>NC_087087.1:7599782-7918971 GCF_036172545.1 Culicoides brevitarsis | reverse complement strand
TCAATTCAAATATGTGCTCTTTTGTTAAAAAAAAAAAACAAATTTTCATCAACGTTAATGTTTCTATTTGCTCATATTGTCCTTCTTATGAATTTACTTTAAAAAAATATACAAAATTTGCTAAAATTTATGAAGTTTGAATTTATTTTGAATTCTAATTTATTCTTTCACTTAATGTAATTTTATGTATTTTCAAGATTTAATTTTAATTAGCACTTCGAAATGTGTTGTACATAATTGGACTTCTTTCTCACAAAATTGCAGTTCAGATTAAACTGAAAAAAATACCATATATTGAAAAATTCACATTTTGAAGTTCAATTTAAATTTTCAATAAACTTTTTATTTTAAAACTTTTTGAAGCCTTTTAAAATCATAAATACAATTTTTTTATTCTTCCTTTTTTATTATTTATTATTATCATGAATCAATATTATCAATTAATTTACACATATTTTATGTTTAATTAATAATAAAGTTTTACAAATGGGATACAATATTAATATTATGATTATTTTTTTTTTACTTTTTTTTCTTTATGTTTATTTATAGACAAAAATCATTTTTTCCATATCCGATTAAAAAACACTCTGTTATTATTATATGTATTTTACTATTCAACAAAAAAAAAATAATGGAACAAAAAAATATTTATCTTCGACGACTTTAACTTTTAAACTAAACATAATTAATATATTCTCATTGGTGCATTGTTGAGCTACTGTTCTCACACAAAAGGTGGATAAAAAAAAAGAAAATTGTTCCCAAAATAAACAGCGAACTGTACAATTTTTTGTTTAGTAGTTAAAAAGGAGCTTTTTTTTACGAATCCCTCCCAGAATTGAAACTACGAAAGTCGCAATTCTGGGAGGGTCTGTAGTTTCTGAGAAAATAAAAGAAAATTATTACTAAAGCTTCCTATGTTTACAAATTCTACAGCCCGTCTCAATCTTTGTTTTGCCATCCTACGATTTTTTGCGTTTATTTTCATTTTATTTTTATTTTTTTTCTCAAGGTTTGATGAACATTAAACGTCTTTTTTTTATTACAATGATTAATCTTATTTCGTATTTTTTCTCGTTTTTCAACCGTTTTATGCGTAAATATGATTTTCCCTTGTATTAAAGGTGATGTCGCACGTGAAACAACGTAGTTCTGTATCAAAATTTGTATTGTGGGCGCCCTGAGGCTTCTTTCTCCTTTTTTGTATATTTATTTTTTTTTTGTCGCAGAAGATTATTTATATTTAATTTTTCTTCACAATGAGAATATATTTTGGTTTATTTTTTTATTTTATATTTGGATAGGCATTCCACGAACGAACTAACGTACGAACGAGTTTTTTTTCTTTGCAGATTTAAATGTCAAAAGTTGATAAAATATTTTGCTTTGTTTTAATAATTTTTTAACCGTTAATTTTCGTCACAAATAATTTTTTTACTCTTTTTTTTAATGCTTTCATTCTTTGCAGCTCTTACTTACACCAGGTTTTGTTGCTGCACGATAATTTCGAAGGTATTTTCACTCTTCCAGGTCATCGACGACCAAACCAGCAAATGTATTGGATACAGAAAAGTTCTAAAAAAAATTTTTTTTTATAAAAACTTTCATTTTAGACTTGAAAAAAGACTTACCGCTCCCTCACTCGGCTTGAGTTTCGGCATACGTTCTTCAATATCTCGCGGATCGCGATTGTATTCGCGGCGTTCACGATCTTGATGCCTTGGCGGAGGACCTCCGTGTCCCCGATCACGATCTCCGCCGCGATATCCGCCTCGACCATCCTTTTGATTGTAGTTTCGGTTATTCCTGTTGTTACCGTATCTGTCATTGTTGGGTCTGTGATCACGATTGTCACGATTATCTCGGTTGTAGTTGCGATCTCTTAGTTTGCCGTCTAAAAATAAGGAATTTTATGAGTTTTTTGTCAAATACTTTTTAAAATTAAATCGATAAAAAATAAAAATAAAATTAGAGAAAGGGCGGAATCAGTTTTTAAGTAAAAAGTTTTGGTAAAAAATGATGAAATTAAAAATTATTTTAAGTTTTTTCATGCTTTCTCTTGAAGTTCAATGTAAAAAAAAAATATTAATTAAAAAAAATACTTTTTTTTTTACATTTTTAGCATTTTTCTAAGATAAAATTTAATCTAAAGAAAATAATTCGAAAGTTTTATTAATCATTGAATGTGAAAAATTTTATAAAAAAATTAAAAATTATTTTTTTTTATTTTTAAAATTTAACAAAAATTATCGTAAAAATTTATTTTAATTTTTTTCAAAAAAAAAATTTAAGAAAATTTTTCAAAAATTTAAATTTTCATAAAAATTATTTTTTTTTTATAATTTTTTTTTAATTTTTTATTTTGATATTATTTTTGTAATTTAATAAATAGGTATTGAAGTAAAAAAAATAATATTGTTAGAAAAAAAAAACTTTCCCATTTTTTTATTTCAAAAATTTAATTAAAATTATCGTAAAGATTTATTTTTGATATTTTTTTTAAATTAAATATTAGATATGAAAGAAGCAATTAAAAATAAAATTAAAAAAAAAATTAAAAAAATTAAAATTCAAAGAAAAGTTGAAAAATCAAAATTTTTTTACTTTGAAATTAATTTTTAGATTTTTTTTTTAATTTTTTGTAATTTAATTTTCACATTTTAGTAATTTTTCAATTTTTTTTTTTTAAACAAAATTTTTACTTTTAAATTTTTTTCTTCTCATTTTATTTTCAAAAGTTGCCATAAAATTAAGGAAACAAATGATTACTTACCATGCCTCCTTGGAGGTCCTCCTCTGTTGTCGCGTTCAGGACTATAATTTTTGTTACGCGGTCTATTGTCGTCGTCTTTCGTGCGCCAACTCTTGACAGGTTCGGCAGATTTGGGTTGTTGCTCACTATTTGTCTCTTCGTCGTGCCCATTTTCGTCGCCTTCCTCTTTATTTCCTTCATTTTCTTTCGACTCTGCCAACCGTTTGCGCTCCTCTTCAGCCTTTTGTTTGAGTTCGAGACGTCGTTGCGCGAGTTTCTCCTCAACTTCACGTTCCTTGGCTGCAGTATCGACGGGTTTTGCGTCTCCGAAAACTGCTGCACTCGGAGCTCCGCGTGGTTTGGGCTTTTCTTCGACAACAGGCTCCTCTTCGTGATCTCCGTTTTGCTGAACATCATCACCGTGCTCGGCATCGCCATTTTGTTTCGTATTCTTGAACGCCGTCGGGATTTGTTCTTCCTTCGGGAATGTCAATTCCGGCATCGGCAATGTTCGTGGCTTCAAATTCAACTTGGGACGTTCCGCTTGAACTTCTTCTTCTTGCGCGCCGCCGCCGCGATCGTTGTAGTCGTTGCGTCGTCTTCCGCCGAATCGATCTCTGTTGTTGTCCCGGAAATTGTTGTCGCGATCGTCACGTGGCGGTCTATCGTATTGTTTGCGTTCGCGTGGCGGACTGTATTTCGGTCTGTCTCCCATGCGCCAAGAGCCTTCTTCGCCCGCTTCAACGACAACAGGTTCACGATCATTTCCTCGTCTGTTTCCGTAATCGTTGCGTCGTCTTCCGCCATCGACCTGATCTCGTCCCCCTGCGAAGCCGCCATCTTGTCGATCACGCCAATTTGTGTTATTGCGATCGGAGCTGCCGTAATTGTCGCCATAGCGATTATTTCTTCCGCCGCGTCGCCCATCATTTTCACTCGTCAAGTCAATTTTGATGCGACGCCCACGAATTGTCGGATCGGGCATCGACAACGCATCGATCAGCTCTTCGCGCGTCTCGAATTCGACGTAGCCGTAACCGCGTGATTTTGTGCCGTCATCGTCGCGTGGCAAACGGATCGTAACGACGATAAAGTTGCGGAAAAATTCCTCAATGTCTTCGTCTTCGACGTCGTACGGCAGATTAGATAAGTAAACCAAAAACGGGGGATTTGCCGGAACGCAGTCGTCATTTAATAAACGGGCAGCGCGCGGAGCTGTTGGCAGCTCGATGATTTTCGTGCTGGTCGATTGGATGTCATCGTCTTCGTCGCACTCGTCGGCCCAACTGAGCTTCGTGGGCACCTGAACCTGAGTTACGCCAGTTCCGCCGGGCACTTGCACAAACTCTTGCAAAGAAATTTTCTTTCCTTTACTCTTTTTTCCCTTTTTGCCTAAAAATGGAAGAAACACAACACGTCAGAAAATGTTTTTTTTTTCGTGTCCTGCGATGCTAATTCTCTCGAAAACGTCCCGCGATTGTGTAACCGCGACGAAAATGAGCAAAACAAATGCTGAGATAACGCGTTTGCCTTGCAAGTACAGCTGGTTTTATGCAACAACTTTCACAAATCGACAAAAAATATCATAATCAAAGCTCATATTTTGCCTCTCTGTGAGCTGGCGTGTGTGCGGTACGTGCTACGGGACATGCACGTAGAATGCGATAATTTTGGACACGAGGTACGTTTTTTATTTCGTGTCATTTTTCGCTCTGCCTTCAAATTTTTCGGGAAATTTTTTATATCAAACGCTGCACTTGCAAGTCACGCACTATTTTCAACACTATTTGCCGGATTTTCCGAGAGAATTACACATTTTTGAAGATTTTTTAAAAAAATAAGTGCTCTTCGTACCTGTCGACATGATTTTTATTGACGTTTAGTTTGGCATTCCTTCACATTTTGCGTCGTGGGTCGATTTCAAGATTTTTTCAAGTTGAGGCGTTGTCATTTTTAACCACGTGACTTATTTTTTTATAACTTAAATTTTAATTTTTTAACAAAAAATTATTTTTTAATTAATTTTTTCTCTATTTTTAGGTCGTTTTGTAAATTTGAAGGAAGAAATTTCATTAATTTTGTGTCACCAATGCACTTTTTGTCGCACACAATTGCATTATCACACGCAGAGCGCAGAGATTAAAACAATGAATGAACATTTCTTTAGTTTATTGACAGCATTCAGTGCGTTTAGTGCCCATTCATCACGACAAAATGAAAGAATACTCGTCAAAATTGCCGGAAAGCAGCAAAAAATTCGCCGAAGATGATCTCGGAGAGACACCCGAACGACGAGAAGAAGCTCTTGTGCAGCTACAAGAATGGCTTGCAGAAAATCCCGAAATTAATGCAAATCCCGATCCTGTTTCTTTGTTATATTTCCTTCGTGCTCGCAAATTTGACGTTGATCGAACAAAGGAGAACATCAAAAAGTAACCGGTTTATGTTGCACTTGCAAAAAATTGCATAAAAAATTGATTTTTCTTCGTAGTTTTTACAAAATGCGGTTTCTACGTGCAGAATGGTACAGCGAACGGAATCCTTTTGATCCGACAATCCAGGAGTTGCTCAGGATTGGGGTTTTTTTGCCGCTCAAAACGAAAGATGCGGAAAATAGACAAATTGTGATCATCCGAACGTGCGCTCATGATCCGAAAAAGCACAAATTTTCGGATGTTTTGAAGGTTTGACACGCATTTATCGATATCTCTTATCTCTTGAGTCGCTGACCTTGTGTTATCAGGCAAAAGTCTGAATATAATGTTTTGATTTTTTCGGTTTTTTAGGCTTCCAAGATGATTTTGGACTATCTTATGTTTATGGATGAAACGATATCGGTACATGGATTGAATGCATATTTCGATATGAGTCACTTGAAGGCGGGACATGGGCTGCAATTGACGCCGACGATCATTAAACAGTAAGTAAGGATGGGGCAATTGTGGAAAGTGTTTCATGTTTTAATGATTTTTTTTTTTATTTTTTTTTAATTTTGAAAATTTTTAAGATAAATTATGATAAAACTTTGGTTGAATTAGCAAAAAAGCGAATTTCAAATTTTTAACGGAAATTTTTTTAAATTGACATTTACGAATTTTTGAAAATTTATTCATAGAAAATTAATTTAATTTAAATACATCTTTTAATTAATTAAATTCATTTATTAAATTTAATTTAATTTGATAACACTTAATTATTTTATTAACTAATTAATATTCATCTTCAAATTTAAAATCAAATTTATTAAAATTATTTTAATTTAAAATTTAATTTTTTAAATTAAATTTAATATTTTTTTTAATTTTGAATCAAAATAATTATTTTTAATTTATTTAATTGAAATTTAATTTTAATGTAAATATGACTCAAAAATTTAATTAAAAAAATATTAAAAATTAAAAAAAAATTAGTGAAAAATTTTATTAAATTCAAAAAAATTGAATTGAATTAATTTTTTTTTTAAAATTTAAAAAAAATATTTATTTTAATTTGAAATTTCTTATAAATGACTCAAAAGTTTAATTAATTAAAAATTTTAAATTTTTATTTAAAAATTAAATTAAAATTATTTAAAAAAAATTAAATTATAAAATTTAAAAAATAAAATTAATTTTAATTCAAAATAAAAATTTTATAATTTTTTTTAATTAAATTTTTAAATTAATTTTCTTTAAAAATTACACAAGAAATTTAAATGTATTTTTTATTGTCTTTTTAAAATTTTTTTAAATTTTAAAAACATGAAAAACTTTCCATAATTGCACTTACCTCTAAAAAATACATTTTAATCTTATCTCTTTTATTTAGTAGTACTACCAAAATATTTACAAAATTCAAATAAAAACATTTTTTTCTTTGATTTCAGTGCGGTTCAAAGTTGGGAAGTCTATCCCATTCGCATCAAACTCCTCAAATTTCTCATGGTACCCAGTTACGTGATTTGGGCTCTCAACATTTTCCGTTCCTTCATGTCAGCAAAACTCAAATCTCGGATGTTCGTGTCTCGAGGAACGGCAGAAGATCCAACAATTTTACCGAAAGAATTGGGAGGTCAGGGAGAAAGTTACGAAGAACTTGCTAAATATTGGAGAGAAAAAATCGAAGCAAATGTTGAATTTTTCGAGCATTTGGACCAATATCGGACAACGACGACGACGTGATAAAAACAAAAATATTTCCTTTAAATATTTTATTTTATTTTATTGGTTAAGTTTTCGTTTTTAATTTTCAAAAAAATGAACATTTAATTTTTTTTTACCCTTATAAAGTTAATATTTTTCGCTCATAATTTTTTGCGTCAGTCATTATGTTTCAGATCAATCTTGTGTTAATTTTTATCATTAATTTCTAATATTATTTATTGTTTTGCTTTTTAGATTTCCGTTACTTCCAAAATACTTTTTTGTCTCCTGTTTTAATTTTTTTCAAGTGGAAAAATAGTTTTTTTCTCTGTTTAAAAATTTTTCATCGGTTTATTGTTTTAATATTTCCATTAAATATGTAATAATCTACAAGGTTCGCCTATTTACAACCTTTTTTTGTGTGATATTTTATTTTTTTTTAAATAATTGCCTTTAACTCTAAATTTTAAGACTGAATGGAAAGCAGCATCTTAATTTTAAGTTTTTACGATAATTATAATAAATACGTTAATCAAATAGAAGAGTAAGCTAATGAATATGTTATAAATATGCGAGTGGCTCAAACTACTACAGCGTCGCTTGGAAATGAAGCAAAAAGCTCGCATGTGATGAAATGAGTGAAAATTACTCGAATTTCGTTAGAAGGAATCCGTCGTCGGGCGATCTGAAAGAAAATTTTTGAGGTAATGAAATGGCGAGCGGAAATGGAAGCACAATCAATCAGAGTTAATTAAGCGATTTTACGTGATAAAAACTCATAAAAAAATACGAATGAAGGATGGGATGGTAATGATAGGAATCAACATAAAAATTTGATGATGGTATCTCTCACATGTGCAATTTTTTAAATTTAATTTTAAGCAAACAATTAAAAATAAAATAAAAAAAATTAAAATAAAAAATAAAATTTAAATAAAAAAAAAAAAAAAAATAAAAAATTTTTAAAAATTTTAAATAAAAAAATAATAAAAAAAATTAAATTAAATAAAAAAATTAAAATTAAAAAAAAAATAAAAAAAAAAAAAAATTAAAATAAAAAAAAAATTAAAATAAAAAAATTTAAATAAAAAAAAATTAAAAAAAAAAAAAAATTTGAAAAAAAAATAAAATAATAAAAATATAAATTAAAAAAAAAAATTAAAAAATTAAAATTAAACAAAAAAAAATTAAATTAAAAAATATTTCCAACTCTCAATTGAGAAGAGATACATATATTCAGGTAAGGAATTTAGAAATTTTCTCAGAATTTACAAAAATTAAGAAATTATGCACTATGAATTTATTTTTATAAAAATCTTTTAAAAATTTTTTCTTTAAAATTTTTTGAAAATATATAAAAATTTAACTTTCAACACCCTCAGAGTAAATTTAAGCCAAAAATTTATTGATTTTGTCATAAAAAAATTACAACTGTCGAAAAAATGAGTAAAATTTTGCTTTAAAATATTTTTTTTTTCATAAAAATTAATTTTCTTAAATTTAAAAAAATTTTTTGAACTATTTTGCTTCAAAATTTAAAAAAAAAATAAATTTTTTGCTTCAAAATTTATAAATTTCATTAAAATTCCATCAAATAAAATTTCTCTTCACAACTTTTACCCTTCCAAAAAAAATGGCACATGTGAGAGATAGCTCTCTAATCAGTGAAATGGAACAAAAACACTCTGCTAACAAAACTAATAAATACATAAGAAGGCAGCAAAAACATCAAATGAAGACAATAAAACTACTTCTACACAAACAACTGAACTGAAGGAAATCAAATAGCAAACGGAAATATTTACTACCAACGATAATAACTTGTATACATCATGCTACAAAGACGATTATTGGATTAACATTAACATTGCTCCGTACAAGGAAGCACGATGACATGACCTCGAAAGATTGTTTCTTTTGCGTAAATGACACGAAAAAAAAATGATAATAACAAAAAAGGATATTTTTAGCAAAATTAAATGTATTTTTTGCGAGAAAATTGCTCGGTTTAATTTCCGGCGAGACTTTCTCGACTTTCTATTTAGGAATTAATTGCAGTTTTTGAGTACAAATTATATTTTTTTAAGAAAAATTGTCACATAAATACAATTCTAATTATTTTTTTAGGGGAAAGGCAGTACAAATAATATAATATAATAATAATTAATTAATTAAAAAAAATCTACTACAAACTTATCGACTAACAAAAAAAAATTATAAATGAGAAAGCTCTTAAAATCTACGAATTACGTGAAAAAAATTAATTATTTTAGAAGTTTACCGTCCATCCTTCGCTGTCAGTTTGTCAATGAGCTCTTGGAGCGGCGCTAATTCACGACGATCGATGAGGTTGAATTCTTGTACGAAAAATATAAAGTGCTTGAAGGACGTATTGAGATGCGCCTCTTCGCCAAGCCTGACGACTTCGGTGAAATGCTGATGATAGATGTGAGCGTAGACGCGAAAGAGGCGCTTCAGTATTGTCTTTGCGATCGCGAGGAAGTTTTTCGGGAAGGGAACGCCAATTTTTGACGGAAATAGTGTTTCGTCGTCGAGTTGGTCTTGCACCCACGTCATGAGATAATCGATGTATTTCGGGGCACTGCATTTGATGGGTTTTTTCACTGTTTGACCGTCGGCCCAGTGATACTCGTATTTGGGACCTGCCGACATGATGCAACACGTATCTTCTGTGCAAAATTCTGTGATTGTGCCGTATAACATATTTATCTGGTTAAAGAAATCTACAGCTGTGAAGAGAAAAAAATTAATTATTTCCATTTTTCTTATTTTTTTAATTTAATTTCTAAGCTAAATCTATTTCGAAGTTTTTGTCTCAATATTTTATTATTTTTTTTTTTTAATATTTTTTTTTATTTTAATAATTTAATTTTTTTTTATTTTAAAATTTAATTTTAAAAGTGAAAAATTAAAAATAATTATAAAAATAATATTTAAAATAATTTAAAAATTTTTTTTTCAAATAAAAAAATTGAATTTATTTGCAAAAATTAAAAAAAAATTAATTTTTATTTTAAATTTTAATTTTTAATTTTTTTTTTTTATATTTTAATTTTTAATTTGGTATTTTTTTTTTTATTTTTTTTAAAATTTAATTTAATTTTTATTTTTAAAATTTTAATCATTTTTTTTTATTTTTAAAATTTTTATTTAATAAAAAATGTTTTCTACTTTATTCTTTAAATTTTGGCAATTTTAATTTAATTTTTTAATTTAAATTTTTAAAAATTAATTTTTATTTTTTTTAAATTTTCGACTTTTTTGGTTTTGCAAGGGACAAAAACTTCGAAAGTAATTTGGCTTTCAAACAAAAACTTACTATTTACAGCAACCCATTCGTTCAGGTCTTCGCCATCGGGCAACTGCACCGCATTTCTTAGATTTCCGGAGCCCAAAGTCGCTGCGGCATGTTTCATCAAGTCATACTGATGTGTGCCCTCGGGGATGTTCTTTTTCGGCTTAAATGTCTTGCTTGAGCGACTACGAAGAGAAAAGCAAGAAAAATTTCATACATGAAAAGTGATTGTGGGAGATCTTTTGCTTTGTTTGCGGAGGTAAATATTTTTTTTTTCAACTTTTCAAACGGCAAAACAGAAAAAAATCACCCTCGCACAACGTCAATCACTCCTTTTTGCGAGAATCCACGAGAAATACGAGGAAATCGCACGTACACACACGCAAAAAATTATATATTTTTATAAAATTTAGGGGAAAGTGTGTGTATACTTACAAAAGAAATGACATTTTGAAAAAGTTGAAAATAAATAAAGTCTCTAATTCACTTCCACACGAACGCTCATGTGGCAAATTCACGTTTGAATCGATAAAATCCCGACACAAGTGCTCATTAGCACTCGATGTTTGGAAAAACTGCTTGGGAAATTGGAAAATTTCGTCTCTGATCACTTTTTACTGCACTTTGAATTTCCACTCGAACACAAATCTGAGTTGTTTTTCAAGAAAAACGGTACTTTATACTGTTTTCCTGCCAAAAACAAACCACACGAGTTTAATTTCGGACGAAAATTACAAAATTTTGTTGAATTAGCGTGTTGCGAATTAATTTATCACTCAAATTCGTCTCATTCTTTATTATACAACCGCATTCGGGGAAGAATTTCTTCAATTTTCTCCTTTTTTACCGGATTCTGAGGTTAATTCTCGCGTCAAATAGCTTTAGGTGCCCCGTGACTTGACTGCAAAGTGAGTGTCATTGCCGGATTTTGGCGATTATTGATCTTTTTTCGTGAAAATTGCAGATGTTTAGCATGCATCGCCATCTTCGGAAGTGTTTTGCCTTTCGACTGTTGCAGCGAGGGTCTCACAGCGAAGTAGCTTCGATGGCAGCAGTGTCCCGGGCGGCATCCGATGACAAAGGACAAACGACAAAAGTTGACGTGACGAGTATGGAGGAAGTTAAAAGTGCTTCGACGATGTCAACGGGCAGGAGAAGTGCGTGATTTTGTGTTTTTCTTAACCAAAATTGAATTTTTTCTTTGGTTTTTTAGAAGGAATGGTTGCTGCTGCCTTTGCCTCGTTGAAGGATGAAAGCTCAAAGGACAAGAGTGTGGCTTCGTTGCTGGTCGACGAGAGAATTTTGAAGGCAAATACCGTCAATGAGCTGTTATCCATCGGCACGAATAAGGAAAACAAAATAAATCGGAAGCAAGCGTTGACGATAATTTCAATTTTGTCGCAATGGAGTTCCATTGGGAAAGTAAAACCCTCGGAATACGAGTCAGATGAGCGTTTCACGGGCATTTGTCGCATCTTGGGGCGCGTCGTGAACCGGAGCAACACAAATTTGGGCAGTGATCGACATGCGGCGCATCGAGCAGCGGATCTCAATGTCGTACTTCATGTCACGGGCGAAGACGAAGCTTCAAAACTCGTCGCTAATCTCTCCTTAACGCAAATGGTAAAAGTACTCACGAGTTTGGCACAGCAGAAAAATCGCAGTTTGACCCTTTTGCGCACCGTCGCTTCGAATATCACGGCAAATTCGGAGAAAATGAACATGAAAGTCGCAAGTGATGCCTTGTATGCGATGGCAATCCTCAATTTTTGGGATACCGTGTTAATTGAGCGAATTTGTGCGGATGCCCAAGCAGCGCTTCCGACCACGACAAAATCCGCCGTTGTTGGATCGATTGTCACGAGTTTGGGTTGTTTGCGGTATCGAAATACGGAATTTTTGGAATCTGTTGCGGAATGGACATTGAAAAATTTTGAAGAATGTCGTACGCAAGATGTGGCGGCTCTGTTTCATTCGCTTGGCATGCTGAATTATCCGACGAGCAAATTTGACGAGTTGAAGAAGAAGGCGTTGCGTGAAGATGAATTTCCGAAATCCATGGATTATTTGACGCATGTGTGGTCTTTGGTGTTATTGAATGCGGCGACGAATGAACAAGTTGATTCCGTGTTAAGGTGAGTAGATTTAAGAATTTTTGAAGTTTTTTAAGATGACAGGTGTCAAAATTTTTGATTATTTCTCAATTTTTTTTTATTATTTTTTTACTTAAAACTTTGATAATTTAGGTAAAAATGACTAAAAATTGGAAAAAAATTGAAGAAAAATTAGGTTTTAATGAAATATTTTGACATATGTCATATTTTTTGACATTTAAAAAATTTGACATTTGTCAAAAATTTCGGTAAAACTTCAAATTTTAAACAAATTTATAAATCAAAATCAAAATTTTTTATCGAAAAAGAGTAAAATTAATGATAACTTGTCTAAATTAAAAGATTTTATTGAAAAAAATTACAAATGTCAAATTTTTACAAATTTTACTTCTGTCAAAATGCATGACATTTGTCAAAATTATTCCGATATTAGTTAATTTCTGTCGTTTTTGTTGAAAAATTTTCATTTCGATCAAAAACTACCTGTAAATTTCAAGTTTCAGTGAAATTTTTGACAAACGTCATTTTTTGACAGAACTAATTATGACATTTGTCAAAGTTTTTGATTCAATTTCAAGTTAATTTTTTTTTCTTTTATAAAAACTAATCATTTTAAATCATAAAATTGCTTAAAATTAAAACTATTCTCAAAAATTTTGACAACTGTCAGATTTTTAATGTCTTGAAATTTGACAGCTGTCAGATTTTTAATGTCTTGAAATTTGACAGCTGTCAGATTTTTAATGAAATTTATATTTTTAAGCATTTTTTGATGATTTTAATTAATTTCAATATAAATTTTACTCTTCAAATCACTTAATATGCTAAAAATTTAAATTTTTTTATAAAAAAAATTATTCAGCTGTCATATTTTTTACTTTTAAAAATATTTGATGGAGTTACCTGGTTATTTACTAATTTAAATTTTTCATTTTAGACGTGAATTCATTGAAAAACTAGTCAACGAACGACGAGGTGACTTGTTACCGTCAACGAAGAAGAAGCTTTTAAACATTAACGCCTACGCGACAGCATCAAAGGACTACAAAGGAAGCTTTTTGCCGCCAGAAAGTACAATTTTCGCCGTTCCCTTAATGTACAGCAAAGAAAAACAAATTTCCGTGCATGGAATGCTCGAGTCATTACGGAGTCTCGTGTCGCTGGAGAAATTCGTGAAGATCAGCATGAACACAAATATGGGTTTTGTCATTGATGCGGAGTGTTGTTTTGATGCAAAAGGCAATCCTGTGCCCATTGAGAAGGCTGACAGTTCTTGTAAACGGTAAAAATTCGTTTTTTTATTGAAAAAAAATTTTTTTTTTAATTGAAAAAATTTTTTAGAGTGGCATTTATGGTGCAAGAGTTCAACGAAATGTGCCAAGGAACGGAAATCTGTCCCTCGGGCATCACGAACTTATCGACGACGCTCCTTGAGAAAACCGGCAGGCACGTTGTGTCATTACCATATAACGAATTCAGTGTCAGTGAAAAGCTATTAAAGCGAGTGCAGTATATAGATGAAAAGCTAAAGGTCATTCTAAACAAAAAATGAGAAAAAAAAATTAGGAAAAATGTTATAGTTTGATAGAATTGCCGCCTCCCGCGTGTTTTCTTTAAAAATAATTAATAAAAAAATCACGTAAATAAATTTAACCGCCTTCTTGCATTCCCGCATCCCACCATTCGCCGCTTTCAACGAAAACATCATCGACATCGCGTAATTGTCGAAATGCTCCGCGCGCGAGTTCATGTTTATTTTTTATGTCGCGCATCACATTTTCCTCGTAAACGTATTCCAGATCTTCGATTTTGACATGGAGACGTGCCTCGTTCTCCGTCAATAAAACACAATTCCACGGACTCCAATCCTCGTTGATGTAAAATCGGGGCATCCGCAAATCGCTTCGAGCTGCACATTGACTCAGAATCGAGTGACCGTGCCAAATGTTCTCGACAATGTACTTGATGTCAGTTTCTTGAATGATGAAAGCGTACGAGGATAAGGCACCGCGACGACGTTCATCGCGACGAATCGATCGAAGGATGGATAAATATACGGTTTGGTCGACGGGCGGTTCGTTGAGACTTGAACAACGTTGACACATGCTGGCGTTCGTTTGACGCGTTTGCATCGCGAATTCTATAATGGGGCGAACCACGTGACATTTGCCGCATAATTTCATCTTTGGTTCTGTGGAGAAAAAAAATTTACGGAAAATTTAAAATTTCACTCAAAATTTATTTTTTTTATGAAAAATTTATGATTTTACTCAAAATTTATTTTTTTTATGGAAAATTTATAATTTCACTCAAAATTTATTTTTTTTTATGAAAAATTTAAAATTTCACTCAAAATTTATTTTTTTTTATGAAAAATTTAAAATTTCACTCAAAATTTATTTTTTTATGAAAAATTTATAATTTCACTCAAAATTTATTTTTTTATGAAAATTTTAAATTTCACTCAAAATTTATTTTTTTATGAAAAATTTATGATTTCACTCAAAATTTATTTTTTTTATGAAAAATTTTTAATTATTTAGAGAAAAATTTATGATTTCACTCAAAATTTATTTTTTTTATGAAAAATTTTTTTTATGAAAAATTTTTGATTTCACTCCAAATTTTTTTTTTATGAAAAATTTAAAATTTTACGGAAAATTTATGATTTCACTCAAAATTTATTTTTTTTATGAAAATTTTTTATTTTTTTATGAAAAATTTATGAAAAAAATTTTTTATGAAAAATTTTTAATTTCACTCAAAATTTTTTTTTTATGAAAAATTTTTAATTATTTTATGGAAAATTTATAATTTCACTCAAAATTTATTTTTTTTACTGAAAAATTTATGAGTTTTAATGAATTTTTTAACCAAAATTTAAAATGCGACAAAAACTGTTAAAGTCAAAAAATCACAAAAACTTACTTTCCCGTCTTTCATTCTCCTCATTTTTGATAATTTCCATCATCAATATCGCTTCTCTTCGTCTCAGACCTTCCAAGCTATCCATATCGACGCCACAAATCAACATATTTTTCTCGCGTTCGATCATTTCCAGCAACGGCGGCACTTTGGAATGTTCTTCTCTGTAAACCACGGGCATCACGTGAGCCAAAATCTTCAATCTCTCCTCCGGACCGACAGTTTTTTTCATTTCCACGTAATATTTCGTGAGGAATCGCGCTCTTTGGGTGCTCAACGTATCCATTTCGATCTTTTTATTCTTACTCGTGACCCAAGAAACGGGTTTGCCCAATTTATCCAAGAGTTTGGCGGCTTTTTCGTTCTCCAGTTCTTTTCGCAGCATGAATCTCTGATGCTGAATTTCGTTCAGGAGTTTTATTTCCTTGTCCAGAAGTGCATTTAGTTCGGCAATTTTTGGCGCACCTGTGAATTGCTCGTTAATTCTTGCAATTTCGGATTCTTTCCATGACTCGACTTGCGCGTAAAGGAGATCAAAGTCTTGTTTTGTCTTCGGATGGGATTTTTTGATGCAACTTTCTTCGTGACGAGCGACATATTCGTCTTGCCGATCACTTTCGCTCTTTTCCAGCGTTGCACATCGAGCTCGCCATGCCGCTGCACTGAATTTGATCAATTGTTGCCACATGTGACGTCGAAAGTTGCGTTGAATCAACCGAACTTTTTGCTCGAGGTCCATTCGTTTTTGTGCTTCTTCATAAGTTTCGTATTCTTCGGGGATAATTTCGTATTCTTGCGATGTTTGCGACTCAAAAGTGAATTTTTTCGCTGCGCCATACACTTGCACGGCATGATCCAGCAGCGTTTCAGCTCCCGTGACAGCAACTTCGACGGTTTGTGTGTCGCGCGTCAATTTTTCCTGCAATTTTGAGATTTTTTCATCACTCGGACCCGTTTGCGAGAATGCATCATGATACTCGACGCCAGTTTTCTTATGCACATAACCCCCGATGAACGGTTTGACGATACTTCGATTCTCTATTTCAACGAGGAGATTCTTCGGACAACCATCTCGACTCATATTCGCCGGAATATGAACCGTAATTACGTCGTTCAAGACGAAACTCGCATAATAAAGTTGCGAATCGAGAATGACGCCTTGATCGAGAGCCTCGTCTGTGAGTTCTACTTTGATTTCGACGACGCCAAATTCGTTGGAATGCGCATCGTGCAGATGGTTTCGTCATTTAGCGGATATGGTTCGTCTTGTTGGCGAAAAATGAGGAATTTGGGATCGATGCAGAATTTTTCAGCAATGTCAGCCTTGATTTCGTGCATAAAGAGACCGTTGTTGTAGGTATTTGCCACGAATTGGAGCTCGTCGATTTGGAATTTGACCGTGACATTTTTGATGTCGACTGTGTCGCGATCTTCGGAGAGGTAAGTGTTTGTTGGAGAATGACCTTCGCAGGAAACGCTCATTTTTTAGGATTTTTTTAAAATTTAATGATTTAAATTTCGATTAAAAATAAAATAGGTTGAAGCAATTTTGGAAAATGTTTCATGTCTCATCCTTGTTAATTTTTCTCATTGAACCCTCTTAAATTTTTATAAAAAATTTGAATGAATTTTTTTTATCATCCTTTTTTGATTTTTTTCTTAATTTCTTCAAAGAAAGTCAAAAATTAAAAAAAAAAATTTTAAAAAAATTTAAAAAAAATTCAAAAAAAATTAAAACAAAAAAAAATTAAACACAGGTAAAAATTTTTCAAAAAAAATTAAAAATTAAAAAAATTGTTTAATAATTTTTTTTTCTTTAATTAAAAAACTTTTCGTATTATTTTGTTAATAAATTCGTAAAAAAAAAAAAAGTCTTAAAAAAAATTAAAAATTTTAATTTTGTTTTTAAAAAAAATATTTTTAAAATTTCAAAAAAAAAAATTTTAATTTTTATGAAATTTCAAAAATTATTTTTAAAAAAAAAATTAAATTTGCTTAAAAATACAGTTGTAAAATTTGAAAGTTTATTTTTGCTAATTCATTTTTTTTATTTTGATATTTTCCAAAACTATCTTGAAAATCCTCTAAAGTTTTGAAAATACTTAAATTTTGTAGTTCTTAGTTATCTTTAAAAAAAAATGATCAGGTAATTTTTTTTTAATTCCAGTTTTTTTTTGGTTAAAAATTTTTAAACCAAAAATATTTTAAAATTTCTAAAAGTCCTAAAATTAATTTTGAGTAGCGAGTTTAAAAGGTTTTTGATTATTAAATTTTTAAATTTCATAAAAATTAAAATTTTGTTTAAAATTTGACAACTTTTGAATGAATTTCAATTAAAAATTTAAAAATGTCAATTCAAAAAATGACCGTTAAAAAAATTTGAAAATCGATTTTTGCTAATTCAAAAATTTTTTTATAAATATTTTCTTTCGAAATTTAAAAAAAAAAATCTAAAAAAATTAATTCTTTTAATTTTTTGTGTGTAAAGTGAAAAAACATTCATAATTACCTCGTCCTAATGTTGAAATCAAACAAACAACGACTCGTTTCACGGTTGCTATGGTCCTTTTTATTTACAAATATTTAACAGGAAAATAAATAATTAGCTCTTTGCTTAAAAATTAACTTTATATAATACAACGGGAATGATTATGCTAAGAAATTTCTGTCTTCTGAACTAAAAATATTAATTTTAATTATTTATCTAACGCTATCATTGGTACTATAGCAAGTTAAAAAAAAGTTTGTTCCTGACCAAATAATTTTTACAGTCTTTTGCATGGTCGATTATTGTTACAACTACTACTTCGTTTGTGATCGGATGACGTAAAATTAGTTAAAAATTTCAAAACCGCCCTTTTTAGAATTGCTCCGGGGCACGTGTGTTTTCCGCCGCCGCCCTTTTGAATGATTGTCGCCGTCGTTGCCGGTTCCGAAGGGCAATTATTGCCTTCGCATCGCCTGCAGTAGTAAATTCTATTTCTAAAGTCTAACAGATCAATGTCTATGTTGTATGGCAGTTCAAAGTGATGTTCGTTTTGTCTCGCCGAAAGATTTTGTTTGAATCTCTGTCGCACTATTTCTTGTCGCAAAGCTTTTCTTCGTGCCGGGGATGCTTCTTGTTTCACTTGATTGACTAGATTTTCTCCGTTTTCGTGTTGCATGGCGTCGATTTCGTCTCTGGCGCTCGACGAACTCCCACAGGGACCTCCGCTTCCGAAAAATCCGCCCGAATTGAAGATTCCCGTGTGATGATTTCGACTTGAATCGTGCGATTTGCCGTTATCTGAGTCTCTTCCTGCTGAAGGATTGCCGCCGCGTTCTATGAGAGTGTCATTGAAATCCGTTCCTGTGATGTTCGACGGCGTATAAATGACAGCAGCTGCATGCCCCGAACGTCCTGAAGTTAAGGGAACTCCATCAGTCCAAACATTCGTCGCGGGATCGTAAACTTCGACTGTCGTGAGGAAATTTGCGCCATCAAAACCGCCCATTGCCCATAATTTGCCGTCGAGTGCTGTGAGAGATAAGGCACTTCGAGCAACACGTAATGGAGCCATAAACTCCCATGTTCCGCTTTCGGTGTCGTATCGCTCGACGGAACTCAATTGACGTGATTCGTTGTAACCGCCGACGACATAGATGTATTGCCCGATCGCAGCTACGCCTACAAAAGATAAGAAATTTTCGTTAGATTTTGATAAAAATTTAAAAAAATTAAAAGTTTTAAAGGAAATTTCGATTTAAAATTTAAGAATTAAAAAAAAAATTAAAAATTATTGAATTTTTTATGTTTTTTGATGTGATTTTTTAAACAATTCGCGTTAAAAAAATGTTTTTGATACAAAAGCGTTTCAAAGAAAAACAAATAAAATTTTCTAAAAATCTAAAAATTTAATAATAAATTTTAAAAATTAAATTTATATGAATTTTTTTCAATAAAAATAAAAAAAAAAAAAACCTAAAAAATAAATTAAATAATTAAAAAATTTTAATAAAATTTAAAAAATTAAATTTTTAAAGAAAAATTTGATTTTTTAATTTTTCAAATTTATTTATTTTAATTTTTATTTTTTTGAATATTTATATATTTTTTAAACAAATTTTTTTTAGTCAAAAAATTTAAAATAAATATTGAAGGAAAAATTACAAAAAAATAAAAAAAAATTAATAATTCACATAAATTTGAATTTAAATTTTAATTCTAAAAAATTTAAAAAATTATATGATTTTGAAAGAAAACTTTTTATTTTGATTTTTAATTTAAAATTTCTTAATTTATAATTAAAACGTATAAAAAATTAAAAAAAATTCTCACATTAAAATTTTTAATTGAAATTCAAACTAAAAAATTTTTTTTTTTTTGAAAAAAAAAAAAATTAACAAAGCATTTCTAATTAAAACTATTTTTATTTTTTTTTATTTTTTCAATTAAAAAATTTTAATTTTTTCAAAAAAATCAAAAATGAAAAAAATAGAAAATTGTTTTAATGTCAATATTTTTTAAAATCAAATTTCTAGCCTGAAAACATTTTTTATAATTTTTCCGTTTTTTTTTCAAAAATTTAAGCAAAAATAATTCAATTTTAATATAATTTAATTTAATTTAATTTTAGCCTAATTAATAATTTTCTCACCTGCTCCCGATCTCGCACACTTCATCGGATTAATTATGGTCCATTCATCATTTTCCGGATGATAACATTCAGCAGAATTAAGTCTCACCGAACCATCATACCCCCCAATCGCATATAAAAGTCTATTAACAACCGCCACGCCCACAGAAACTCTTTTATAGTTCATCGACTTCACAATATGCCATCTGTCTTCTTGCGGATCGTAACTAAAATGCAACAAAAATCATTAAAAAATTTATTTTTACAGAAAAAACTCAAACTTACTACTCCACAGTGTCATGAAAATCCGATCCAGCAGATCCCCCGAGCGCATAAAGTAGTTCATCCATAACTGCCACGCCCACTCGATTCCTCGGAACACTCATTGGCGCACAAGGTCTCCACGTTTCGCGTATCGGATGGTATCTGTCAACCCAATCCGAGTCATAAGAACTTGCTGCGGTATTACTTCTACCGCCTACCGCATAAAAAGTCCCTTGCAAAAAGGCTCCGCCCAATCCAGAACGAGGAACACGCAAACTTTGCATCGACACCCACGTTTTGTCGTCGACATTAAATGCCTCCAGAATATCCAAGGAATGTTTGAAATAACCGCCTGCCACGAAAATCATGCGAGTTGTGTTCGGAGTGCGTTCCTTAACTGCCGGTTTGCGATGCTGCGTGATTTCGTGACAAATTTTCCTGAGATATTCGCGACAACTTGGCACGCGGTTGAAAACGTCGCACGTTTGCATTTGTTGCTTGATGAAATTCGGTGCGAGATACTGACAACGAACGGAGGACAAGATACTTTCGAATTTGGAGATGCGACGGTCGTCATATCGAACCCATGCCATCACGGCGTTATAAACGTCCTTTTCGCCCTGAACATTTAAACGATCGCGTCGAATGAGTTTGACCAACAAATCGTCAGATAACTGCAAAAATTCCTCCTCTTGACAAACTTTCGTGAAATGTCGTTCGATATATTGGTTGGCTTTTTGTTTCAAAGCATCACAGCCTTGTTGTTCGGCAAATTCGGCAATTCCGATGGCATTTGACGAATCCAGTTGTCGTTCGAGGAAATTACAACACGCTTCGATGATGTTGGCAACTTGAAACATCGTTGCAGCCGTAAGAAGTTGACAAACATCCACTTCGGTGACACGAACTTGTCCGCTGTACATGAAAGAAATTATCCGAGACATTGCCGCTGGACAAACTCCTTGCAATTTCACGCGATTCATTTCACATTCGCGCAATCCGCCCGTGAACATCGCTTGAAAATACGGCGATGCTGCCGATAACACGATTTTGTGACAATGGTACAATTCTTGGTCTACTTCTAATATCACATCGGTAAGTAACTGGTTGGAACGCATCATTTGCATCTGACGAATGGCATCTTTTGGGTAGTTGGGCATGAACACCGTCATGTCTGTCGTGTCGTCTTTCGACGAGGACAAGTCGTCGGAATGCAAACCGTAGTCCATGGCTTCTTCGCAGAAATCCATCATGTTGTTGATTTCAACCTAAAATGAGAGAAAAGTTGTAAATTTAAATTTCTTAAACAAGCATTCTCGAGGAATTTGTCATTAAGTAAACATGATAAAAAAAAAATGAAAACAAAACAGAGAAGTTTTTGCCTTTGTCATGCTGATTCGCATTCGCATTAGCCTGCACAATAAAGTCATAAAACAGAGCAAATTATCTTATCGAACACGAAATTTTCTCACAAAAAATCATTTATCGGGCACTCTATGATGATCGCTAAGCTGATAAGGTGTCATCGTTATCTTTAACTCCTGACCTGAATACCGCAATTAAGCCTTCGGGTGACCTTTGCGATCAATTTCAGGGAAGTATTTCTTTTATCAAGGCTTTCGATAGTTTTCCTTTTGAAAAATTTTGATAAAAATCTCATTTTGATTTGATTTTTTTTTAACTTATTTGTTCGAAAATTTATAAAAAAAACTCTTGAAAATTTATTTTTTTGAAAAAAATCTGAAGTTTCTCTAAAATTTTTCAAATTCTTTCAATTTGTCAATTTCATTTTCAATAAAAAAAATTTTTTTTTTGAAAAATTTAACGTTTATTTACACGTTTCAAAATTTTTTTAAAATTTAATTTTTTTATTTTAAAATTAAAGCCAATGAAATATTTTAAATTAAAATGAATGATTCTAAAAATTAAAAAAAAAAATACTTCAAAAATTTTCAAATGTCAATTCGAAAAGTAACCGTTAAAAATTTGAGAATCGCTTTTTTGCTAATTCAAGTTTAAAATTATTTAAATTATTTTTATTTTTTTTATTTACTTTCAGAAATTTTTTTGAGTTAAAAAAAGAAAAAAAAAATCTCTTACCGTAAAATTTTTAATAATTTTGACTTTGAATTAGCAAAATGCGATTTTCAAATTTTTAACTGTATTTTTTTTTTAAATTGACATTTGACAAATTTTGAATAAAATGTTTTTTTTTATTCTGAGAATCGTTTAAAAAAATAAGAAAAAAAATGTTTTTTCAGTCTTAAGAATTTCAAATAAATTTTAGAAATTTTTTAACAAAAAAATTAATCTGCTATTTTAACTTCTGATTTTTTTTATAATTTTTTGCTTATTTTTGGAATTGACATTTATGAAAATTTTTAAAGAAACTTAAAAGTTTTTAAAAACAAAACATTTTTTAAAGCTGTTCAATAAGTTTTTGAACAAAAAAGTTCAAATTTTGAATTCCCCTTGATTGAATTAGCGTGAAAGCGATTTTCAAATTTTTCAACTGTCAATTATTTTTGAATTAAAATTTACGAATTTTTTATCTAAACATTCAATAATTCGAAACACAAAATATTTTTTTTAGATACAAAATATTTTAAAAATCTAATTTCAATAAAAAGCTTTGGCAATTTTGTTTAAAAAATAACTTTTTGAAAGCTTTTGCCTTGAAATTCTTCAAAAATTATCATTTCCTCAAAAATTTTCCACAATTTCTCATCCATCAAAATAACATTTTTCCTTATCTTGTAACATTTCAGCTTTTTCTTGATACGCAGCACAAAATTCGACGAAATTTCAACTACAAAATGATAACAAATCATCATGCGTCTCCACATTGTCTCATCAATCAACCGAAAATTGCTCAATACGCTCAAAAATATTGGATTACATTAATTGCCCACTTGTTAGATATGAAAAAGCACATAGTCACTCATTCACTTGTAAACATGATGAGGAGCTTCTGCATTTGATAACGCAATTTGTGCAAAAGAACTTCGATATTTTTCACTATGTACACGAACACTTGGTAACAAAGTCCACTTCAACGCGCCGTCAGAGAGTATTTTGATAGTAAAATTCTTCAACACCGATATGATAAATAATGTTAATATGCACAGACAATGCGTCGCATTTGAACGTTTTTACAACATTTACGTTGGATTTCGTTGGTTACACGTTGCCAGGTGATGATTTTGTTTGTTGATATCTCGATGATTCTCATAAAATTTTGAATTTTCAGCAAAAATGGACGAACTTTACGATATTCCAGGTGAGTTTTTGTCAATATTTTGTAAAAATTCTTAAAATTTCTTGAAAATTTCATAAAATTTAATTTTTAGTCGACATCAACACCGATCTCGAGCGAAAAATCGCCGATGCCTTCCTCATTTTCGATCATCACGGCAACAAAACTGCCGACGTTCGTGAAATTGGGACTATCCTTCGCTTCCTTGGATGTGTCCCGAGCGAACAGGAAATCAACGATATCATTTCGGCAACAGAATTTGAGGATTCCAACGGTACTGTGCATCTTTCAAAGTTCATGCCGCATGTCGCAGGGCTTCTTGCCGAGCATCGAATGGAACCCGCACCGCCGGAAAAGCTCTTGGAAGCATTTCGGGTGCTTGATCCCGAGGAAAAAGGTTACGTTTCGAAGGAAGCGATCAGTAAATTGATGATGGAAGAAGGCGAACCCTTCACACAAGAAGAGCTCGATGAAATGTTAGCCACTGCTGTCGATCAGGGAAGCGGCAATATCCCCTACGAGTACTATTTGAATCAACTAATGGTGAGTTTTGTCAATTTTTTAAAGAAAAATTAATTTTTCTTCATTCAGCACGAACCAAAAGACTCAATTTATGCCTTAACCGAGACCCATGAAGAGTCAAAACCAAAAATCCCCAAGAAATCTATCGCTTTTCACACTTTTTAATGATATTTTTTTCAATTTTTTCAATGCTCGCATCGGAAATTAACAAGGTTGATACTGTCTAAGTGACGTACTTTACGTATTTTTGTTGGCATTTCCCGAAATTTTTTGATTGATTATTGCTCGCAAACTTTTTCGTCATTGATCATCTGGATTTTTCATAAATTTTTGCCACGAAAAAAATGATAAATTCAAAATTTTGCGGTTTTTTGTCTTATCCGGACCGATATTCGTTAACAACTGATCCCTGATAGTAAATAAAGTCACTACAACGATGGACAACATTCACTCACACACGCAGCGACGAGAATTGGGAATACAAAAAACATCAACTTTTCGTACAAATTCCATTGAAAGACGATCGCCTATGTGCTGTACGGAGGATCAACGACGTAGTAAAATAAATAAACATACATGCGAAAAGTGCTTATTCATTGTCTGCCTTGAAAGCTTCATGTAGAGACTTTGTGTAAGTATTTCAAATACACGATCGAGGTATCAGTTGATGATTATAAAATTACTCGATTTATTTTTTTTTTTAATTTTAATTTTTTTAATGAACGAATGAATTTTTCGTTTTTCAAGGAATTTCTATTTTTTTTTCAATTTTTTTTAAATTTATTTTTAATTTTTTTGAAAATCAATCAAAATACTTCCGACAAAAACAGAACTGACCCTCAAATTTTTGCCGAATTTTGTAACTCGTTCATCGAACCACGCACAGAGCAAAAAATGGAAAATTACCAAAAAAATAAAAAATTCGATGACGATTTTTGTGTTGTCTCTTTTGGCAAAATCACGTTTCGCTGAAAATTAATTTAAAAAAAAAACACATCGCGACAGGAAGACAGTGAGTGGTTCCGTTTGAACGTTAAAAGTGACAAAGTAAAGAAATAAAAAAAAATGAGAGACACAGTAATAGTAACAGTGACTCAACACATTTTGTGTGTCTTTTGCTTTTGCATTTTTTTCGGATAAAATGATAAAAGATATTGTAATTTTGTGAGACGATGAGACAAAAATTTAATTTTTTATTTGAAAATTATTTTAAATTATTTTTTTAAATTTTTATTTTATTTAAAAATTCAGTTTTAAGGAGGATTTTTTTTAATTTTGAATATTTTCAGCAAAGTTTTTATATTTAATTTCAAGATAAAAAATTATTTTGTTTTTGTTAAATTTCAAATTTTGTTTAAATTTAATTTTTTTTAAATTTTCATAAATAAATTTGACAGTTTTATTTTTTGACATCTGTAAATTTTTTTTCCAAATTGAATATTTTCAGTCCTTTTGAAAATCTATAATAAAATATTAAAAATTTCAAACACTTTGAATTCAATTAATTTTTTAAATCATGAATTATTTGACAATTTTAAGAGAGTTTTATGAAAAAAATGACAGCTGCCAATTTTCTTAATGTCAAAATGATTCTTTTAATGAAAAAACTTAAAATTTACGATTAACAATTTGAGACGGAGAACGGTGATCTAACTCAATTTTCAAAAATGGGTACATGAGCCCTCATAATAAGAGGATTTTGGCTGAATTTTTTTTTTTGATCAATTTTTTTTGCTAACATCTTTAAAAGGCTCCTGTACATCGGAAACGCAAAATTTGGAAAAAGTCCAAAACAAAAGTTGTTTCTAAAGACAAAACCTTCAATTTGAGACGGAGAACGGTGATCTAACTCAATTTTCAAAAATGGGTACATGAGCCCTCATAATAAGAGGATTTTGGCTGAATTTTTTTTTGATCAATTTTTTTTGCTAACATCTTTAAATGGCTCCTGTACATCGGAAACGCAAAATTTGGAAAAAGTCCAAAACAAAACTTGTTTCTAAAGACAAAACCTTCAATTTGAGACGGAGAACGGTGATCTAACTCAATTTTAAAAATGGGTACATGTTTCTAAAGACAAAACCTTCAATTTAAGACGGAGAACGGTGATCTAACTCAATTTTCAAAAATGGGTACATGAGCCCTCATAATAAGAGGATTTTGGCTGAAATTTTTTTTGATCAATTTTTGATAAATAAAAAAAAAATGTTTTGAAATACTGTTTCATACAAAATGACAAAATTTTAACAAATTTTGGTCTTTCATGAATATTTTAGATGTTTTTGAGATTTGATGATTTAAAATTGATCTGAAAGAATTTCAAGTTAAAAATTTAAACAAAAAAAAAATTATAAAAATTTTGAAAAATAATTTTTTTGAAAAAAAATTTAAAGAAGAAAATTCATGTTAAAATACAATTTTCAGCACAAAAAAATTTAAAAATTGAAAATATTTTAAAAAATTTTTGAAAATTCCTTGAAAAAGTAAGAAAAAGGACCAAAAAATGGTCAATTTTGATGAAATTTTTAACTTTTTTTTTTATTTTGCCCCATTGGATTTTCGGCTTTTGAAATGGGACAAAAACATTGAAAAAAATTTGGAGCGGCCTTAATGTGAAAAAAAAATTATTTTAAAGATTTTTTTCAGATTTTTTGTTTGTAATTTTTAATTAAAAATTTTATGTTTAAAATTATTTTTTCGTATAAATTGAAGATTTAATACAAAAATTATTGCACCTGTAAATTCCGTTCTACCATGAACAGTTTTTATTTTGTACAAATCAATTCCCAAAAGTATGCAATTTGGAAAATTTTTGAAAAAAAAAATTCAAATTTGATTAAAAAATTGAAACAGATGGGTTAAATAGCAATTGAAATTAATTTTTAACAAAATTTGTATGGATTTAATTTTAAAAAAAAATTAATAAAGTTGATAAAAAATATAAAAAAAAATCTAATTTAATTTATAAAATTTTAAAAATTATTCTATTTTAATTTATAAAATATTAAAATAAATAAATTAATTATTAAGTTTTTTTTCCATTCAAATTTATTTCGTCAATTTATTTAATTTAATTATTATAATAATTATTTTTTATTTTTTATAAAATTATTTTTTTTTAATATCTCATAAAATTACAAAATCTACCTAAGCACTCAAGAATTTATTTTTTTTTATCTCAAACAATTTGCATGAATTAATTAGCAACTGTTTTGTTTTTTGTAATGTAGTAAACAAACAAAACACGTGTTGATCAAAGTATACATACGGATAATCTTAAAAAAAAAAAACATAAAAAATATCATTCCAAAATCCATACGAGACATTTCGGATCGTAAACAACTCTTTTTTATTGCCTTCGTGACTTTTCTGTCTTTTTCTATTTGCAAAAAAGTCGTTTTCGTCATCTTTTCTTTTGATTTTTTCGGTCAAATGAGTGACTTGCCAAACGAGATTCCCTCGAAAAAACTAAAATTGTTGTTGGCAGGTGCCTCAAGTGACGTCACCGATGATCGCTACTTAAAAAAAAAAAATAAAATAAAAAATTGACTACGCAAAAGAGGGGATCGACTATCAACATGGGCGAGATAAGAAGCGCTTATCTTTTGGGCATCGTCATCGTCACCTGTGAACTCGCATGTCACGTAGGCCAAACAACGGTAGAAAATCAACAATGAGACATGACAATGCAATTTACCACAAAATTGTTTCTCTCTCTCTGTGATAAAAAATGCACTTCACACACTTTCGTTTGACGTGATTCATTCGTCGTGTCGTCGTCGGATGTCGTAAAATGACTTGAAATGATTTACCTTATCACTCTTGTTCTTGTTTTTATTTCTATTTTTTCGTTCTTCGGTAGAGTTCCTTCCTCGGGTCAAGCTCTCGCTGCGTCTTTCATCATCATGCGCGTAGAAAAGTTACTTGACTTGTGGATTTAAATGGATTTTCGCATTTAATTGACCCTTTTTGAATTAAATTTGTACAAAGTCATGAATATTCAGCGACAAAAACGATAACGACGAACATTTATTTACAACTTTTTGCCCATTCACTTCGATGGCGACTTTTGTGGAGCTTTTTTTCTCCTATTTTTCACTTAATTTCACGAAATTTTGTGGTTTTCCGGCGAATGACCGCTTAAATTGTCGTTTTGACGCGTTTCGAGGAATTATTTCGAATGATAAAGCAGTTTAATTAGAAAAATACACGACGCACGACGGAAGAGCACTAATTCTACGGATTGTAAAAAAAGGTAAATAAACAAGTGTCAATTTTGAAAAAACTCGAAAAAATTCGTTAAAAAATATTTTTTTCAATTTTTAATGAAATTTTTAATTTTTTTAAAGATTTTTTAATTAAAAATTATTTTTTAATGAATTTTTAGCCGGAAAATCATTAAAAAATCAAATTTCCATGAAAAACAATTTTCTGAGGCTCGTGACGGTAGTAGTCGCGGTCATTTTCGCGGTTTGAGCCGTTTTTTTCAAGCACATCCGGTCACTAGCCTCAGTAGAACAGTTTTTTTGGTGAGTCGGCTGAAAGTGATACTGTTATACAGCTGTTATAAGTGAGGATCGTGGCTGGATTTTGAAAAAAAATTAGTGTGTATCGGAGGTTGGTAATGTGGATTTTGAAAAAAATTAGTGTGTTCGGGGAGGCGAGTAACGTGGATTTTGAAAAAAATTAGTGTGTTCGGGGAGGCGAGTAACGTGGATTTTTGGAAAAATTAGTGTGTATTGCAGGATAGTGACTGGAATTACACTGTATAACATTATCAATTTCAGCCGACTCACATCGTCTATCGTCAATATTATTGTCCAAAAATTCGGATTTTTCGTATTTTAAGCACAAAAGTGGATGTTAAAGTGCCCAAATTTTATGTAATGACGACTTTTTAGTGCTTTTGCATGCACAAAGCCACGCGAAAGGTCGTTTTCAGTCGTACAACGCGCAATTTCTCGTGAAAATCCATTCGCATCATCGCATCCTCCATTATTGACCCACAAAAAACGCAAAATGTACACGCATCAAGATATGCCGCGGGCTCTAAAGCCCCTGAAAAGACCCCGTTTGGGCATCCCGGATGTTTATCCGCAGCAGGAGAAGCAAAAGGAAGACGAACTTACCATGGCGAATGTCAAACACGGCTTTACGCATTCCCTTTCCATCAGCGAAGAGTTCGGAAGTGCCCGAAATTCGAGTATTACTGCGAGCAAAGTCGGCGCTTATTTCAACGGGATCCTTGCAAAACGCGAGGAATTCATGACGCTGCCCGATTCGGGGCGGAAAAAGCAACAAATCAATCCGAAAGACAATTTTTGGCCCGTAACTGGACGAACGAAGCAAACTTTGGATAATTGGTTCAAGGATTTGGCTGGAAATAAGCCTCTGGCGAGCTTGGCAAAGAAGGCGCCGTCGTTCAATAAGAAGGAAGAGATCTTCGTGATGCTTTGCGAGAACCAAGTAACGATGCAACGAGCAACATGGTTCATTAAATTAAGTTCGGCATATACTGTAGCGGTGTCAGAAGCGAAAATTAAGAAAAGATCGATGCCGGATCCAGCCACAGAATGGACCGGAACGTTGATAAAATTCCTCAAAGACTTGATTCCGAAGCTTGTGGAGCATTATCATCAAGGTCCGTTGCCGGAAAAGCCTCCCGCTGCTCAACCAACGTCAGCGTCGCACATTCCACAGAGCTTAAGTTCGTCTCTGAACTCTTCCTCGAACACAATATCGCCTTCGATGTCAAGTCCCGTCGGGCAAACGAACCCCCAACCCGTTTTGACGCCGCAAGAAGAACAAAAACTCGCGAAAAAACAATGGAATTACTGCACACAACTCGCAAAATACATGTACGAGGAAGGATTACTCGACAAACACGAATTCCTGAACTGGGTTCTTGATCTCCTGGATAAAATCAAGTCTCAAACGAACGATGATGGGATTTTGCGGCTGTATCTGCCGATTGTCATGCAATATTTGCAAGATTTTGTGCAATCTGAACGGTTATGTCGTCGTCTCGCGTATTTAGTGTCGAAAAAATTGATGTTTTTGATCAATAATCATCTCGACGGGAAGCAAGAACAGCAATCGACGCCTTCGCAAGCCACCGAAACTGTCGCCAAGATGGAAATTGACGACCAAAAACCCGAAGATGCGGAAAATAAAGATCAAAATGCGACACAGCAACAAGTAGAAACGCAACAAAAAGCAGTTCCGCCGTACGATGCGGTTTTTAACGATTACATGAGTTGCCCGCATCATCACGACATCGTTTTGGAACTCAGCACGATTCTGCAAGTCATCACAATTGAATGTCCAACGGCGCTGATTCGCTGTGGCATTGGCGAAAGTCGTTCAATTCTCGCAGGAAGTCCTTTAGACAACCTTCCGATACCGCCTTCAAGTCTCCCGATGCCCAGTAAATGCGTTATGAGCAACAATGAAGTAAGAAGACAACTTTTGGTAGCGGAAGAGAATATTCGGCAACGTTCGAAGAATGCAGATCAACGTTGGTGTGCCGATAAATGGCAGGCATTGACAAATTCCAATTCAAGTGCGAAAATTTTGGCTACTCTCGATGCTTTGGATAGTCATTCGTTCGATCGTGTTGACTCGAATAACTGTTTGGAGACGTTATATCCGAAAATTTTCCCTCCTTTGAACATGGCGCATGGCAAAGAAGGAGATTCGAGTGGGAAATCGAAGAAAAGTGAATATAATCCGAGTCAAGATGCGCCAATTGTGCAGATTTTGTGCGAATGGGCGGTTTCGTGGCAACGTTGGGGCGAACACAGAGCGATGGCAGTAGCGTTGTTGCTGGATAAGAGACAAAATGAGATCACGTCGAGCGAAAATGATAATAATCAGACGTCAAATAATGATGATAAGGATTCAATGTGCTCGGGAAATGGAATAAATGGCGTGCCGGTATTTCAGCAAATTTTGATGAACTTTTTGGATAATGATGCGCCCGTTTTAGGTGAGTTTTTATTATGAAAAAATTTGATAAATTATAATAGGATCAAAAATAACTTAAAAAAATATTTTTTAACTCGTTTGTAATTTTTCATTATTTTTCAAATAACTTTTTTTATTTTTAAAATTATTTTTTAATTTTGTTAAAATTATTTTTTAATTATTTTTTTAATTTTTTTTAATTTAAAAATTTTAAAATTATTTTTTTAATTTTTTTTTATTTAAAATTATTTTTAAAATTTTTTTTAAATTATTTTTTAATTTTTTTAAAATTATTTTTTTTTAATTTTTGATTTTTTTAATTTTTTTAAAATTATTTTTTTAATTTTTTTAAAATTATTTTTTAATTTTTTTAAATTTTTTTAAATTTTTTTTTTAATTTTTTTTAAAAATTATTTCGAAATTATTTTTTTTAATTTTTTTAAAATTATTTTTTAATTTTTTTAAAATTATTTTTTTAATTTTTTTAAAAATTATTATTTTTTAAAATTATTTTTTATTTTTTTAAAATTATTTTTTAATTTTTTTTTTTAATTTCTTAATTTTTTTTAAATTATTTTTTAACATTTTTTTTTATTTTAAAATAACTTTTGTATTTTTTGAAAAATAATATTAAATATTTTCTTCTAATTTTCTCATTGTAGATCACAATCCAACTCCTCAAAACAAGGCACAATTCACAAATTTGGTCCATTTATTCAGCGAATTAATTCGTCACGATGTCTTTTCGCATGATGCTTACATGTGTACGTTAATTTCTCGCGGAGATCTCTTGAACGAAACGACTTCAACAACCAGCGGAGTGTCTCAGACAACAACTTCCATCGGAATTGGACCCATTTCAACCACAATTGCATCGCCAGCTGTCAATACGGAAGACGGGCTTGACATTTTTGGCATGGATTTCAAGCAACCCGACGAAATTGAAGAATCCAAAGTTGACATGGAGCTCGGAAAATTACTTCAACACATCAACACGTCGCAACAAAACTCAATGGATGCTCCCGACTCGCCAAAAGAAGTTGACGCCCCTGCAGGAAATATATTTTCATCGACAACTTCTTCTTCCGTGAATCGACATTTCCTGTATACGACGCATTTCCCGTTGAGTCAAGATGATCCAGGCACTGTGCACGATTGCAATCAACGATACATCTTACTTTTCGGTGTCGGGCGTGATCGCGATGAGAAACGACATGCCGTGAAAAAGATTTCGAAGGAAATTTGCAAACTTTTCTCGAAAAAGTTCAGTATTGATGTCGCCGAGGGATGCAAAGTGAAGAAACATTCGCGAAATGAGTTCAATTTCGAGTCCGTGGCGAACAAATGTCAAGTTTTGTCGTATTTCGATCAGCATGTCGTTACGTGGCAATGCGCGATGACCGTTCAGGAGATTTTGAATAGTTTTGCTGTGGGAAATAGTAATTATCTTCCGGTTCAGGAGCATGTAGCGTTTTTGTTTGACTTGATGGAGACGGCATTCAATATTTACGGATTAATTGACATGTGTATTCAGATTTTGAAGGAGTTGCCGGAAGTTGAGAACCAATTGGTGTCGAAAAATTCAATTATGGCAAAAAGTTATACGACTTCGTTGAGCTTGTATGTCGTTGGAGTGCTTCGACGGTATCATTGCTGTCTTTTATGTAAGTTTTTTTACCTAAAAATATTATTTTTTTATAACTTTAAATTAATTAAAAATTTAGATTGAAAAAATCCTTTGACATAGTTTTGTTTTAAAAACTAAATCAAGAGCAAAACTAAATCAAAAACTGTGTCAAAGCAATTTTTGTCAAATCTTGCTACAAGTCATTTTTTGATCATTTTTAAGCCTAAAATTGAATAAATATTCATTCTAAAGTTGATTTCTGTTCATATTGGGTCGATATTTGATGAAACAAAAAAATCAGCGTTTGGAGGTTCAAACGCTGATAAATTTAACAAGTCATTTTTTGATCATTTTTAAGCCTAAAATTGAATAAATATTCATTCTAAAGTTGATTTCTGTTCATATTGGGTCGATATTTGATTCTAAAGATGAAACAAAAAAATCAGCGTTTGGAGGTTCAAACGCTGATAAATTTAACAAGTCATTTTTTGATCATTTTTAAGCCTAAAATTGAATAAATATTCATTCTAAAGATGATTTCTGTTCATATTGGGTCGATATTTGAGGTTCAAACGAAACAAAAAAATCAGCGTTTGGAGGTTCAAACGCTGATAAAACTCTGATAAATTTAACAAGTCATTTTTTGATCATTTTTAAGCCTAAAATTGAATAAATATTCATTCTAAAGATGATTTCTGTTCATATTGGGTCGATATTTGACGAAACAAAAAAATCAGCGTTTGGAGGTTCAAACGCTGATAAATTTAACAAGTCATTTTTTGATCATTTTTAAGCCTAAAATTGAATAAATATTCATTCTAAAGTTGATTTCTGTTCATATTGGGTCGATATTTGACGAAACAAAAAAATCAGAGTTTGGAGGTTCAAACTCTGATAAAACTCTGATAAATTTAACAAGTCATTTTTTGATCATTTTTAAGCCTAAAATTGAATAAATATTCATTCTAAAGATGATTTCTGTTCATATTGGGTCGATATTTGATGAAACAAAAAAATCAGCGTTTGGAGGTTCAAACGCTGATAAATTTAACAAGTCATTTTTTGATCATTTTTAAGCCTAAAATTGAATAAATATTCATTCTAAAGATGATTTCTGTTCATATTGGGTCGATATTTGATGAAACAAAAAAATCAGCGTTTGGAGGTTCAAACTCTGATTTTTTTTGCAAGTCATTTTTTGATCATTTTTAAGCCTAAAATTGAATAAATATTCATTCTAAAGATGATTTCTGTTCATATTGGGTCGATATTTGATGAAACAAAAAAATCAGCGTTTGGAGGTTCAAACGGATTTTAAAAGTCATTTTTTGATCATGCCTATTGAATAAATATTCATTCTAAAGTTGATTTCAAAACGCTGATTTTAAGTCATTTTTTGATCATTTTTAAGCCTGAAATTGAATAAATATTCATTCTAAAGATGATTTCTGTTCATATTGGGTCGATATTTGACGAAACAAAAAAATCAGCGTTTGGAGGTTCAAACGCTGATAAATTTAACAAGTCATTTTTTGATCATTTTTAAGCCTAAAATTGAATAAATATTCATTCTAAAGATGATTTCTGTTCATATTGGGTCGATATTTGATGAAACAAAAAAATCAGAGTTTGGAGGTTCAAACTCTGATTTTTTCGCAAGTCATTTTTTGATCACTTTTAAGCCTAAAATTGAATAAATATTCATTCTAAAGATGATTTCTGTTCATATTGGGTCGATATTTGATGAAACAAAAAAATCAGCGTTTGGAGGTTCAAACGCTGATAAATTTCACAAGTCATTTTTTGATCATTTTTAAGCCTAAAATTGAATAAATATTCATTCTAAAGATGATTTCTGTTCATATTGGGTCGATATTTGACGAAACAAAAAAATCAGCGTTTGGAGGTTCAAACGCTGATAAATTTAACAAGTCATTTTTTGATCATTTTTAAGCCTGAAATTGAATAAATATTCATTCTAAAGATGATTTCTGATCATATTGGGTCGATATTTGATGAAACAAAAAAATCAGCGTTTGGAGGTTCAAACGCTGATAAATTTAACAAGTCATTTTTTGATCATTTTTAAGCCTAAAATTGAATAAATATTCATTCTAAAGATGATTTCTGTTCATATTGGGTCGATATTTGATGAAACAAAAAAATCAGAGTTTGGAGGTTCAAACTCTGATAAATTTCACAAGTCATTTTTTGATCATTTTTAAGCCTAAAATTGAATAAATATTCATTCTAAAGATGATTTCTGTTCATATTGGGTCGATATTTGATGAAACAAAAAAATCAGCGTTTGGAGGTTCAACCTAAAATTGAATAAATATTCATTCTAAAGATGATTTCTGTTCATATTGTCGATTTTGATTGAGGTTCAAACGCTTTTTAAGCCTTTTTAAAATTGAATAAATATTCATTCTAAAGATGATTTCTGTTCATATTGGGTCGATATTTGATGAAACAAAAAAATCAGCGTTTGGAGGTTCAAACGCTGATAAATTTAACAAGTCATTTTTTGATCATTTTTAAGCCTAAAATTGAATAAATATTCATTCTAAAGATGATTTCTGTTCATATTGGGTCGATATTTGACGAAACAAAAAAATCAGCGTTTGGAGGTTCAAACTCTTTTTGACCAGTTTTAAGCCTAAAATTGAATAAATATTCATTCTAAAGTTGATTTCTGTTCATATTGGGTCGATATTTGATGGAACAAAAAAATCAGACTTTGGAGGTTCAAACTCTGATTTTTGAAGTCATTTTTAAGCCTAAAATTGAATAAATATTCATTCTAAAGATGATTTCTGTTCATATTGGGTCGATATTTGATGAAACAAAAAAATCAGAGTTTGGAGGTTCAAACGCTGATAAATTTAACAAGTCATTTTTTGATCATTTTTAAGCCTGAAATTGAATAAATATTCATTCTAAAGATGATTTCTGTTCATATTGGGTCGATATTTGCCGTAACAAAAAAATCAGCGTTTGGAGGTTCAAACGCTGATTTTTTTTGCAAGTCATTTTTCGACCAGTTTTAAGCCTTTGAATAAATGGAGGTTCGATAAAATTGAATAAATATTCATTCTAAAGATTTCTGTTCATATTGGGTCGATATTTGATGAAACAAAAAAATCAGAGTTTGGAAAACTCTGATTTTAACAAGTCATTTTTTGATCATTTTTAAGCCTAAAATTGAATAAATATTCATTCTAAAGATGATTTCTGTTCATATTGGGTCGATATTTGATGAAACAAAAAAATCAGAGTTTGGAGGTTCAAACTCTGATTTTTTTGCAAGTCATTTTTTGATCATTTTTAAGCCTAAAATTGAATAAATATTCATTCTAAAGTTGATTTCTGTTCATATTGGGTCGATATTTGATGAAACAAAAAAATCAGAGTTTGGAGGTTCAAACTCTGATTTTTTTTGCAAGTCATTTTTTGATCATTTTTAAGCCTAAAATTGAATAAATATTCATTCTAAAGATGATTTCTGATCATATTGGGTCGATATTTGATGAAACAAAAAAATCAGCGTTTGGAGGTTAAAACTCTGATTTTTTTTACATGTCATTTTTTGACTAGTTTTAAGCCTAAAATTGAATAAATATTCATTCTAAAGATGATTTCTGATCATATTGGGTCGATATTTGATGAAACAAAAAAATCAGCGTTTGGAGGTTCAAACGCTGATAAATTTAACAAGTCATTTTTTGATCATTTTTAAGCCTAAAATTGAATAAATATTCATTCTAAAGATGATTTCTGTTCATATTGGGTCGATATTTGATGAAACAAAAAAATCAGCGTTTGGAGGTTCAAACGCTGATAAATTTAACAAGTCATTTTTTGATCATTTTTAAGCCTAAAATTGAATAAATATTCATTCTAAAGATGATTTCTGTTCATATTGGGTCGATATTTGATGAAACAAAAAAATCAGCGTTTGGAGGTTCAAACGCTGATAAATTTCACAAGTCATTTTTTGATCATTTTTAAGCCTAAAATTGAATAAATATGCATTCTAAAGATGATTTCTGATCATATCGGGTCGATATTTGATGAAACAAAAAAATCAGAGTTTGGAGGTTCAAACGCTGATAAATTTAACAAGTCATTTTTTGATCATTTTTAAGCCTAAAATTGAATAAATATTCATTCTAAAGATGATTTCTGTTCATATTGGGTCGATATTTGATGAAACAAAAAAATCAGCGTTTGGAGGTTCAAACGCTGATAAATTTAACAAGTCATTTTTTGATCATTTTTAAGCCTAAAATTGAATAAATATTCATTCTAAAGTCTGTTCATATTTTATTTGATCAGCGTTTGGAGGTTCAAACGCTGATAAATTTAACAAGTCATTTTTTGAAAAGCCTTTGAATAAATATTCATTCTAAAGTTGATTTCTGTTCATATTGGGTCGATATTTGATGAAACAAAAAAATCAGAGTTTGGAGGTTCAAACTCTGATAAAACTCTGATAAATTTAACAAGTCATTTTTTGATCATTTTTAAGCCTAAAATTGAATAAATATTCATTCTAAAGTTGATTTCTGTTCATATTGGGTCGATATTTGACGAAACAAAAAAATCAGCGTTTGGAGGTTCAAACGCTGATAAATTTAACAACATTTTTTGAAAAAAAATCAGCGTTTATTGGAGGTTCAAACGCTGATAAATTTAACAAGTCATTTTTTGATCATTTTTAAGCCTAAAATTGAATAAATATTCATTCTAAAGTTGATTTCTGTTCATATTGGGTCGATATTTGATGAAACAAAAAAATCAGAGTTTGGAGGTTCAAACTCTGATTTTTTTTGCAAGTCATTTTTTGACCAGTTTTAAGCCTAAAATTGAATAAATATTCATTCTAAAGTTGATTTCTGTTCATATTGGGTCGATATTTGACGAAACAAAAAAATCAGAGTTTGGAGGTTCAAACTCTGAGAGTTTGGAGGTTCATTTTTAAGCCTAAAATTGATAAATATTCATCTCTGGGTCGATATTTGATGAAACAAAAAAATCAGAGTTTGGAGGTTCAAACTCTGATAAATTTAACAAGTCATTTTTTGACCAGTTTTAAGCCTAAAATTGAATAAATATTCATTCTAAAGATGATTTCTGTTCATATTGGGTCGATATTTGACGAAACAAAAAAATCAGCGTTTGGAGGTTCAAACTCTGATAAAACTCTGATAAATTTAACAAGTCATTTTTTGATCATTTTTAAGCCTGAAATTGAATAAATATTCAGTTTGGAGGTTCAAACTCTGATTTTTTTTGCAAGTCATTTTTTGACCAGTTTTAAGCCTAAAATTGAATAAATATTCATTCTAAAGTTGATTTCTGTTCATATTGGGTCGATATTTGACGAAACAAAAAAATCAGAGTTTGGAGGTTCAAACTCTGATTTTTTTTGCAAGTCATTTTTTGATCAGTTTTAAGCCTAAAATTGAATAAATATTCATTCTAAAGTTGATTTCTGTTCATATTGGGTCGATATTTGACGAAACAAAAAAATCAGCGTTTGGAGGTTCAAACGCTGATAAATTTAACAAGTCATTTTTTGATCAGTTTTAAGCCTAAAATTGAATAAATATTCATTCTAAAGTTCATTTCTGTGCATATTGGGTCGATATTTGACGTAACAAAAAAATCCTAATTTATGATTTTTAATTATTTTATAACTCAGAACTGCTAAAAAATTTAAAGTGAAAAAAAATTGTATATTTTTATTTTTAAGATTATTTTTTAATTTTTTTTTTCATTTTTTCTTTTATTTTCAGTATCAAGCGATCAAGTATCCGCCGTTTTCGAAGGATTATGCAAAGTTGTGAAGCATGTCACCAATCCAAGTGACTGTAGCTCCGCTGAACGATGCATCCTCGCCTATTTATACAACTTATACTCTGCTTGCTCCTTGTTGAAGACCAAACCTCAATCGCCCGAGAACTTCCATAATGCCCAACCGAAGATCAAACAAGCCCTCTACTCATCAATTGCGCCTCAACCGTCATCCCATCCGTACAATCCGCAATTTTTGTCGGAAGTTTTCTCGAATCCGCGTCGCGGAGGCAAAATTGAACCAGCTTGGGCTCGTTTACTCAACGATTCTGCCGCAAATCGCTATAGTTTTGTGTGCAACATCATAATTGCCGTCGCCCGTGAGACAGATAACGATCGTTTGAACGACATTGCAGCGACTTGTGCTGAACTCACGGCTTGCTGTAACGCCTTAAGTGCTGAATGGTTGGGCGTTTTGATCGCTTTGTGCGGTTCTTCCGTCGAATCTGGCTACTATGCGGACGTTTTGCGACAAGTAAACATCCAAAATCTCGCAATTCACAACTCAATTGCGGTTTTTACGTGCATTCTCGTGGCCCGTCATTGTTTCTCGTTGGAAAGTTTCGTCGTTTTGGTTGCGTTGCCGCCTCTCGTGCAATACGTGAAAGACGGTTTAGCTGATTTGTCGTCAGAAGCTGAGGCAGGACCACGACTTTCGTGTCATTTACTCTTGAGATTGTTCAAAACGAGTGAATTACCGCAGCCTGGCATGTATTCCGTGAGTACTTCACCGAATCCGATGTTCGCGACGTTGGGGCAACATACCATCAAGCTGAGTTGTGATCGTCATTTGCTGACAGCAGCGCACAAATACATCACGGTAGGCGCTATTTTGGCAGTTTTGAAGGGAATTTTAGCATTTGGCGATGCCACAGCGATGAAAAATCAACAAAACAGCGGCAAGAAAAGTGGTTTAAATACGCCCGTACATCCCGGAAGTACCCCGAAAAGCGGCGATTTGAGTCAAATTTTGGGCACAAGTGATTTGGGGGTGCTTGGCATGGGCGACGAACCAATGTTGGATCTTCCGTAAGTATTGAAATTTTGAATTTTCTGAAAAAAATCTTGATTTTTCGGTTTAAAAATAAAAAAATGCAGCATCGTCGACTTAGAAGGCATTCAATCAAGACCAACGCTCAACAGGTGACTCCAAAAATCAAATTTTCTATTACTGAATGTTTTGTTAATGTTCAACATTTCACACTCCATTCACTGTGCTTGTCCATAAAATAACCAATTTTTTGTTATGATTTGCTTGAATCCTCATATAGTTTGTAGCTCGTACACCTGAATGCGCACTTTTCATCCATTTTTAGGTTTAAAATTTAATTTTTTCGGGTTTTAATTGTTTTTTGTATTTTTAATAGGAATCAACAAAGTACGCAGAATGAAAATACGACGAGTCTTTCGGATTTTGCTCAGCATGTTTTGAAACAAATTTGCTCTCAGGTATGGTTCTTTCTCGAGGTTCTTCCTTAATTTTAATTTTTTATTTGATTTTTTGTTTTAACTTTCGATTTGTTAAATTAAAAAAAAAAAATTAAAATAATAATAATTATAATTTTTTAAAAATTTTTCAAAAAAAAAAAAAAAAAAAAATTAAATATTTTCTTTAAATCTTTCTTATAATTTTAAAAAATTATTATTTTTTTTTCATAATTTTTTACTTCTTGAGATTAAACTTTTTTTTAATCTAAATTTTTCGTTTAAATATTTAATTTAAAAATTTATTTTCGACTTTCGTATTTAATTCGTTTTTATAAAAAAAATATTTTTGAATTTTTTTTTTTCGTAAAAATTTTTTATTTATTTTTTTTCATAAAAATTATTTATTTAATTTTTTTTCATATAAATATTTTGATTTTTTTCGAATTTTTACGATTTTTTAATTTTTGATTTATTTTTTTTAAATTACTAATTTTTTCTTTTATTTTTTGTAAATCAATTTTCTCTTGATTTTTAATTTTTTGTAAAATTTATTTTATACCTATTTGTTTTTTTTATATTTGAAAATTATTTTAATTTTTCATTTGAATTTTTTTTTTAATTCAAGTATTAAATTTTTGATAAATTAATTTTTTCTCACAAGATTTAATTTTTAAATTTTTTTATGAAATTTTTTCTAATTTTTCATTAACTTTCATCAATTTAATAAAATTAAACCAAATTAAAAAATTAAATTGATGAAATGAAATTAATTAATTAAAATTAATTTTTCCGATTTATTTGAATTTTTTGTTTAATTTTTTTTTTTTGAAAAAATTTCTCTTGATTTTTTAAAATTATTTTTTAAATTTTTACTCGAGTAATTTTTTTTAAATTTTTTAATATTTTTTTAAAATAAATTTTTAAAATTTTCTTTTTTTTTGTAGGAATGGGTTCTCGAACGCTGTCTCAGCTGCGAGGAACTTTGCAAGCCTGGCATGTTAATTGACAGCATGTTAACCGCCCGTCAAGCTCAAAAGCTCCTTCACATGATCTGCTACTCCGAAAGCGAATACAATCTCAAAGCAGAAATGGATCAACAACAAATCATCGCAAGAATTCTCGAAAATTTGGATCAATGGTCCTTGCGAATTTCCTTCCTCGACTTGCACTTGATGTACAAACAAACTTTGAACAATCCCTCGGAATGGCTCGATATCGTCGCTCGATCCGTGATAAATGTCTTCAAAATCTCCGACGAAGTGAAAAAAACGGAAAAACAAAAACAATCAATTTGGCTAATTGCTCCTCTGGTCTCGAAACTTCCGAGTCAAGTACAGGGAAGAATATTGCGTGTCGCTGGACAAGTTTTGGAATCAACGGATTTGTTCAATTCCGCAGCGAAAGTCGATCCGGATAACGCTGAAGGTGACGAAGACGATCACGAGGATGATGATCATAGCGAAGCGGATGTCGTTGAGAAGAAAAAATCTCCGTTGTTGAACCATCAACCGTTTTTGAGGCTTATTTTGACATGTTTGAACGGGCAAGACGAACAAAAGGAGGGTTTATTGCAGTCTTTGCACTCGCAATTGAGTCAATTTGTGAAAAGAAAGGAAATGGAGAACATCGGAGGCATCGAAGATCCACGAGGACGTGAAGAAATGTTGGATGCCTTGCAATTGAGGTTCTCATTAATTGGCGGGATGTTCGATGCGATCCTCAAAAATTCAACTTTGACCACAGATTGGGCTTTATTGCTCGTGCAACTCATCAGTCAAGGCGTTATTGACCTTACGAACAATTCGGAGCTATTTACGACAGTTTTAGACATGCTGGCGACGTTAATCCATTCAACTCTTGTGTCTGACAGTCAATCTGAAAGAGATGAAAATAAGAAATTATACACGAATTTGATGAAAAAATTGAAAAAAGAGCTCGGAGATGCAAATAATGCTTCAATAAAGTACGTTCGACAACTTTTGCCGTTATCGAAACAAACTTGTGAGGTTATCGCGTGTGAACCTTTGGGCGCCGCAACCGATGGCAAAGGAAATAAAATCAATATTGACAGTATTGACAAGAAACATGGCTTGCGATTGGCTGACAAGCAACGCGTTAGTGTCTGGGACTTGCTCGAAGGTTCGAAAAATCCCGCCCCGCTGTCATGGGCGTGGTTTGGTGCCGTCAAAATGGAACGAAAACCTCTCATGTACGAAGAAGCTCATCGTCTCTTGCGTTTCCACACCCATAGTTTGGTCAAACCGAGCAGTTATTTCTACGAACCGCTTCAACTCCCGCCCGAAGACCTTGAACCCGAAAAATTAAAAGACGACAAAGCTGACACGCCTTCGTCTTTGGATCAATCTCCAGCTGGGCGGGGCAAAGGAAAGGGCATTCGTCGTCCTCGGAAACCGAAACAAAATGCGACAGCAACTCCGCCTGTTCCGTCGACGTTACAACAACAACTTCAGAGCCCCAGTATCGTGCAAATGCAACAAATTCAGCAGCAGCAACAGCAATTTGTGCAAAATCAACCGCAGCAGCAGCAGCAAATGATGATGGGACAAAATCCGGGCATGAATCCGCAAATGCAAGGGCAAATGGGAGGGAATCAGCAGATGGGAGGCAATCAACAGATGGGCGGAAATCAACAAATGGGCATGCAGGGAGGGATGCAAATGCAAAATACGAATGTCATGGGTATGCAAAGCAATCCGAATATGATGAATCAACAGCAGCAATGGGGATATCAGAATCAAATGGGACAAATGGCGCCGAATCAGCAAGGACCGCAACAAGGGCAGCCGCCGTTCTATCAGGGAATGCCGCAGCCAAGTAAGAAAATTTTATTTGCTTTTAAATTATTTTTATTTTTTATCGCATTTTGAAGAATTTTTTCAAAAAATTTTTTTTTTGAAAAATAAAAATTTTTTAATAAATATTTACATTAAAGATATAAAAAAAATATTTTTTTAAAATTTACAAAAAAAAAATAATTTTTAAGAATTTCAAGGATTTTCTAAAAAATTTTAGGTTTTCTAAATTATTTTTTTTAATTTACTTTTTTATAATTTTTTTCTTTTTTTCTTTAAATTTTGAATCGTAGATTTTTAAAACTTTAAATTTTTTAAGAAATTCATAAAATTTCTGAAAATTCAGAAAAAATTAATGAAAATAAAAATTAATAAAAACTCAGAAAAAAATTTTTTAAGTAAAAAGAATTTTATTGAAAATGAAAATTCTCAAAATAAAAAAAAAATTATAAATTCAAAAAAATTCAGAAAATTGAAAAGTTTTCAAATTCTAAAGGTTTTTCTCTCTAAGTTTTTAAAAAATTTTGAAACTTTGAAAGATTTCTAAAAGTTTTTAATTTTTATTTAATTTGTTAAAAATTTTGAGTTTTCAATATTTTGAAAATTTTAATTTTTTTTAAGAAGTTTATGAAATTTAAAAAAAAATATGAAAATTTGTACAAAATTTAAAAAATCTTAAAAAAATTAGAAAGTATTTCAAAATGAGATTTAAAAAAAAAATAATTAAGTCAAACTAATTTTGTTAAAAATTAATTCTGAAGAAAATTTAAAAAAATATAAAAAAATTAAAATTTTTAGAAATTAATGAATTTTTGAATGAATTAAAAATTTATAAGAAAGTCATAAAATTTAAGAAAATTCAAAATAAGAAAACAATTTGGAAACGTCAAACATAAAAAATCAAAAATTAAAAAAAAAAATTCAGAAAAAAGAAAAAATCTTAAAAAAATTTTTTATGGAAATTTTAAAAAATACTTTAAAATGCGATAAAACTTTTTGTGCTCCAAATAATTTTTGATTTTTTTTTTCTATTTTCAGTGCGTCCCGGCGCAAAAGCTCTTACAAACATGCTTCGCCAACGTCATCCCGGCATGAGTCAAGCTCCCATGTTTGGTCCTGCTCAACAAAATCCTCCTCAAGGCGGTTATTTGCGTCAACAACTCCGAATGCCTCAAGTTCCTCCCAATATGGGCATGAATCCAATGATGCAACAAAACCAAGGCGTCGCAAATCCCATGATGAACGCCGGGCAACAACAACAAGTCAATCCGCAGCAAATGAACACGGGCATGGTTGGCAACATGCAAGGCGGAAACATGATGACGAACCAGCAGCAACTCAACCAAGGCGGCAATATGATGAATCAAGGCGGCATGCCGAACCAAAATGCGATGATGAACCAACAAATGACGGGCATGGGAAACGCAAACATGGGAAATCCGATGGCAGGACAAATGAATGCGGGAAATACGATGAATATGCAAGGACAGAACCAAATGGTAGGACAGGGAAATGTCGCCGGCAACAATCAAATGTACCAAAATATGCAAGGAATGAACCAGAATTACGGTTATGCGAATCAACAGCAACAGGGCAACGTCAATATGGGCGGAAACAACATGATGGGCAATTTCCAGCAACAACAGCAAGTTCCGCAGCAACAGCAAGTGCAGCAAAGAACGCAGCAGGAGCAATATTTGGCTCAGCAGAGAGCGATGCAAGCAAATCGCGGGCAATATATCCAAGGAGCACCGAATGTCACGATGAATCAAATGGCGGGACAAGGTCAAGGACAAGCGCCGCCCTATCAAAGGCCCCAAATGAACCCCCAGCAGCTTCAACAGGCACGTTTACGACAACAAATGATGATGCAACAGCAGCAGCAACAACAGCAAAGTAATTTTTTTTGACAAATTTCAATTTTTTTCATTAAAATTAACATTTTTTTAACTTTTAGACATGGGTCAACAACCAAACAACCAAGCGATGATGGGAAATCAAGGTCAAGGCATGAATCCGCAACAACCGCAATCCGCCTTAGTTGCTCAGTTACAACGTCAAATGCCGAATCAGCAACAAAATATGATGGGCGGCGGGCAAATGGGCGGATATCCGAACCAACAACCTCCTCCGTATTAAATGATCTGACAAAGCCTACTAAATATTGCATGGTAATAATTTTAATCCGTGAACGTCTTATTTTTTAATATTTATCCTATATTTTGTATTAAAATATAATTAAAATAGTATTATGTACAATGTAAATGCTGTTTTTGCTCGCAAAAATTTACAATGGAGGCCACATTTTCTTGATTTTTTGATGTAAGTTGTCAGGAAGCCATAATTTGTATTCCTCAAGAAGGACTGAAAAGAGAAAATTTTGTCAAAAATTAGGTTTGTATAATGCGGAAAATGTGAAATGAAATGAAATTTTTTTTTTATTTGAAGAATAAAAAAATTTGAAAATATAAAAAAAATTTTAAAAATAAAAATTTTTTTTGAAATTTTGAAAAGATTAATTTTTTCATCATTTTTTTTTTTTTTTATTATTTTTTCAATTTTTAAATATTTTTTTATTTCAAAATTTTTATATTGAAAATAAATTTTAAGATAAAAATAAAAAAATTAAAATAAATTTTTATGAAAAAAATTTTATAATTTTTTTTCTGAGAAATTCTTAAATTTTAAATCTCAATGCAAATAATTTTAAAATTTTTTTTTTAATTTTGTGATTTTGTAAAAAAAAAAATTTTAATATAAAATAAGCGAAAAAATTAAAAAAAAAAATAATTTCTGAAATTTTTTTGATTACTTAAATTTTATTAATTTTTTTTCTTAAATTTTTTTTAATTTTTTTAGAATCCTATTTTTTTTAAAAATTTTTAAAAATCCTATTTTTTAGATCTTTAAACTTTTTCAACAATTTTAAAAGTTTTAAAATTTTTTATTTTAATTTTTGATTTTTTTAATTTAATTAAAAAATTTTTAAAAAATTAATATTTTTGATATTTAAATTTTAAAAAATATTTTTAAATATTAATATTTTCAATCAGTTTTCGAATGCAAAAAAAAAAATAATTTTTAATATTTTTGAATTTTTTAAATAACTAAAATACAAAATTTTTTAAGTTGAGAAAAAATTTTTTTTTTTTAAAAAAATAAAAAAAAAAATAAATAAAAAAAAAAAAAAAAAAAAAAAATTAAAAAAAAAAATATGTTAAAAATAAAAAAAATATGAAATTAAATTATTATTTTTTTTTGAAATTTTGATTAAAAAAAATATTTTTTTAAAATTTGAACTGATTGAAAAATAAAACAAAATTTAAAATTATAATTTAAAAATATTTTTCTCACATTTTAACATTTTTTTTAATATTCTTTATGTTTTTAAAATATTTTTTCTTCAAAATACGAAAAATTATTTGTTTCATTTCACATTTTCTTATGTATCATCTAAACAAAATTATACTTACATTCTTTATTACTTTTCCACAACTTCTTCAACTTTTTCTTCGTCGTAACTTCATTCTGCATCAAAACATCCAACAACTGCTTCGCTCTCGGCATAGATTTCACCCAAGTTTTATTCATCGAATCTGGAGTTGCTGTCAAAACCTCCGCAAATTCTCGCAATTTCTCAAAAATCTCTCCATTCAAGAAACATCTCGCAAAATGTTTGTACTGATCGACTGACGGTTGCATCGCAACTTCAACCAACGGCAATTGCCACGCCGCTTTCGAGTAAGTCGCATTCACATGACACACAATCCGATCCTGCACAGCATCGTAACGCGGTTCAGGCTTTTCCATAATTTTCAGAATGTTACACAACGTCGGCACGTATTTCGGCAACCACGCCGGATCAATTTCCGTAATTCCGCGAATGAACATCCTCGGTTTGCCATCATCCATTGTGACTTCGTACACTTCTTGGTAGATAACCCACTCGGGATCTTCGTATTTTAGGACAGATTCTTGATGAATGAACACCGGATCGACCATATCGGCGCATTTATAGGCATTTCGATACTTTTGCTTGTCCTCCATTTCGTTAATTTCCTGTTTCGTGAGCTTACGAGCGACTTGATCGCCGAATCCAGATAGCAGAATTTGTCGGATGAGATGAATTTGGGAATCTGTAGGCGGCGGCAGCTTCGGATCGATGCACAAATTGACATCTGTGGCATTTATATTGATTTCATTGGTAAGTTGTTGTCGAATTTTAGCGATTTCATGAATAGCTTTTACTCGAATCCCATTTTCAGCGCAGAAATTCTCCAAATTTGTGCTTGATTGATCAAAGAGACATGAAGAAACGGCTTTTAACAATACCATTGGGTCACCAAGGGCACGAGATTCGCCTTCGCCCGCCCATTTATGACGAATTGCACGAAATTTCGACTGATTTTTCGCTTGAACATCTTCTTCTTCGTCATCATCCGCCGAGGAAAGACTCTCATCGAGCACATTAGGCACCGAAAGACTCGCCACAATCGCAATTATATACGGCAAAAGTCCTCCCTGATCACTTAAGGCCAACATTTTACCGAATCTCGGGTTCACGGGAAACCGCGAAATGGTTTTTCCCAAATCAGTCAACGCTAAAATGGTTTCCGTCGTATTTCCTCGTATCATTGTTTTCTCTTCCAACGCTCCGAGCATCTTCAAACGCTTCTCGGCGACTTCCAGTTGAACCGCATCAGGCGGCGATGGGAAAGGAAATTTATCTACACGATCAATTCCGATCGATCGCATCTGTAACATGAGATCATCAACGGGTTTTTCTTGAATTTCAGGCACTGAAAAGTCTTGGAACTCGTCGTTGTACACAGCGCTCGAATATAAACGATAACAATGCCCCGGACCGACTCTGCCAGCTCTTCCGGAACGTTGATTGGCGGATGCTTTACTCGTGTAGGTCACCACAAAGGCACTAACTCCCGTAATTTTGTCGTAAACTTTGGATTTTTGTCGCCCTGAGTCGATCACGTACTTGATATTCGGGATTGTGATGGAAGTTTCGGCGACATTTGTGGCTACAACGCATAATCTCGTGCCTGGCGGCGGATCTTGGAAGACAAGAGCTTGTTTTTCGGAGCTTAAAACTGAATAAAGGGGCAAAACCCATAAGGGTTGTGACTGGGCGATGGCTTGAATGGGCTCTCCAAGCTCTGAATCGTCACTATCACTGCCTGCTTCACTAACATCGACCTCATCTTCGTTCATATCGCCTTCTTGCATCTCATGCGGCAGCTTAAACGAGTCTAAACTCACTTTTGGCAGTTGTTCAACGACTTTTTTCTTCGATTTTCCTTCACGAACTCTGTCTTTTTTGCGTAATTTCTTCTTTTTATGACGAATCATGTCCCAATCTTCCTCGTCGAAACTCAATTCTTCCTCACTTGACTCCTTTTTTTCAATTTCAACCTTGGTTTTATCATTTTTATATGGAAATGCCTTCCTTAGCTTCCATACGAGACTTTTCACTTCCTTTTGACCCGTAACAAAAATTAAAATTCCGCCTTCCGGTAATTTTGTGTGAATTTTTACAGCTTTTTTATAAGCTTCGGCGACGTAATCTTCAGGAGTGAACCGGTTAAAGTGAATTGTAACCGGAAATTGACGTGCTTCGACCTTCAAAACGGGCGGCGGAGTCTTAAAAAGCACTTCGTTGCTTGTGAAATCCTCAACTCTGAGCGTTGCTGACATAATTATGAGCTTCAAGGGGTCTTTTTCCTTCGCCCGAATAATTACGATGCGTGATAAAAGTCCAATTAGCACGTCGGTGAAGACACTTCGTTCATGGGCTTCGTCTAAAATTAGAACTCCGTATTTTTTTAACAGAAAATCGTTTTCTACTTCCTTCAACAGGACTCCATCAGTCATAAATTTAATTTTAGTCTTTTCCGTGACATTTCCTTCGAATCGCATGAGGTAAGAAACGACGTCGGTACTCAAATTCATTTCTTTTGCGACGCGTTTCGACATGGAAATTGCAGCAACGCGACGTGGTTCGGTCACGCCGATCATTTTATTTGTCGCGTATCCAGCTTCGTACAAGAATTGAGGTACTTGAGTCGTTTTGCCGCTGCCTGTCTCGCCGGCAATGATGACGACGGTGTTTTCGCTGATCGTTTCCATGATTTGTTGTTCCTCGGCGAGGATTGGAAGCTTCAAACGAGCAGCTTGAATCTTTGAATCGCGTTCTAAATGGATGTAAGTTGCGGGTTTACGGTCAATTGGTTCAATTATTTTGGGTTTTTCGATGGTTTTCGCTTCAATGACAGGAGTTGCCTCGGATTTTGGAGGTTCAAGAGGTTTTTCTTCGACTTTTTCAGGTTCAACTTCCTCTTCTTCGTCATTTTCGTCGCTGGAATCGCTCGATTCGACGCCAACAACGTTGTAATCTCGCGGTTTTGTTCCTGTTTCATCTTCTTCGTCGCTTTCGTCATCAACCGTCAACGCATTTATCATTCCTTTTCTCCGTTTTCCTTTCAACGGCACTTCATCTCCTTCTCCAATCGACATTTCACGCATTCGTTTCGTCTCTTTTCCATCATTTTTTAATTTTTTCAAGCCCTGTGTCTGTGTCGTGCTGATCGACGTGTATTGCGACAGCTGAGTCTTCGGAATTTGAACAGAAGCTAATGCCTGAACGAGTGCTGCGTGATTTTTCTTCTTTTCTTTTTGGTCAACGATTTTTTCCAAGCGTTTTCGTTGCTTTTTCGATAAAATTCGGGTTACGGTGACATTTTCTTTCTTCAGTTTCGTTGCTCGTTTCTGCGACGGGAGCACAAGAGCATTTGTGTCGTTGGCATTTTCGCTTATTTTTTCCACGGGAATATCAACTTTGATCTGCGGGACAAGAAAATGATGAAAAATTAACTCAACGAAGCGGAATTTATGGAAATTTCAGGACTTACCTTCTTCGTTTCGCTGTTATCCACGAGAAATTTTTGGGTTTGACGACCTTTTGCATTGAATCGACGCTTTCCCATTTTTGTATTTTATAGGAAAATGTGAAAAAATTAAATTTTTAAGAGGTTTTTCAATTCATGTGTGCTCGCCACGCTTGTTTATTTACATTTGAACTGTCAAAATTTGAAAAAATTGTCAGTTTGGTTTTTACTTGAGCGTATTTTGGATTTAATTTTTTTCGATTTTTTATAAAAATTTTAAGATTTTTTTAAATTTTAAGAATTTTAAGACTAAAAATTTAAATTTTTATGAAGAAATTTAATATTTTCTTGGATATTAGTGAATTTTTAACTCACTGATTAAAACTCACTGATAACTTGATTAAAAAATTTTATTTTTCATAAAAATTTTTAGTTTTTCTTGAATTTTTAGTCAATATTAGGCAAAGTTTGACTCAAAATTTTAAAGTTTTATAAAAAAAAATAAGATAAATTTTGAATTTTTAGTAAATTTTAAAAACTTTCAGACCAAAAATTTCAATTTTTATTAAAAAGAATTACAAATTTTTTTTTTTTAATTTTTGCTTGAATTTTCTAAGTAGTTGTTTGACTTAAAATTTTAAATTTTTTAAAAATTTAAATCTCTTTAGATTTTTTTTCAAATTTTTTTTTATAAAAAAATTATCTTGAATTATGAGTAAATTTTTATAATATTTTGATTGATTCAAAAAATTTTTTTTAAATTAAATTTTGACATATTTTGATACAATTTTAAACTATATTTGAAAATATTTTTTTTTTTCGATTTTTTTGGTCAAATTTTTAAATATTTTTACTAAAAAATAAAAATTTTCTTAAAAAATTGAGATTTTAAGCTAAATTTTAAGATATTTTAAAGTTTTTTAATTAATTTGTAAAAAAATTGATCAAATGAACAGACAGACATCCATTAAGGAGCAAATTTCAGCAATTAGAAATGCATTTGCGAAAGAGAAATTCACACAGCTGATCTTCATTTAGTCAGAAATTTATTTTAAACCGGACTGCTCTGCTTTCGTCATCACTTTTGTCAGCGAAAAATGGATTACTCTGTAAGTGTTTGCCTTAAATTTTGCAATTTTTCGTTTAATTTCTTGTTTTTTCCTTCAGAAAACCCCAACAGTTGTTCCTTTCGGCGGATTTGATGCAAATGCTGATGCTGTTGGTACGATTTTCATCTTCACTCGTCAATTTTTTATTGATTTTTAATTTTTTTTAGCACTCAGAACTGCCATGAAAGGCTTCGGCACTGATGAACAAGCAATAATTGACATTCTCTGTGCTCGTTCAAACTCCCAACGTCAAGAAATCATCGCCGCCTTTCTCAAAGAGTACGGCAGAGACCTCATTAAGGACTTAAAAAGTGAATTGGGAGGCAAATTCGAAGATGTCATAATCGGCTTGATGTTGCCCGAAGTTGATTTCTTGTGTCAAGAGCTCCATAAGTCGATGAAAGGTCTCGGAACTGACGAAGAAGCCTTGATCGAGATCATTTGCCCGCGCACGAATGACGAAATGAAGCAAATTGTCGCGAAATATGAAGACATGTACAATCGCCCGCTTGCCCAACACATTTGCTCCGAAGTTTCCGGGGACTTTGCTCGCCTTTTGACGTTGATTGTTACCGGATGTCGCGATCCCGCAGGTCAAACTAACCCAGATCTCGCCAAGGAACATGCTGAAAAACTCTTTAATGCGGGCGCCGCAAAGATGGGAACCGACGAAGAAGTTTTCAATAAAATTATGGCGCATGATTCGTTCGCGCAGCTTCGTCTCGTCTTCGAGGAATACAAAAATTTGACGGGAAAAACGATCGAACAAGCTTTGAAATCCGAGTTGGGAGGCGATTTGTTGAACGCAATGTTGGCAATTGTGGAATGCGTGCAATCGCCGCCGGGATTTTTCGCAAAAAGATTGCACAAAGCGATGGAAGGCATGGGAACGAATGACTCGACGTTGATTCGGATCATCGTAAGTCGCTGCGAAATTGACTTGGGAGCCATTAAGGCAGAGTATGAACGGTTATACGACAAAACTTTGTTGAGTGCCGTCAAGAGCGAGTGCTCGGGAGACTATAAACGTGCCTTGTGTGCAATCATTGGGAATGCATAATCGAATTGAATTGAAGTTTTTCCACGAATCTCTATGAATTCTCGTAAAATATTGCCTTTTTGGCATTGTGCCAAAGTTAAATTAACGCTTGAACAATTTTCCGTACTAAAAAGTTGCTTGTTAGGGCGATACAATAATAGAAAAGTTTTTGGATTTCACAGATTTTTTAAATATAGGAAAAGAAAAAAGTACAAATTTTTAAAGAATTTTTGACAAAGTAAACTTTAGGGTTAAAAAATAATTTTTAAGACCTCAAAGTTCATTTTTAGACCCTGAATGTTCATTTCAAAAGCTAAATGATGCATGTTAAGACCTCAACGTTCATTTTGAGACCCTGAATGTTCATTTTAAAAGCTAAATGATTCATTTTAAGACCCTGAAGGTTCATTTCAAAAGCTAAAAGATTCAATTTAAGACCCTGAATGTTCAATTTAAAAGCTAAAAAGTTCATTTTAAGACCTCAACGTTCATTTTGAGACCCTGAATGTTCATTTTAAAAGCTAAATGATTCATGTTAAGACCTCAAAGTTCATTTTAAGACCCTGAATGTTCATTTCAAAAGCTAAGATGTTCATTTTAAGACCTCAAAGTTCATTTTGAGACCCTGAATGTTCATTTCAAAAGCTAAGATGTTCATTTTAAGACCCTGAATGTTCATTTTAAAAGCTAAAAGGTTCATTTTAAGACCCTGAATGTTCATTTCAAAAGCTAAGATGTTCATTTTAAGACCTCAAAGTTCATTTTAAGACCCTGAATGTTCATTTCAAAAGCTAAAAGATTCATTTTAAGACCCTGAATGTTCATTTTAAGACCCTGAATGTTCATTTCAAAAGCTAAGATATTCATTTTAAGACCTCAATGTTCATTTTAAGACCCTGAATGTTCATTTTAAGACCTTAAAGGTTCATTTTAAGACCCTGAAGGTTCATTTCAAAAGCTCATTTAAAGCCACAAAAATTCATTTTAAAAGTTAAAAAAAAATTTCAAGCCTGAGAATTTTCAAAAAAATCAATTAAAATAAAATCAAAAAAACATTTTCAACTTTTGTATCGTCCTATGAATAAATATTTACATTTTTCTATGAATAGTTTGAAACATAATACAAATAAAATAAAGTTAATAGTCTGCAGCTGTATTCGACAAATAATCTTTCCTTCCAATATTCGACGCCTGTTTGCTCTGAATCGCTTCCAATTTCGGACAATCCGTAATTCTATGACCCAATCCGCCGCAATAACTGCATCCATCGCCCAAATTTCCCGTCTCAATCTCCGAATCCGCCGTCAGCTCTTGCAGGAATGGAGGAACACTCTGTTTCGCCTCTATCAAAAGATGCTTCAAATCCAACAGCACAAACTGTTCAACGAGTTTATTGATAAAAGTCGTTGCCAAACCTCGCCCTGACGAACGTCCCGTACGCCCAATACGATGCACATAGTTCTCAATGTCGTCGGGCATGTCGTAATTGATGACATGTTGCACATCCGCGAAATCCAAACCCTTCGAAGCAACATCCGTCGCCACTAAAACGTCTTTTGTGCCTGATCGGAAGGCATCCACGGCATGAGTTCTCTCTTCTTGATCCTTTCCGCCGTGAATTGCAACTGCTTCGACGCCTTTTAGCAACAAATATTCGTGAATCGCGTCGACATCTTGTTTCTTTTCCGCGAAAATCAGCACGGGAGGCGGCGTTTTCTGTAAAGTTTCAAGCAAATGAACGATTTTTGCTTCAGGTTTCACATATTCGACTTCTTGTGTCACGTTCATCGATGCGGCGCCAGCTCTTCCAACATTAACAGTCACCGGTTTAACGAGAGCTGATCTCGCAAAGTTTTGAATTTTCTTGGGCATTGTTGCGGAAAAGAGTAAAGTTTGTCGTTGTCCTTTGAAATACGAAAAAATCGTTCGAACATCCTCCTCGAAGCCCATATCGATCATGCGATCTGCCTCATCCATGCACAAATATCGACAAACATCCAAATTTATCATCTTTTTGCCGAGCATATCCATCAATCTTCCTGCCGTAGCGACCATTATATGACATCCGCGATTCACAACGTTCATGGTTTCGTTCACAGGAATGCCGCCAATCGCCAATCCGATACGAATTTCGGGCATTCCTGTTTGTTGCAAGTGCTGGGCGAAATATTTCAGGATGTCGTACGTTTGTTTCGCCAGTTCTCGTGACGGACCGATAATTAAACCGTACGGACCTTCATTTCTGATGAAAGGCAAACGGATTTCTTGCTCCAAGCAGAACATGATGATCGGCAAAACGAACACCAAAGTCTTCCCGGAGCCCGTAAATGCGATTCCAATTAAATCGCGCCCTGATAAAATCGCTGGCAGACCTTGAATTTGGATGGGCGACGGTTTTTTGATGCCTTTTTTCTCTAAACCGATCAAAATTCCTTTGGGAAACTTCATTTCCTTGAAAGTTGTGATCGGCGGAGGGATGTCGTCACCTTCAGCAAGTATCCGATTCTTCAAGCGAATACTTTCGTGTTTGATTTCTGAGCGGGCGAGGATGTAACGTGGCGGTTTCCAACTCGTCTTTATCGGATCTTCGTACTGGATGCCCTTTGCCAACTCCGCGACGCCCATTAAAGCTTTTTTCTCGACGACACTTTCCAAAATTTTTTCCTCCTCTTTTAGCTGCTTCTCGACTGCACTGATTTTCTTCGATTCGGCGATTTTTTTCAGCTCGGTGTGTTGATCGAGTAAACTAATGTTGAATTTGCGTCCCCAAGCTTCCTGCGAGTTTTCGTCGGTGTTTTCATTTTCGCTTGAGGATTTTGGGGCAGCGGCAACGGGAATTAAGCGACCGTGTTTTATCAATTTCTCCTTCAGACGTTGTTTGACGGGCACATAAGGCTCGTAAGAATCATCGGGCTCCAAATCGCTCTTGTCGCTGTTAGATTCGCGTCGATAACGCTTCCTCGAGGTACTTGCTTCGTCACTCATTTTGAATTTTTTGAGATTTTTCAACGAAAATCGTTTTGCCGACGATTTGTTGATGTTTTTGAATGCCTTTAGAATGTGACTTGGGCTTGTTTTTAAAGATTTTAATTGTTTATTGGGCTAAAAAAAAGTAAACAAACAAAAATTTTAGTGAGATTTGATGGTTTTTGGTCAATTTTTGAAGAAAAATAAAAGATGTCAACACTTACGGACCTGAATTGTCGAATTTGTTTAACAAAATGTACGGATAAAGATAAAAATTTCAAGGATTTCTCACAGACTTTATCAAATTTCATCAAATTTGAGTTCATCGAGGATGTTGTTCCACAGAAAATTTGTTCAAACTGCACTAAAATCATCAAAAGTATCGAAAATTTTCACAAAACCTGCAAGAAAACGGAAAAAGTATTAGAAAAATGTAAAATTACGAAAGAAATTAAGACTGAAGATGACTTTCCTGTTAAAATCGAAGCTGATCCTCCTCCAAAAGATGCACTTCCAACCAAACCCGTCAAGCAAAAATACAAATTTTGTGAAATTTGTGGGAAAGAAGTCCATATTTCGTATTTTAAAGTTCATCAAGAGTCCCATTCACCGCAAAAATCCTCGAAAAATCCCTTTAGTTGCGATTATTGTGGGCATAGATGTTTCACAAAAGCCGCAATTCTCTTTCACATCCGCCAAAAACACTTGAAACTCATCAATTATCAATGCAAATACTGCCCGCAAAGTTATTCGACACGAAATTCGTTGACTTTTCACACGGCGATGAAACACACGGGTGAATTTTCGCATTTCTGTGAGATTTGTGGCAAAGGATTCATCTCCGCATCGCGTTTAGTGACGCATTCTTCGATTCATACGGATTTGAGGAGTTTTGTTTGCGAAATTTGTAAAGATTCGTTCAAGTCGAAGCAGTATTTGGGATATCACAAGCGAGAAGTTCACTCGGAAAAGACGTTCGCGTGTGAAAATTGCTCAAAAACGTTCAAATGTATGAAGCTGCTGAGGCAACATCGACATTTTCATGGTCCAAATAGGTTTAAATGCGTCGTTTGTCCTCAGAGTTTTTCTACGGGACAGACTTTGAGGAGTCATTTGAAGAAAAATCATCCGGAATTGCCAGTTGCACCGCCGGGATCGAATTTGAGGAATTTGTCAAGCTTAGATTGTTATTTATTGCTTTGTAATTGAGAAAAAATAAATGAGATTTTACTTTTTTTAAATGATTTTTAGTTCAAAAATGATTTTTTTTACTCGAAAAAAAATTTTTAATTCTTGAAATTAAATTTTTATCCTCGAAATAATTTTTTTAATTCTTGAAATTAAATTTTTAGTACTCGAGATAAAATTTTTATTTCTTGAAATTAAATTTTTAGTACTCGAGGTAAAATTTTAATTTTTTAAAATAAATTTTTAGTACTTGAAATAAAATTTTTAGTACTTGAAATTAAATTTTTATCCTCGAAATTAAATTATTATCCTCGAAATAATTTTTTTAATTCTTGAAATTAAATTTTTAGTACTTGAAATTAAATTTTTAGTACTCGAAATTAAATTTTTAGTACTCGAAATGAAATTTTTAGTACTTGAAATTAAATTTTTAGTACTCGAAATGAAATTTTTAGTACTCGAGATAAAATTTTTATTTCTTGAAATTAAATTTTTAGTACTTGAAATTAAATTTTTAGTACTCGAGATAAAATTTTTATTTCTTGAAATTAAATTTTTAGTACTTGAAATAAAATTTTAATAATTTTTATAGATATAATAGAGTTAAAAGAGTTTTTAATTAATTTAAGGAACATTTTTAGCTATTTATTGCTTTTGAATAAGAAAAAAATAATAATCAAAAAGTCAATTTTCACATTATCTAAATGTGATTTACGAAAGTATTGATCAACTCATGATCCAAATTTGGTAGAATTTCCTCATTTTGGTTGAATTTTTCCAAAATATTCTCGATCAAAATTTTCCATCCCTCAATATTAACGTTGTCCTTCATTGCCAACACCATAAATTTGTGAAACATGTCAATGTCGAATACCTCACTCGAATTTTCCGAGATTTCGATCAACTTTTCCAAGAAACAACCTTCCAAATTTGTCTTGCAAATTATCTCAACTACCATCCGATTGGCATAGGGACTGAAATTTTTACGTTTTTCCAGCAACGTAGTCACTGCAATGTTCGGAGCGACGCGCGCCCGAATCAATCCATCGACAATCCATTTGTAATTTATCAAAAGAAGTTGATCCGATTCCGCCATTGCGATTGCTTCGACCAAAAGATGCTTTAAATTGTGCGTTCCGAAATATTTTGACAAAATCGGGAAGTAACGCAAGCAGCAAGCGACACTTTTGTAACAACTTTTGATGAATTTCTGCACTTCATCCGACGTCATTTCGTTTAATTTGAGCTGAACCCATGCCGCGTCGGGGAATTTGTGGTTTCCGTTGCAGTTGATGCTGTTGCCGGTGCAAGTTTTGTACAGAAAGTCACGACAAACCTTCGTGAATTCGGTGAAAAGTTCGTAGCTGGCGTTGGATTTGTTGCCCGAAACGGTATTTGGATGCATCTGAGGGAAGAGATTCGATTTGAAGGGAGAAATGTCATCCATATTTGAGCCAGGAGGGGAGTTATTGTAACGAGGACGACGTTGTTTTTGCTTTTTGTTGGAAGAAAATCTAGGATTTTGTGCAGATGAGTTTCCTTGAGCGCCGATTTTGGCGAAACGATTGCGACGAGGCGTGTTGTCGTCTTCTTCATAGGCCAAAATGCTCTGACGTTCCAAACTTTTGTTGAGATCAGGCTTTGAGGGAGTTACTTCGGGTACTTTATCCCTGAAAATGAGAAAAATATAAAAATTTTAGTGAGAAAATCAAATTTTTTGATAAAAAAGTTATTTTTTTTTTGGTCGAAACGCTCCTCTGATAAATTTTTATCCATTTGAAGCAAGATTTGACAAAAATTGCTTTGACACAGTTTTTGACACAGTTTTGCTCTTGATTTAGTTTTCAAATTAAAACTGTGTCAAAGAAAAAAATTTTTTTCAGTTTCAATTTTTTTGCAGTTTTGAGTTATAAAATGATTAAAAATGATAAATTAGAGCCCCCTGACAAATTTTTATCCATTTGGAGCGAGATTTGACAAAAATTGCTTTGACACAGTTTTTGACACAGTTTTGCTCTTGATTTAGTTTTCAAATTAAAACTGTGTCAAAGAAAAAAATTTTTTTCAGTTTCAATTTTTTTGCAGTTTTGAGTTATAAAATGATTAAAAATGATAAATTAGAGCCCCCTGACAAATTTTTATCCATTTGGAGCGAGATTTGACAAAAATTGCTTTGACACAGTTTTTGACACAGTTTTGCTCTTGATTTAGTTTTCAAATTAAAACTGTGTCAAAGAAAAAAATTTTTTTCAGTTTCAATTTTTTGGCAGTTTTGAGTTATAAAATGATTAAAACATTTTGATTTAAAATTAAAACTGAGCAGTTTTGAGTTATAAAATGATTAAAAATGATAAATTAGAGCCCCCTGACAAATTTTTATCCATTTGGAGCGAGATTTGACAAAAATTGCTTTGACACAGTTTTTGACACAGTTTTGCTCTTGATTTAGTTTTCAAATAAAAACTATGTCAAATAAAAAAATTTTTTTCAGTTTCAATTTTTTGGCAGTTTTGAGTTATAAAATGATTAAAAATGATAAATTAGAGCCCTCTGACAAATTTTTATCCATTTGGAGCAAGATTTGACAAAAATTGCTTTGACACAGTTTTTGACACAGTTTTGCTCTTGATTTAGTTTTCAAATTAAAACTGTGTCAAAGAAAAAAATTTTTTTCAGTTTCAATTTTTTTGCAGTTTTGAGTTATAAAATGATTAAAAATGATAAATTAGAGCCCCCTGACAAATTTTTATCCATTTGGAATAAGATTTGACAAAAATTGCTTTGACACAGTTTTTGACACAGTTTTGCTCTTGATTTAGTTTTCAAATTAAAACTGTGTCAAAGAAAAAAATTTTTTTCAGTTTCAATTTTTTTGCAGTTTTGAGTTATAAAATGATTAAAAATGATAAATTAGAGCCCCCTGACAAATTTTTATCCATTTGGAGCGAGATTTGACAAAAATTGCTTTGACACAGTTTTTGACACAGTTTTGCTCTTGATTTAGTTTTCAAATTAAAACTGTGTCAAAGAAAAAAATTTTTTTCAGTTTCAATTTTTTGGCAGTTTTGAGTTATAAAATGATTAAAAATGATAAATTAGAGCCCCCTGACAAATTTTTATCCATTTGGAGCAAGATTTGACAAAAATTGCTTTGACACAGTTTTTGACACAGTTTTGCTCTTGATTTAGTTTTCAAATTAAAACTGTGTCAAAGAAAAAAATTTTTTTCAGTTTCAATTTTTTGGCAGTTTTGAGTTATAAAATGATTAAAAATGATAAATTAGAGCCCTCTGACAAATTTTTATCCATTTGGAGCAAGATTTGACAAAAATTGCTTTGACACAGTTTTTGACACAGTTTTGCTCTTGATTTAGTTTTCAAATTAAAACTATGTCAAAGAAAAAAAATTTTTTCAGTTTCAATTTTTTGGCAGTTTTGAGTTATAAAATGATTAAAAATGATAAATTAGAGCCCCCTGACAAATTTTTATCCATTTGGAGCGAGATTTGACAAAAATTGATTTGACACAGTTTTTGACACAGTTTTGCTCTTGATTTAGTTTTCAAATTAAAACTGTGTCAAAGAAAAAAATTTTTTTCAGTTTCAATTTTTTGGCAGTTTTGAGTTATAAAATGATTAAAAATGATAAATTAGAGCCCTCTGACAAATTTTTATCCATTTGGAGCAAGATTTGACAAAAATTGCTTTGACACAGTTTTTGACACAGTTTTGCTCTTGATTTAGTTTTCAAATTAAAACTGTGTCAAAGAAAAAAATTTTTTTCAGTTTCAATTTTTTGGCAGTTTTGAGTTATAAAATGATTAAAAATGATAAATTAGAGCCCCCTGACAAATTTTTATCCATTTGGAGCTCTTTGAGATTTGACAAAAATTGCTTTTTTTGCACAGTTTTTTAAAAATGATAAATTAGAGCCCCCTGACAAAGTTTTATCCATTGCTTTGACACAGTTTTTTTGCTCTTGATTTAGTTTTCAAATTAAAACTGTGTCAAAGAAAAAAATTTTTTTCAGTTTCAATTTTTTGGCAGTTTTGAGTTATAAAATGATTAAAAATGATAAATTAGAGCCCTCTGACAAATTTTTATCCATTTGGAGCAAGATTTGACAAAAATTGCTTTGACACAGTTTTTGACACAGTTTTTGACACAGTTTTGCTCTTGATTTAGTTTTCAAATTAAAACTGTGTCAAAGAAAAAAATTTTTTTCAGTTTCAATTTTTTTGCAGTTTTGAGTTATAAAATGATTAAAAATGATAAATTAGAGCCCCCTGACAAATTTTTATCCATTTGGAGCAAGATTTGACAAAAATTGCTTTGACACAGTTTTTGACACAGTTTTGCTCTTGATTTAGTTTTCAAATTAAAACTGTGTCAAAGAAAAAAATTTTTTTCAGTTTCAATTTTTTGGCAGTTTTGAGTTATAAAATGATTAAAAATGATAAATTAGAGCCCCCTGACAAATTTTTATCCATTTGGAGCAAGATTTGACAAAAATTGCTTTGACATAGTTTTTGACACAGTTTTTCTCTTGATTTAGTTTTCAAATTAAAACTGTGTCAAAGAAAAAAATTTTTTTCAGTTTCAATTTTTTGGCAGTTTTGAGTTATAAAATGATTAAAAATGATAAATTAGAGCCCCCTGACAAATTTTTATCCATTTGGAGCAAGATTTGACAAAAATTGCTTTGACACAGTTTTTGCTCTTGATTTAGATTTCAAATCAAAACTGTGTCAAAGAAAAAAATTTTTTTCAGTTTCAATTTTTTGGCAGTTTTGAGTTATAAAATGATTAAAAATGATAAATTATAGCCCTCTGACAAATTTTTATCCATTTGGAGCAAGATTTGACAAAAATTGCTTTGACACAGTTTTTGACACAGTTTTTGACACAGTTTTGCTCTTGATTTAGTTTTCAAATTAAAACTGTGTCAAAGAAAAACATTTTTTTCAGTTTCAATTTTTTTGCAGTTTTGAGTTATAAAATGATTAAAAATGATAAATTAGAGCCCCCTGACAAATTTTTATCCATTTGGAGCGAGATTTGACAAAAATTGCTTTGACACAGTTTTTGACACAGTTTTGCTCTTGATTTAGTTTTCAAATTAAAACTGTGTCAAAGAAAAAAATTTTTTTCAGTTTCAATTTTTTGGCAGTTTTGAGTTATAAAATGATTAAAAATGATAAATTAGAGCCCCCTGACAAATTTTTATCCATTTGGAGCGAGATTTGACAAAAATTGCTTTGACACAGTTTTTGACATAGTTTTTGACACAGTTTTGCTCTTGATTTAGTTTTCAAATCAAAACTGTGTCAAAGAAAAAAATTTTTTTTTCAGTTTTAATTTTTTGGCAGTTTTGAGTTATAAAATGATTAAAAATGATAAATTAGAGCCCTCTGACAAATTTTTATCCATTTGGAGCAAGATTTGACAAAAATTGCTTTGACACAGTTTTTGACACAGTTTGAGTTTTGAATTCGATCTCAAAATAAAATTTTTTGATCTCGAAATGAAATTTTTCGATCTCAAAAAATATATTTTAGCCTTAAAATCCTAAATTTTCTTCAAAAAAATCAAAAATTTAACAAAAAACAACTTTTACTCACTCAAACCCTTCAACGAAATCCGCATCTGTCGCAATAACGAGTGCATCATCCGCTTCATTCTCTTCCGACACCTTTTTCGGAGTTGCTTCGCTACTAATTTCTCCCCCAAATGGTGTCTCGCTGCCTTCTGACGTGTTAATTGGAGTACTTTCTCCAATTGGAGCACTTTCAACATCGCTTTTCTTATCAGATTCATCATTTTTAGGGGTATCAGGTGTTACATTTGCATCATTTTCCGGTTCATCGTCATTCAAAGTGTTAACATAAAAGTTCAAACCCATACTTGGCGATTCCGAAGGAGTTGTTTGATAATTTGGAGTCGTTTCTCCCATCAATGCGTTATTCGTGAAGGTAAAAGTTGGTTGGTAAGTTTGCAAATTGAATGGATTTACGGTCTAAAATTGAATTTTGAGATAAATTTTTAAGAATTTTAATAAAAAAATAATTTTTACCGTATTAAAAGGCATATACTGCACTTGACTCATCCGAATATTCTCTTCTGTGTACTCAAATCCTTGATTTTTGTTCAAATTTTCACCAATTTGAGGGACTTTCGCATCATTAATGTCATTTTTTGTCGTTTTAGCTCCAACTTCAATATTCGGAAGCGGCAAAAGTCCCGGCAAAGCACGTTTTGTGATGCGTTGAACTTGCATCTGGCTCACTTGAATTTGTTTCGGCTTCGGATTATTGATAATTTGCGTGAATTTTTCGACAAAATCTGGTCCAATCTCCCCGCCGCCCGTCAATTCTTCGATACTCGTGCCATGTTTCAGCAAAATCATCTCGACTTGCATCTGATAATTTTGTCCCTTGATGCAAGTATCGCAAAATTTCATCGTGTCATCGTCTCTGTGTTGCGTGCCGGCATCCACAAACTCCTTTCGAAGACTTTTCGCGCGCGTTTTTGGTTTTGGCGGAATAAATTCAGCTGAACCATAGACTGGATTGCGTTCGGGAGCCCAATCAATGGAGACACCTTTGGCACTTTTGACGGGACTACGATGAAAAGTGTCGAGATTTGGCATGGAAACGGCGGCGGGAGGCTCTTGAATTGCCGATTCGTCAATTTCCAAACGTTCCTCGTCAGAATCGGTGTCGCCCATGATGCTGCTGTCAGAATTACGACGAATTTGGAGCTTTTTTGGCGGAGTTTTTGCTTTTGGAGAGAGATATTTTGCGGATGCGAGTTGGAATTCTCGTCTGTTGAGTCGAACGACGCACGGAGTCAACTGTGGAGAAGAAGTTGTTGATGGTAATTTGCCTTTTTTTGATGATTTTCCCATATTTCTACAAAATTTTGACGATTTTTAATATGAAATTAGAGAAATTTTGCAGGAATAATGAAATTGAGACGCATTTAAAGAACCGTTATTCATGCAAACTTCCATTTTTACCAATTTTTAAGAAAATTTTCAACCCAAATCCGAAAATTTTTATAAATTTTGAACGAAAAATTACTTACCGAACGATTTGGACACAAAAATCGTCCTTGAATCTCCTTTTTTCTATTAAATTTCCTAAAATTTTAGTTTTTTCACGTTCTTCAATCGCGGGTTTTCAACTGATAACGTTCTGAAGTGCGCAATAGGCCCAATTCGTGTCGTCATCAATGCAAAGGAATGCGCGATGGGATTGTTTTCGTCATCAATTGAACACGAAAAATTACGGTTCTCTATTTTAAGCCGGATTTCCATTGAAATACATTGAAATAATACTCAAAAACAGGCCAAAAAAGGAATTTAAGCATTTACGAAGCAAAATTCAATCATGGATTACGATGTAAGTTGTTAATTTTCCTGAAATTTGATGAAAAATTGCTCGTTCCAAGTTGGGCGTAGTAAATTTATTAACTTTCAAGGACGAATTCCTATTAGAATATTCATCAATAATTGATTTTTTATGCTATTTTTCTATCTACGACTGCAGTACGAGCCAACAGTCACCCCCTTTCCGGGTTTCAATGCAAGTGAAGATGCTTCGGTGTTACGTGGCGCCATGAAAGGCTTTGGTACCGACGAACAAACCATTATTGATTTGTTGTGTTCGCGTTCTAATGAGCAGCGGCAAGCCATTAAGGAGGCATTTAAAAATGAATTAGGACGAGATGTTATCGATGACTTGAAAAGTGAGCTCGGAGGAAAGTTCGAGGATGTTATTGTGGCTTTGATGCTCACGCCGGATGAGTATTTGTGCAAGCAGTTGCATAAAGGTAAGATTTTTTCTTTAATTTTTAATTTACTTCAAAAATTTTATCTCTCGTCTTCCGTAAAAACTAAAAATTTAAAATGAGAATTTAAAAAATCAATTTTTTAAAAGAAAAAAAATTATTTAAGAATTTTTTTTATTAAAAAATTAAGAAAAAATATAAAAAAATATTTCAAAGAATTTGAAAAGATTTTATAAAGATATATTCAAAAAATTTTTTAAAAGATTTTTTTTGAATTTTATTAAAATAAGTTTTCAATAAATAATTTTAAAAAAAACTATTTTTTTCAGTTCAAAAATGAAGAAAAAAAATTCCAAAAATATTTTTCAAAAAATTTGAAAAAATCTAATTTAAAAAATAAATAAATTAAAAAAAAATTTTTTTATTTAAATATTTTTTTGAATTAAAAAATAAACATAAAAAATAATTTCCTTTAATTAAAAAAAATTTTTAAAAAAGATTTTTTTTTTTTAAAAAATAAAAAAATTAATTAAAATATTTTCCAATTTAAAAAAAAAAAAAAAATTATTTAATTTTGTATGTTTTTAAGATTTTTTAAAATTTTTTTCTACAATTTTTTTTTAATTGAATAAATATTTATACAAATATTCTTTCTTAATTTCTTTTTTTTTTAATTTTTTGAAAATTATTTTATTTTAATTTTTTGAAAATTTTTTTTCCAATTTTTTTTTTAAATTTTTTCTTTGAAGAAATTTAATTTTTTATTAAATTTCGACATTAAATATTTAATAAGTTGATGTAAAAAATTTTTTACTTAATTTTTATTAACTGAAATTCTCATTAAAATTTTTATTTAATTTCATATTTCAAAAAATAATCGATAAAATATTTAAAAAAATTGTAGCTCAAAAAAATTGAAAAAAATGTACAATTTTTTTTTTAGCAAAATTTTATTAAATTTTTATCAATTTTTCAGCAATGGAAGGCATGGGAACTGACGAATCAACGATCATCGAGATCCTCTGTCCCAAGAGCAACGAAGAAATCCACACTTTGGTCGCAAAATACGAGGAAATGTACGATCGCCCGCTCGCCGAGCACTTGTGCAGCGAAGTCGGTGGCCATTTTCGTCGTTTAATGACCATGATAATCGTGGGAGATCGCGATGCGGCAGGTAGTGTCGATCCGGAGAAAGCTCGCGAACAGGCGGAATCGTTGTACGAAGCCGGTGAGGGAAAACTCGGCACCGACGAGGAAGTCTTTAATCGCGTTTTTGCTCACGCCTCTTTCGCACAACTTCGCTTGGTCTTCGAGGAATACAAAAATATCACGGGTCGCACTATCGAGCAAGCATTAAATGACGAAGTTGGCGGAGATTTGGCGGAAGCATTGAACGCCATTGTCGAGTGCGTACAATCGCCTCCGGCTTTCTTCGCGAATCGCTTGCACAAAGCCATGGCAGGTGCAGGCACGGATGACGTCACATTGATTCGTATCATTGTTGCACGTGCCGAAATTGACTTGGGCACCATTAAGAAGGAATATGAACGCATTTACAACAAGACTCTCTATAGTGCTGTCTGTGTAAGTAGAAATTTTCTCAAATTTTTATCCTTAATTCCCTTTTTTCATCAAAAATTGTTCCAAATCAACACATGTCGTTTGTGAATCGTCCCAAAATCGTTCCAAATGTCAAATGTGTCTTGATTGAAATGCCAATTAACAACCTAAATTACTAATCAGGAGGTGAAAAATCACATTTTTAACACAAAAATTACCTTTTTTCATGAAATTTCTCTTTTTTTCTTCCAGAACGAGACATCCGGTGACTACAAGAAGGCACTTTGCGCTCTTCTCGGCGAATAAATCGACTAAAAAACGATGCTACACTAACCCATCGGTAGTAGAAACAACTGTAGTGACTGCTTACCGCATTTATAATCCACTTTTACTCGAATACACAACCAAATTTGATCGATGTTACTGAATGGATGCCTTGGAACGCCTTAATTTTAAATATATTCGACGTTATTTATGCATTTTTAATCTATTTGAGCACAAAAAGTGTCGTTTTTAACTAATTTAAGGAGATAACTGTTGATATTTAATTCGAATTTCACAATTTTCAGTATTCTAAGTTCTTTTTTTATTGTTAAATTCTATATTTTTACGAGTTTTGCAGCTATGTGCAACGTGTTAATGCAATAAAATTGATATACGAGTGTCTTAAAATGCTATTTTTTGACTTATTTACATCCGAGCCACACTTTGGAGGCTCTTCGGGGGTATGTTCGTTCAGGTCGAACCCATTTATTGTTAAAAAGCCAATATTTGTTCCGCTTAAAGAAGTAAGTTTTGCCATTCTGAAGTGTCAAAGCAGCATCTAAGCCTCCGGGAATGCCATACCATCGACTCATATCCATCGGATAACCTGCATCGAGTCTTTGTAGTTCATCATTATACCGCCAAAAGTGTTCCCCAGAGAATAAATAAGTTTTATTGTTCTTCGCCCATCGCATAACGGCATCAATTTTCTCGAAATTTTCGGAAATTCCGTATTTTCTGATGGATTGCGGGCTGTTTTCAATGAATTTTTCCCCGTCAAAGACCCAAAAAACGTTTCCCGTGAAGAAAATTATCGCACTGTCGGTGTCTCGTTCGTACAATGCGTCGATTTTTCGGATGTGAGAAGGAAATCCGGGAAAAACTTCTTTCCATAAGGTAGGATAGCCGTCGATAAGTTTCAATTTTGGTGTGAGACGCCACACGTAAGCGTCTTTGAAGAAGAAAACTTCGCCACGGAGCACGCCAGCAGCGTCAAAGTTGCCGAGACAGATGTCGGGAAGGGGTTCGAAGGGAGTTTGAACGGTTGTTGGCTCGTCAGTTGTTTGGGTGAAGTCTTGCACGATGGATGGGGTGACAGTAAAACGTTCCTAAAAGAAAGAAAATTGAGGTAAAAAATTAAATTTTAATTTTTAAAATGTCAAAAAATCAAAAAAATTTTTTTTTTGAAAATTTTCACATATTTTTGATTTTTTCGATTTTTCGAAAGTTAATTTGATTAATTAATTTTATTTTAAATTAAATAAAATTTTTAGTTTAATAAATAAATTAAAGAAAAAAGAATTTTAACGAATTAAAAAAAAATTAAAAATTTAACTTAGAAAATGTTTGAATTAGCAAAATTGCAATTTTCAAATTTTACAACTGTCAAATTTGAATTGACATTTAACAATTTTTGTTCTAAATCTTTAAAAAATTTTCAAAATATAAATAAAATTTTAATTTTGAACCAATTTTGATTTAATTTTTCAAAAAAAACTGATAAAATTATCATTTGAAAAATTTTGACACTTGACAGCTGTCATAATTTTTTAATGAAGTCTATTTTTTTTAACAATTTAATTTAAAAATTAATTAATTTGAACGAAAAATTACTTAAAAAAATCTTTGAAATCGATAAAAATTGAGATTTAAACAAAAATTTTGTCAGCTGTCATTTCAAATATTTTTCCGTTTTTTGAAATTGAACTTTTTCTAATTAATTTCTTAAATTTTACTCACTTTATGTTTCTCAATGGTCTCATAATCTCCTTCAAAAGTCGCCATTGGCTTGTCTGTCGTCGTGCGAGACATCAACTTGTCATCATCACTCGTTATGGAGGCGTCTGGCATTTCTGTCGTCGTCGTTCTTGTCGTAGTTGTCTTCATTCTTCTGCGTGAACTTGATCTCATCGTCGTTGTTGTCGTTGTTTTATCAATCTCCGGCGACACATCAAGGTCATTCTCATCTTCCGTCACTGGATGCTTCACTATTTATTGAGATTACGACAATTTTTTATCAATTTTTCTTCAGAATTACATCAGATGCGATTACTTACCGTACAACTCGTACATCCCGAGAATGTCGTCGTATTGCAATGCGTGTCCGGATGTTCCGCCCCGATAATAGGGAAACATCACAGCTGACGGATCGTGCGAGTGTGCCAAGCCAAGGGAGTGTCCGAGCTCGTGAATTGCGACAGAGAGGAAATCGACGCCTTCACGGAGTGTTTGGGCGCCTTCGACCCAATTTTCTTCGTTGTCGAAATGAACGTCGCCGCCATACGAAGGGTCTTCGTACGGATAAAATGCGTGCGCTAAAATGTTTCCGGGACCGTCGAAAGGGTAATTGTCGCCATGATAACGCGTTCCAAAGGAAATTATGATGTCAGCACGTTCATGACGTTTGGCTCGACTGAATTTGATGTTGCTGTAATGAGCCCAAACATCGAAGGCGCGTCGAATGTCGTCAGCGATTTTTTCTTCTGTGCCAATTTTTGGAGACCAATTTGCGATGCTGAAATAATTAGAAATAATCAAAATTTTATTTTTTATTTAAAAAATTTTAAAAAGACATAAAAAAATTAATTTTAATTTTTTTAGTAATTTTTTTTTTAAATTTTGGGTCAAAACTCAAATTTTCATATTAAGCAATTGCACTTTATTTTTTTCAATTTCATAGAAATTTAATCAAAATTAATTTTTATATTTAAAGAATTTATTTATAATTTATTTAATCTAAATTTTTTTTATTAAAAAAAAATTATTAAATGTAAAAAAATATTTTAAAATTTTATTTATTTTAAAAAATATTAAATTTAATTAAATTTTTTTTTTAAAATTTAATTTAATTTTTTTTGTTAAAAATTAATATTTTTTTTTTGTTAAAAATTAATTATTTTTTTTTTGTAAAATGTAAAAAAATAATAAAAATTGTAAAACTTTCTTTAAAATTAAAAAAAAAAAAATTTGACCAATTTCAATTTAATTAAAATTTAATTTAAAATAAATTAAAAAAAAAATTAAAAATTATTTTTTTTTAAATTTAAAAATTATTATTTTTAAATTTAATTTTTTTTTTAAAAATTTAAAAAAATAATAAATAAATAAATTAATAAATTTTAAAAAAATCTTCTTCAAAAATTTTTTTCAAAACTTACTAATACGTCACTCTTCGTTTCCTCCAACCCATCCCGCCAACGACAAATCTCCTGCTTCTTCTCATCGGATTTTCAGTTCTTGGCACAATATCTACTTTCCCGCAACGTGGCGCAATCAACAAATTCAGTGTCTCATTATTCAACTCTCCCGTTGTCTCAAGTCCTCCGAATTTTTGCATATTTTTAATCGCCTCGATCACCGCTTCTTCCGCGTAAAGTGCTTCCGAGTTGCCCGGCGTCGGTTCTAAATATCCATAATGTCGCAAAAAGTTGAAAAGCTCGGCAGGCGGAACAGGAAGAGAATTTTTTTCATTTTTCGCAGGAAACGACGATGCAACGTTCAGAAAAATTGCCAGCAGCAAAAATAGAACCAAGCGTTTAGACATCGCGGAGACGACTAACTGACGAGATCAATGAATGAGTTTTTTTGTGCAGCGAAAAAAAAACATAAGAAATGGAGAACGAGACATGTGTCGCCGTACATTTTGCGCGTTTGGTGTTGATTTATTTATGATTTTTCGCATTTTGTATTGTATTGTGTTTCGCTCTCAGTTCGCAAAAGTAATTAAATTTCAGTACATTTCAAGCATTTGAGTGTCAAAGAACTGTCAGAGGGAATGGAAGCGAAATCCAGATGTTTTGTTTAAAAGGCGTGGAAAGTGAGTGAATTTTTATTGAATTTTAAGAAAAAGAGGGAATTTTTAATTATTTTCCATGGAGAAATTATTTTTTGATCCCTTTTTGCAAATTTCGAAATTTCATTCAGATTTTAAAAATTTTATTTTAAATTTTTTTCTGCTCTTAAGTAAAATTTAACAAGTAATTATTTTTTTAATTAAAAAAAATAAAATAAAATAAATAAATTAATAAAAATTAAAATTCGAAAACTCCCTAAACTATGCAATGAAGCTTAAACATCAAATTTGCAAATTTTAATAGATTTTAAAGGTTATTTTTTAATTTTTTCAGTACAAAAACCTTTTGGGAGCTTTAATTGACAATCTTGAACAAACAACATGATGATTTTTGAAACAGAACTCGAATTATAGCATTTCAAAATTTGTATAGAAATTTCAATTTCAGAAGAAATTTAAAAGTTTGGTAAAAATTAAATAATTTTAATAAAATTATTTTATTAAATAATTTTTTTTAAATAAAATTTAAATAATATAATTTAAGCATTTTGAAAAATTTTATGATTTCGAAAACTTTTGTTTTTAAGATATCATTGATCCTTGAAGTATATTTTTCTATTTCTGCTCTGTATTTACTCTATTTCATCAAGATTTACTCCAATTATTCATCAAAAAAATTTTAAAAAAATACTTAAAGAACAGTTTATGCATAATAAAACTCTTAATGAAATTTTGATTTCTATTTTGACATCAAAAGAGACAAAATGTGATTTTTTGCCCTTTATTTCCTCAATAAAAAAATTTTAACACCGGTTATGGTCCTTCAAATCCTTCAAGGGACCAAATGTGAAGTTTTTTTAAATTTTTATTTTTAGTTTGCTTGAATCGTAAAAATAAAAAAAAATCTTGATGACGTCACAAAAATTTTGCTTATCAAATCCAAAATGGCGCCCATTTTTTAGAATTTCACAATATTGTGTACGGTATTTCCCGTACCTTATAGATGCATGTCGCACAGATGTTCATTTCGTTGTGAACTTTCGAGAAGTCAACATGGAGCGTCTTGAAGAACTTGAGAAGCGTTATACTTACCAATTTAGTCCAATAAATATGGATTTTTTGGGAACATTCAAGAATGGCGAAAGGCATGAGAAAATCGGTGTATTGAGAATGTGGACTCCGGAGCGTTCTGATCGAGAAATAATGGCAGTTGCTCCTGGATGCACGATGGATTTGCTCAAAGAAGCGAGAAAAATCGATGCTGAGATCGAGAAATTGAAAGCAGAAAAAACTAAGAAACAAGTTGACGAACTTTATGAGAATGGGAAGGTATTGTCTTGGTCGACAATCCGTTATATTTTTGATTTGTTCGTCAGAAGTGACATGGAAGGAAAAATCAAAATTATTAGAATGTTCATCAATGACAAACATTCTAATACGAATATAATGGAGCTGATCCCAACATGCACATTGGAGATGATCAAAGAAGCAAGGAAGCAAATTCTGAAGGAAGCCATCATGGAGCAGAAGAAAAAAGAAAAAGAAAGATGAAAAATTGAACTTTGTAACTCTAATTTTTGAAGAAATGTAATAAATTTTGAAAAATATTTTTTTTTTTTAAATATTGAGGTCCGATTTACAAAATTTCTCTATGAATGGTAAGTTAAGAGGCGAAAAATCTTTATTTTTTTTTTCAAAAAAAATTATTTAATTTAAGTAGAATCCTTGAGTTTTCAGCGAAATATTTCTTAAAAATTCTCACAATTTGTTTTAGAATTAATTTCGATGAGATAAATTTTTTTTGAAGGTACAATAAATAATTTTTTGCCCTTTATCTTCCTTTTCAAAAGTAAAAAATTCACATCTGGACTAAAATTTCCCAAAAAAAAATGTAAATTTTTGTATAAATTCAAGTTGTTCCAAAAGATTTTTATCAAATAGTTGTGAACTGTCAAGCTGTTAACATGGAAGAAATCGACAAAGAAACACTTATCGTCAACGGCAGAACATTGAAGAAGCTTCAATTTCCCGATTTATTCGAGATGGCTTCAACAACGGAATTAAAAATTGAAGTCGTTAGAATTATGTTCTATCAAGGTTTTTCTAATACCGAAATATTAGAAATGTTTCCCGGGTGCACTTTCGATATGATACGAGAAGCCAGAGTGAAGCATCTAAATGAAGAAATACGCATAAGGAAGAAGGTAGAAGAGGAAGAAGCTCAAAAAATGAAGGAAAAAAGAATTTGTGGAGATTGTAAGAAAAATCAGAAGACTTGTGGAAAGAAATAAGAAAAGCAGACAGAAAATTAAAAAAATTATAAAATAATTTTTTGGAATAAAGGTTGAAAAAATTAAACAAATTTAATTAAATTTAATAAAAATTAAATAAAATTGAAATTTAATTTAAATTTATTATTAAAATTTAATAAAAATTATTTAATTAAATTTATTTTAATTTCAAATTAATTAATTTTTTTTTAATTTTTATTCAAATCAAGAAAAAAAAACAATTTCTGTTCATATTGGGTCAATTTTTGACGAAACAAAAAAATTCTTCTTGTCTGGTTCAAACAATAATAAGTGACTTTTTGCCCTAAATCTGTCTTCTTCGGATAGAAAAATCAACACTTCGAACGGAAATCCCTAAAAAAAATTATCTTAAGTACTTTTCCATGGTCGGTAAATTTTTTGTATAAATTAAAGTTGTTCCAAAAGGATCTTCATCAAATAGTTTCAAACTTTCAAGCTGTCAACATGGAAAAAAATCAAAAAATCGACGAAGAAACTTTTATCGTAAACGGCAGAACAAAGAAAAAAATTTGTTTTCCTGCTTTATTCAAATCGGTTAAATCCATGGAAGAGAAGTTAAAACTGATTAAATTCTGTTTATATGATAATCTCAATGATCTTGCAATATTAACATTACTTCCTGGATGCACTTTTGATATGTTAAGACAAGCCAAAAAAAGTTATCTGGATGACGCAATTGAGAATTTGAAGAACATCGAAGATGAAGAAGTCAAAAAAAGTCAGAAAAAGAAAATTTGGGCATTGATACGACAACAACGAGGATATTAAAAGTTATTAGATATTCATTGTAAAAGTTGAAAAAAACTTTTTTAATAATTTTAATTTTTGATAAAACAATAAATTAAATTTAAATAAAATTTTTAAATTAATTAAAAAATTAATTCAATTTAAAAATTAAAATTAAAAAAATTAAATACTTTTTAATTTAAATTTAATTAATTTTAATTTTAAATTTAAAAATAAATAAATAAATAAAAAAAAATTAATTAATTTAAAAATTAATTAAAATAAATTAAATAAATTTTAATAAAATTAAAAAAAAAAAATTTTAAAATTGAATTAAATTTTTAAATAAATTAAAAATAATTAAATATTTTTTTAAAATTTGGTTTAAAAATAAAAAAAAATTAATTAAAAATATTAAATTTTAATTAAATTTATAAAATAAATTTATTTTTTTTATGAAATTTCGAATAAATAAAAATTAAAAATAAAAAAAAACACTTTTTTTGTAGTTAATATTTTTTTTTGTTTATTATTCTTTATTTTTTATCATAACTTTTATTACATTATTTATTAATTTTTCATCATTTCCATCGATAATTAAATATTCTGATAATTTCTAACCATACAATACATATTTACACACATAGCTTGAAATATCCTTATTGAATATCGCAAAAAAGAAATCTCTAGAAATTATTTTGAAAAGGGCTCAAACTTCTTGGTTAGATTTTTTTCATTAATTAATTAAACATTAATATTAATTAATTATTATTTATATTAATATAGTACATTTTACTTTTTTTCAATTAAATATTTTTTTTTTACATTAGTAATTCTGCTTAAATATATTTTTAATAATTTTTTATTATTATACATGAAAAATCCTATTGTGGTTTATGGTTGGTAATTATTCGCAAATTTATTAAAACTGTGAATTAATATCTTGAAAATATTAAATATAAATTGTGGACTAGTTTATTTTTTTTTATTTTATTTTTTAATTAATAATCAATTCTATGGAAATTTGTTCATGTTATTTTTTTAATTATTTTTTTTATTTATTCATGATAATAATTAATTAATATAATTATAGGCTTCTGTTGGCTACTTGACATTTTTCCTTACAATGATAAAAAGTTAAGTATGTTGTTGAAATTAAATAAAAAAAAAATGTGTCTGGACTAGAGTTCCTCATTAAATATTATTATTAATTAATATTATTTGGAAAAAAGACGACATTGAACCGGAAGTGTAAGGATTTCTGTGAATTTTTACACTTTTTTTTTCTTGAAACATCAAAACAGGCACATTTGTTAATAATTTTGCTTTTTCAGTTTACTTTTGAGGAAAAATGTTATTTTCGTCATTTTTTGTTATTAATTATTTTTTTTCTCGTTCGACTGCACAATTATATCGTCTTAAAAAAATTTCGTTCGTTTAAAAAAAAAGAAATAAATAAAATATATTATTTATATTTATTATAGAGAAAAATTATATAGGATTGACTACCAAAACCAATAAATTAATAAAAAATATATTTTTTTTAAAGAATAAATTAGGAATTAAATAGAATAGAATTAAAAATAAATTATTTTTCATCCAAAAATTTTACCTTAGAAAAATTAAAGAAGAAGAAAATAAAGAAAGAAACTCCCAAAAGACGAATAATTTTTTAAAATGTTTTTTTTTGCTCGTACAAAATGTAGTTTTAAATACAAAATTACACGTACGAGACTTAAAATTGAAATTTTTGATTTTTTTTTTTGGGTTCCTTCTAAGGCAGACAACATTGAAACATGTTTTTTCTACAAATTTTTGTTTTAGAATTAATTTCGCTTTTTTTATTTTTTTAATTATATTTATAAATATAAGGCATGTTTTTTAATATATATTTTAGGTTTTTTTTTTTCTAAAAGGTTTTGGTAGTGAAATGTTAAAAAAAAATTTTTGTAATTTTCCACGAATTATTTCTTATCATTTTTTATCATCATCATCATCTTTTAATTTTTTTTCAAGGTTAGTACGGTTTTTCTTGTGTTAAATTTCAAACTTTTTTTAGAGACCCAAGGTCTTTTTTCTTAATTAATGCCCATTTTTTAATTGAATTTTTTCTTCCGTTTAGATATTCTTCGGTAATGTATGTTGTTCGCATGTTGCAGTAATGATCTTGTTGGCAAACGAAACAATTGCGGATGCAGGTTGATTGGGCTCCAGTTCGCAGAAAACGTGGCATTGGTTGTCTTGGCTCGTGGATGAGCGTTTTGCGACAAATGCATAAATGCGACTAAAAGTAAAAATTTAAAAAGTTTTTAATTATTTTGGAATTTTTAATTAAGATTATAATTAATTAAATTAATTTTTTAAAATAATTTTTTAATTTTTTTTTAATTTAATTAATTAAAAAAAAAATTTTAAATTATTTTTTAAATTTAATTAATTGATAAATATTTTTTTAAATTATTTTAATTTAATTAATTATTTTTTTTAAATAATTAAAAAAAATTATTTTTAAAAAATTAAATTTCAATTAAAAATAATTTATCTAAAATAAAATTTTTAAATTAAACAAAAAATTGTTTAAAAAAATATTTTTTAAATTTTATTTTTTTTATTTAATGAATTTTAATTATTTTTTTAATAAAATGAATTTAATTTAATTAATTAATTTAATTTTTGATTATTTTAATTTTAAATTTAAAAAATATTTAAATTTTTTTATTAATTAATTTTTTTTTTTAATTTTATTAAAGAACTTACTGATTGGTAACTGGAATATCACTGTGCAAAGCTTGAACACTCCATCTATGCTCGTCAGGATCAAGACCGCAATGAGAAATCGTGTGCGCCGGATAATTTTTCCTAAAATAAAAAATTATTTTTAAATTTTTTTCAAAAAAATCTTCGAAAAATCCTTACCTGAAGAACAATCTACGAGTATTATCGGTAAGAGTGATTCCTTGTTGTGATACTTTGAAGTGCACTTGAGTTGGTGTCGGCAAGGGACGTTGTGCGAACAAAACTGAAACAGCTTTACGAACTGCTTGGGGTCCTAAAATCCAAAAATTTTCATTAAAAATTATTTTTCTTAAAAAAACATTAAAATTTCATACCTGTCAATGATTCCGTGTCAACAGAAATCAAATAAAGAACGTTACAGGCAGCACCTTGGCAGAGCAATTGTTGTTGGGCAGGCGACGTGTAATCAGTTACATTTGAAATATCCTGAAAATAATGAAAATTTATCAAAATTTATAATTTTTAGTCAAAAAAAAAAAAAAATTACCCGATCAGGGATAATAAGTCGACACGGTAACGCCAATGGTGTGATCGAGTGTTGGTAAACAAGAGCAGATAACGAGCTGAAAACGGGCTCATTGGAGCATCCCTTCAATCGAACACCGCGTAATGTTGGTTCAACCAAGAAATGACGAACGAGTTCATCGCCTGGAGGACCTTTTTGTTGGACACCGGGAGGCGGATAAGCAACCTACAATGAAAAATTGCATTAAAAAATATTAAGAAGATTAAAAAATTTCAAATTTGAACTTACCTTTAGCACTAAACCAAAAGCATTGGCAAACGTTGTCGAGTCACGAACGATGAACGTGCCTGGATGGGCATTTCTCAACAAATTTACTGCTTCATCACGGGAGATATTTGGTTTGTACCAATATTTGGAAGAGTCACGAACAAATCTGAAAAGTTTTTTAAAATGAAAATTTAAATTTTTTTTTGATAATTCAATAGTTTGAAATTGAAGTTTATAAAAATTTTCGAAATTTTTTGCTAAATTTTTTTATTTCAAACCAACAAAGTTCTACAATTTTACATTTTTAATTAAAAATATTTTAAAAAATCTTAAATTTGACTAAAAATTTAATTTTTTTTTTCAAAAATTTTGATACAAACAAATTTGACAGATGTCAAAGTTTTTACTAAACTGACAATTTTAAGTCCAAAAAAATTTTTTAAAATGAATTATTTATAAAAATTGCTCAAAAGACCTTAAAGTTGGTTAAAAATTTACAATTTTACGCAAATTTTGACAGTAAAAGTTTTGACAGATGTCAAAATTTTCATTAAAATGTCAAAATTTTTAATTAAAATCTCAATTTTTGAATAAGAAACACTTAAATTTGAAATTTTAATTAAAAAAATATTCAAAAAAATCTTAGATTTTTTTAAAAAATTAATTTATGATTTTTTTAATTTTTTAAAAGATTTTGTAAAATTTTTGACAGATGTCACTTTAAGAAAAATTATTAAAATTTAATTTTTTTATAAAATGTCATTTTGAACATTTTTTTGAGTATTAAACATTAAAAAATTTTTAAAAATAATTTAAAAACTGATCAAAAATTTAAATTTTGGAAAAACAAATTTCACTTGTCAAGTTTTTTCAATTAAAAAATTTAAAAAAGTTAAAAAATTTTTGACAGATAAAAAATTTGACAAGTAATAAAATTTTGATAAAAATTTAAATTTTTATTCAGTTTTTTACAAAATATTTAAAATTTAAAAAAAAATTAAATTTTTAAGAAAAAATTTTATCATTTTGAAGGTGAATTTTCGACTTTTTATGATTAAAATTAGAATTTTGAGAGACATTTTTGATTTTTTTAAATTTTTTTTAAATTTTGACTTACTTGACATGATGAGCTGCAACTTCTTGAGGCTCGCTGTTCGCATTTGAAGTTACCGAATTACGACGCGACGTGTAATTGGATACAATTTCATTGTGACTGTACGATTCAGCAGCTGCATTGCTTCCAACACGACCATATGGGTCCTTGCTGTAAATTTTTATTCGAAAAAAAATTTAAATTAATTTTTTTTTAATTTTTCATAAAAATTAATATTTTTAGTAATGAATGTCATGCGAGGAAAGTTAATTTTTATGGATTTCTACACCGATTGCATGCCATAGGAACATGAAAACGAAAAATCGACTTCAACTCTTTCAAATCACGACACGGGGTCAATTCCATCTCTCTCGCAGGGGGTGTCGCCTACTCACTCAACTTCCTCACAGAGCGTCGAAACACTCTGCAGCTCCTCTTCGTGACCAATTTCCTCGTATTTTGCACTCGAGAGATTGCCGTTACTGATCGTTTTGTACAGCGGTTCGTTACTTTTGTGCAATGGATTGTCGGTGAAAATGGCGGGCGATGATGCCGACGTTAGCAAAGTAGCGGATTGGTGATGACGTGAATCGTGCTCGATGACGGGCGACACGCATTGGAACAGCTTATTTGTCGTTTTCATGAGTTTCGGATGGCATTTGGCGAGATTTTTCGGTCGGAATTTCTTTACGAGCGATAATGAGCGACTACTCGGATGGAAAAAAATTAATTTTTGTCTTAAATGACGCAAGATTTCATAGAAAAGTGCAATGAAACGTGAAACGTGACAAGCAAAAAGGTGCCAAAAGTGCATTTTTACAACATTTAACGACGAAAAATTTAAAATTTAAATAGAAAGCATGCTCTGCTACCATAAAAAGGACAGAAAAAGAGACTAACTATCCCAAGAAATAATAAGAAAGGAACATTTAAAGAGTTTTTGTGGTGTCTAACCTCCAATCTGATGCATTTGATCGCATACTGCGGATAGACCAAGATGAATTGTATCGTCTAAGGTACCAAATTTTTCATAAATTTTCAATATTTTACATAAAAATGGGGATCGCAGCATGAAAAAACAAGAAAAATTGAACGAATTATTTTTTTCAGCTCTAAATTTTTTTTGCCAGCACCAATTTTCAAGCAATTTTTCTACTTTTTGGATGAAAATCACGGAAAAATTAAAAATTTTACTCACCGTTGTGATGTCGGACTCTTGGGAGGAAGTGCTGGGCTGCTTCCAAAGCCATTCGGGGTACGAGGAGTCACAGGAAACGCTGGAGTCTCAGGTCTCGGTGACATTTCGTTGTCGATATCGGATCGGTAAGACGAAGAAAATGATTCTTCTCGAGCCTAAAATTCAAAATTAAAACAAAAAAATTAATTTTTTAATCAAATTTTAGGAAATTTCACACCATGCCAAGGAAAACCCAAAAATTACGGAACTATGTTAGTGTTAGTATACGCAAATAATGACTGTTAGTGCATTTTTGATGACCTTTCAACGCGATTTTTACCTGATCGCTCCATGACACGCCATTCGTACTTCGTTCCGAGAGACTTGGCGATATCGAGGAACTACATTCCGAGTTGCCCGAAATGTCGTGCAAGCGTTTATGCGTCACAATGCCGTCGCCATTGTGTCTCCAATTGGTAATTAGCTCCGTGGTTGAGTGAATTGCCGTTCCAAAGCCCGTCAAAGTCGCCAAAACGGCAGATAAATCGCTCGTTTTGCCCTTTGGCTCGACATTTCCGTTCTCCAAGTTGGCCAAATGTTGCTCCGTGACATCCGATTCGAGCGCTAACGAAGCCAAAAGTTGATCGAGAGCGAGTTGCCCGTTGATAACTTCGTGCGAAAGCTCCGTATTGCGTTTTCGCAGGGCATCGTCTGCGGTCTCGTGAATGTAGTTCTTGTTGTTGTCGAAGGAATGGACTCCGTTGACGTGCGGGTTAGAAGCGGGCTTGTTATTGGCATGATTATTATTGCAGTTAAGGTTATTTGTGAGACGCGTGTTATGGTTAATGTTAAGATGATGATGATGATGAGGCTCCTAAAGATGAAAATGGTTCAAAAAAAATTTTTAAAAAAATTATAAAATGATAAATTTGGAGAAATTGGAGTGAAATGTGATGAAAAAATGTGAAAAAATTAAAAAAAAAAATAAATTTGGGTGAAATTTTGACAGTAAAAAAACTTGACAGATGTCAGAATTGTTTTTAAAATTTTAATTTTTTATAAAAAAAAATATTAAAAATTAAATTTTATTAAAAATATAAAAAAAATTAATATTAAAAATTTTGACATTAAACAAAAATGACAGATGTCAAAATTTGGGTAAAAATTTAAATATTTTGATAAAAATTGCCTTTAATGTCAATTTTTTTAGAAATTGTTCAAATATTTAAAAAATAAGTCAAACATTAAAATTGACATCTGTCAAAAATATTTCAATTTGTATTTTTATTTTACTGAAATATCATTTTCGAGCTAATAAATGCTCTTTTTGTCAAATTTTAATTAAAATTTATTAAATTAACCCCAAAAATTGATTATAAACTAAATTTAAAAAAAAACAATGTTGACACCTGTCATCTGTCAAAAAATATTTTAGATCAATATTTTATACTGAAATGTCTATTTAAAGCGTTAAGAAGTCTTAAATTCAACAAAAATTTAAGTTTTATCGAAATTTTTGACATCTGTCAAACTATATTATGTCAAATTTAGTGAAAATTATAAAAATTCAGAAAAAATGACAAAATTTTGAGGTTATGTTTTGTAATTTTTTCTTTGATTTCGAATTAAAGACTTAAAAAAAGCGAAAATTTTGACACCTGTCAAACTAAAAATTATGACAAATTCAAATTTGTTTGACAGAATTTTAAAATTTGAAAGCAATTTTGAGGTTATGTTTTGAAATTTTTAACTAAAACTTGACATTTATGACTTAAAAAAAATTTTTTTCTTGAAATTTTGATCTGTCAAAGTCACTTTAACAATATTTTTTCTTGTAAATTATAGAAATCAACTGTGAAATGTGAAGTCTGATGCAAAAATGTGGGTTGTAGACAACTGAAATGACCAAAAAAATAAGCGATAAAGTGAAAGAACATGACAATAAATTAAAAAAATTCTTGTTGATGATGCAACTTTTCACGCCACACGAATGCAATTGACCGCAAAATGACTTAAAACCGGATGATTAACAACACCACTCGACACTAAAAAGCGTTAAAAATGGCATCCAGCACCAATTCTCAAACGATTTTCACACGAGAGACACCTACCGAACTACCGTTTGTGGTGTCAAATCCGTTGCGTGAAGGGCTGCGTGGCGACTTGATTATCTGATCTTCGAGGTCGCTCAAGCCATCAAAGTGCGGAATTGTCACTTTTTTCGGCGTGGGTTTCTTAATTTCCGTCGTTCCGTGATTCGACGCAACGACATGCGTAATTTGCCCGTGCGGCGAAGCATTCAAGACAGTTAATGGTGATTGGGGTGCAGACTATTTCGCGTTTTTTTTGTGGTTTAAGGGTGCAAAATATTAGATTTTGTGCAAGTTTCTTAACGTAAAGTGAGTTTTGGGGCATTTGAGGGCAGATACTTACATTGAATCCGTGACGAGCGTTTTCGTGAGCGCGCTTCACCGACACAAATGGTCGTTCATTGGTGCTGTATGAGTTGGTTTTCGATATTGTATGGTATTTTTCGTTCCTAAAAATTAAAATTTTTCATTAAAACTTGAAATTTTCATGAAAATTTAATTTTTTAGACTTACCGAACGGGAGACAAGGTTTGACTGCGACGAGATGAATGATGGATCGTGTCATTGAATGACGTTGGACTGCCATAACTGCGACTTTTTGAATAAAAAATTCATTAAAAATCAACTTTAAGAACAAGAAAATAAGAAAATTACCTGAAATTGTCTGTAAAATCGCGACCTTGTGCTTCTCGTTTCGCTCGTAACTTTTGTTGTTGCAATTGTAACCATGTCTGTCCAGAAACACTGAAAGAAAATTAAAAAAAAATCTCATTAAAAAATATGTCGAGAATTAAAATTTGGTTCAATAGTTTCATTATCGTCCAATTTTTTGTTTGTTTATTCAATTTGAGTCGTAATGTCGTTGGAAAATTGCCAAAAAATTTAATAAAAAAATATAAATTTGGAACTTTTAGGTGTCGATATGAACATTTTACAACACGGTTCGGCTGTTTGTTTGATAATTCTTTGCTATTTTTATCAAGAACAAGGTCAGGAGACGACAATGGACAAAAATTTTTGGTCTGGATTGTTGATGGATGTCCTTGAAATTTAATTTTTTGATCAAAAATCGGATAAAAATACAATAAAAATTATTTTTCAAGGGAAATTAAAGAGAAAATTTTTACACGAACTGAGAATTTTGAAAAATTTTCACATTTTTTAAATAATTTTTTATTTTAAATCAGAAAAAAAATTTATTTTTGTCAAAAATTTTAAGCCAAAAATAAATTTGAATTAACAAAAAGGCGATTTACAAATTTTCAAATATTAATTTTGATGAAAAATCTGTCAAAAAATAATTTTTTTGTTAAAAAAAATGAAAAATTTTAGCTTGATGGTAAAAACATATTAATTTTTAAAAATTATCTCACAAAATTTTGTCAAAAAAAGAAATTCATTAAATTTTATCAAAATTTTAAGAATTACAAAAGTTCGAATTTAAAAAAAGCAATTTACAAATTTTTCCTATGATTTTTTCTGAAAAATCCGTCGAAAAAATTTTTTTTATTAAAAATAAAATATCGTTCGAAGATAAAAAGCTGACAATTTTTTATAATTTAAAAAAAAATTGCCAGAAAATGAGAATTTTTGTTAAATTTAATCAAAATATAAAACTAAAAAAAGTTTGAATTAGCAAAAAAGCGATTTGAAAATTTTTTTTAATCAAAATTTATTGAAATATTGATAAAAATTTATTCAAAAAAAAAAAAATTAAGAAAACACAATTTTTTCGTAAGTAAAATTTTATTAAACCAGCAATAATTCCATAAAAAATTCAGGCAGATTTTTTTTCGTTTGACGTTCGAAGTTTTCCATCAGAATCGTCAGTAGCCTTCGTTCATTGATTCGTTGTCGAGATTGCTTCGAGTTCGTTGTAGATTTCAGTTAGTTTTCGGCTGAATTTCGAATAAATGCCCAGCGATGATCCAGACATTCGTTACAGTCTGATTCTCTTTCTTATTGCAATAAAATCACAGCCATTTTAATTGATAATTTTTTTTTCGTTAACTTAATTTAATTTTTCTTATCATTTCTTAAAGATCTTAATAAGGTTGCTCTTATTTATTTTATTTTCTCAACAAAATGATTCATTGTTGATTTTTTTTTATTAGTAAAAAAAAGTTCCTTAAAGCTATTGATTGTTCGCCACTTAAACTACTAATGAGTTCATAATTGATTGTGGCAGTCCCTTAAATAGGCGACAACGTGTGCATCGGAGGAAAAATTTATGCGCATCATTTAAAAATATCTTCAAGTGTTTATTTATAAATAAATAAAGAAATAAATTTTTCGTCGTCGGATGCAATTTGTGTTCACATTGTGCCACACTTGAGACAAAAAATAAATAAAAAGAGGCAGTTTGTGTGACGACAAGTGACATAATCGTCAAATTGTGATAAATTCACCACATTGATGCCCTAATTAGTTGTCGCCATTTGCTCGCTTGATGTCGCGTTCAAGTCTTTTGTGTCCTAGATGAGTCAAATATGTCGGTCATTGCCCTGTTTTGTCATCAATTTTACATTTATTTTGTCTTTTGTGTCACGCGGAAAGAAAAAAAAATCGACAACAATAACAAGAACGCAAAAAAATGAGATCAACAAAAATTTATGAGGTTATTACAATGAAAAAAAATGTTTCAAAAAAATTTTTTTTTTTTAAATTTTATTTAATTTAAAATATTAATTAATTTTATTTTGATTTAATTAATTTAATAATTTTAAATTAATTATTTTTTTAAATAAAGTAATATTAATTAATATTTTAAAATAAAAAAAATAATTAAATTAAAAAAAATTTTTTTGAAACATTTTTGTTCGTTGTAAAATTGATTTAAATTATTTATTTTTATTTATTTAAAAATTAATTAATTAAATTTATTTTTAATTTTTAAACATTTTTTAGCAAATTTTTAAAAGAAAACTTTAATTTTAATAAAAATTTTGAGTTTTCTTTTAAAAATTTGTTAAAAAATGTTTTAAAGTGTCAAAAATTTCAAATTTTTATCGAAATGTCAATTCAAAAAACGACCGTTAAAAAATTTGAAAATCGCTTTTTTGCTAATTCAACTTTAAAAATTATTTTTAATCGTTTCAGCTTATTCAAAGGTGTTCGGAAATAGAAGTCAATGAATGAATGAACGAACTTAGCTGACCGTTCTTAATGGCGAAATATTTAATAGTAGGCATTTGGTGCCTCCTACGTACCTACTAACGAACAACTGCTTCCTACACCTGATTTTTTCGCTATTCTTGCGGAAATTGCCTTAACTTGCTTTTTATATGGTTCTTGATTTGTAATTTGTTCTTTTCGAATAATTAACGAACAAGAACAAGTTTCCAAAAATATTTTTTTGTCAAATTTATGACATAATCTAATCAACGAAAAACCATTAAAATCATGTAAAAACGAGCAAAAATGTCACAAACGCCCTAAAACAAAGTTAAAACAATGAAAAAACGACAAAGTAGCTAAAGTCATTTGCATACAATACTAAAAGCCAGGTAAGCGCCATCCTACGCAAATATTTTACGATTAATTACTTTGCTTCGATTTGGATCTCGGAGGATATTACGTCACATAAATACAAAATCAAACAGTAGAAGCATTCATTGCACTTTCTAACAGTTTCCACGTGATTTCGAGCCACGCATATCAGATTTAGTTGCAGCACGTTGTCGCCCACTGGATTTCACGAAGTCAAAAAGTTTGTGCGATATTTGTTTGATTTTTATAGCTTGTCGCTCTCTCATGTAAATATGGTCCGATAAAATCTCTGAACAAAGTAATCATATTTGCATTCGACCAAACATGGATCGACAAATTTGAATTGTTAAAACTTTTTGATCGTTAATTGACTTTCAGGTTTGGAATGTCGGAGAAGTTGGAGGCTTTTGTTCAACGGATTTCACTATTTGGTAAGTATCTTTTCTTTTTTTAAAATTTAAAACTTTTTATTTCAGCATAAATATATAAATTTAGCTAAAAAATACCGAAAATACTCAGGAAATTTGAAAAGCTTCGATTGATATGCCCAAGTTGAAACTTCAAGATGGTCAATTTACCGAAGACTCTAAATTATGAACTGATGAGCCAAATTAAAATGATAATTATACTAAACTTTTGCATAGTAAACTAAGGACAAACCACAGAAATTCGAAAATATTCATAAATGTAAAATACAATTTCACAATGTAACCATCATCTATTTTGAAATTAATCTGATCTGGATTTCAAAAATTTTTCTGAAATTTATTTTCAGATAAAAATAGCTTAAATTACAAAAATCGATTTTAAAATTCGTAGAATTTTAAAAAGCAATTTAATTAGAAAATGATCAACTTTTATAGAGAAAAATTTTTTAAATTTTTTTCTAAAATATTTTTTTTTTAATTTTATATCAGACAGACCCCTTTTGAATCACATTTTCCTTTCAAAACTCATTTCTTTACTTTAAAACTCCCATTTGCCTCAATTTCCGTTCAAAAGTTGAGCTTTCTCACCTTTCGACGGCAATTAACTCGTATCTGATTTCAGACAAAACAAACACAAAACCTCATATTTGCTCAACTCATACAAATTTACAATTCCATTTATGTAATTTTGAACAATTGGGTACCTAATAGAGATACATTGTAAGCTCGTTTTACGAGGTACTTATGTTGAAATTTGTTTTTTTTTCGTCTTCTTTTATTTACTCCAACCACGAGAGCAGATTAAAATCTTACTACACGACTTCGATCGACTGAATCGAGTAATGTTCATGTGTTTTTTTTTCAAATCTAATTAATTCTTAACTTAATAAAGAAAATCATTCAAGTCGAAAAAAATAACTGATATTCTTAACAACATGACAGTTATTTTTATGTGTTTTTGATTAATTTTTTTAATTTTCAACTTTTTTTGTGAAAGTCATGTTTTTGCTGGATAATTTTATTTTTTTAAGGATCATCATGTCATGTTTCCATTGAAATTCAATTAAAATCCATCAAATTTGTAATTTTTTTTTTGTTTTCTCATTGAACTGTCGTCAGATTGAACTGATGCACAATTATGGCATTCCAGGGCCATTTGAAGCAAACAAAAAAGTGGGCACTTGTCACATGTTGTTTGGATGCAATTTGTAGTTTTTCGCGAATTGTTTACACTTGTAACGAACATTTGCATGTCAATTAGCTAATAAAGGGGTAATTAATTGAAAAATGACACATGTGTTCGATTCAAAAAATCGTATTAAGAGCAAAACGCACGACAACCTTTTGTCTCGATTCCCGCTATGGAGTTTTTCGTATGTTTTATTCATTCATTCGCGACGTAACACGCGAACTTTTTTGAATGAACGAATTGTTTTTTTTTGCGATAAGTTGATTCAGTTGACAGTTTTTTTCTTTAGTGAACTCTCTTGTTTAGCACTTAAAGCCTGTTGTTTGCATAAAACAAAAATATTAGTCTGTTAAAAAAATCCTCCATTCACTCGATTGATAAATTCATAAATAAGCAAGAAGTTGCCTAACAACGGCGTCTCATTTTTGCTTTTAATAAAACTGCAGACAAGAAAACACTTGTTTAAGCTTTTTTGCTGCTGCTTGGGTTTTATGTTTAATTTATGTGCGCGCCGTGCCGCCGTTCGTATCATGAGAAAATTATTTCTGTGATAATTTTAACGACGACGATGCTGTTGCGCGTACGTGGAATGCTAATGTTACTAAATAAAGTGAATTAGATTGATTGAGCGGATTATTTTAAGACAGAAACGAGTTTTTTTTTGTTTTTTCATATTTTTTAATTATTATTTATTTTTTTTTTAGAATTAGGTAGAGACTGATTATTAATTAGAACGATCATTAACGGGCTTTGAATGTCTTTTTTAAGCGAATTTTGTTATAAATTGGAATCATTAGTGAAAAAATGGCGCGAAAATTAGAGCGGGAAGTAATATTGGCACAGAGGGGAGTTTTTTTTGAATTAGATTATTTATTTTGATTTCATTAATTCATTATTTTGTTTAAAAAATATTAAAATTAAATATTTAAAAAATATTATCATAAATCTTTTAAAATTTTTTTTTTACATACCCCAGTTCATGGGGAAAATTTTGTATTTTCTTCATGAATATTTTTAAAATTGTATTTTATATGGGAATGATAATAAATGGTAGAAGAAGAAGAAATCTTTTAAAATTTTTAATTAATTTATTTAAATTATTTTTTTTTAATTTAATTTTTTATTTATTTAATTTTTATTTTTAAATGAAAAAAATCTAAATGAAATGAAAAGTCATTTTTTCTAAAATTTCTTATAAACTCAACATAACATTTGAAAAAGGTGAATATAAATTTAAACAGATTATTTATTCACCAAAATATTGATTTTGAGATTTTTTTTTCTTAATTCTTTCAAAATTTTCAATTTTTTAAATTTTTTTACAAGATAAATGTTTAAATAAAAAAAAAACTGAAAAAATATGAAAATTTTTTGAAAAAAAATCCTTAACATAAATTTTTTGGTAAATCTGTTGAGATTTCACCTTTTTCAAATTTTGTGTTGAATTTATAAGAAATTAGAGACAAATCCTCAAATATTTAATTAAAAGTAATTCTTAAAATAATTAAAAAAAAAAAAATTTTTTTTTGGCATTAAGAGCCAAATAAATTTAAAGTCAGAAAAAAAGTAAAACAAAAACAATCAAAAAGTGACCTTGATTAAATCTCTTTTCAGTCATCGTCTTGTTGTTGTCATTTTCTTCATCCATTTTTTTTTCACATTCGATCGATGTGACTGAGACAATATGGAATCGGAATGCACTTTCTTATGTGTGTTTCTTATTTTATGTTGTTTTTTTTTCTTTCTTGAGAGTAGCCTAGAAAAAGACAACATTTTTCCATTCTGTCCATATTTATGCAATAACAACAACTCTGTCGTCGTCGAACCAACAAACAATAAGAAGGTTCTTTTTTTATTATTATTTCATTTCTATTTATCTCGAAGTTTATGAGAATGTTCAATGTTGCACTACCAAAAATGGATTGTTCCGTACTCTCTCGCGATATGTTTCAATGTCGTTCGATCGAATCAACTTGAGTTGAGTGAGAGACAAGAAAACAACACAAAAAAACATAATAAATAATCTTGAAAGCCCTTTGCGATGAAATGTGGCTTGGCCAACAAAATCTAATTTATTGTAAATATTAAAATGAAATTTGCTGCGAACATAAATAAAATGTCATTCGTACCTACGAACGCCTCCGCTAACGACGTTATTTTTATCTGTGATGTGTAACAAAACGTGAAAAACTGCCAATAAATTAAGAAAAAGACTCTCACTAAAAAAACAAAATTCGAGTGACCTTGAGTTTTTTCTTGCTCTGATTAGAAACTCATGATTGGCACAGAAACAACACCTGAGAGGAACAGAGTGTAAAAAATCGGAAGTGTTCCAGGGTCGTGTTCATCCCACGAACTAAAAATATTCTTTTCCCTTGACATTTTGTTCAAACAAACATGACAAATCCATAAGTTAAGTACAGAACACAAAACGAAAAAATATCAATAAACTTATCGCATCATTAATTCTCGTACATATTTGGTATTTTGTAACCTTGATTCGCGTAAATTGTGGCGCAACAAAGCCGACTTTTATGAGATTAGATAATAACAGAGGAGACTCAGTTTGCGCGCGGAAAATAATTGCAAATGTCTTTTGACTCGATTTGGCAGTGAGTTTTGTTTTGTTTGTTATTATTTTTATTGGGGATAATTGATCTTCATAAATCAGCGAGAAAAAAATGTTCATTATTATTAAGTTATATTTCAAAGTGATGCTTTGCCAAAGGCAGTTTTTCGAGTAAGTTGCGAGTTTCTCGAGATGATGCAATAAATTTATTTTATGCAATTTTTTATGGATTTTGAACTGGATTTTATCTTTGTTTTATTTATTTGTTGTTTTTTATTTCTTTTTTTAAAGTCAGACAAAAATGGAGAATGTTAAAAATTCACCAAAAAATTTGAAAAAGTTGAATTTAAATTTTTATTTTAAAATTAAAAAAATTTTTTTTTAAATAAAAAAAAATTAAATGAAAAAAATTTTAGAAAACTCCTAAAAAAAATTTAGATTAATTTTTTTTTTTAAATTAATTTAATTTAATTTAATTAATTTAAATTAATTTAAATTTATAAAAAAATTTATCTAAATTTTAATTAATTTAAAATTATTTTTTTAAATAATAATAATAAATGAATTTTTAATTAATTTAAAAAATATTAAAATTGAAAAACTTAATAAATTAATTTAATTTAAATTTAATTAATAAATAAATAACTTTAAATAAATTAATTTGAATTTTTATTTAATATTTAATTTAAAGAATAAAAATTTAAAAACCTTTTAAAAACTTTTCTTCAAAATTTTATGAATTGAATTAAAAAATTTAAGTAAAAATTTAATTAAAAGACTTAATTTATTAAAAAATTAAATTAAATTTTTAATTAATTAAATAAATATAAATTTAGAAACTTAATAACTTCAAAACTTACAAAAAAAAACTTAAAAAGTTCACCGAAATTCATTAAATATGAAATTAATCCTTTGGTAAGAAGAAATTCCTTTTCAACACTTTCTCATATCAATCAAACCAAGTAATGAACAAAGAAAAAAAAATCATTAAAAGAAATACCGAAAAGTCAACAAATTATCTCCGTCGCCTTCAGTCATCTCATCAGTTACAACAACAACAACAATCGACACGATATCTTGACAAACATCAAATACAAAATCAATTTGTACGTTTCATTGCTGTCTATCACTACAAACCTAGCTTTACTTCGCACACAGGCACTTTACGTATTATTACTTTTATAACTTATTTGATTTACGGTAAAATCTGGTCCACATGACAGGCACTTGCTATGCCCAAATTTGTCTAATGCTTGCTTTGTGAGACAGAAAAATGATAGTTGTGATAGTTGAAGCTTCGACGCGACAACATCGCTTGATGAGAAATATGATTGGTGTTCATTTTGTTCAAATGAAATAAATAAATAAAACACTCACGAAGAAATTGAGAAGAAAAAAAAAACTGAAAAAGAAAGAAAAGTAAGTTGCCAATCAATTGGAATGTGTGTAATCATTTTTTTTTCGCGATTCGTTTTGGAATCGGATTTTTTGGATTGAGTAACTTTACGAAAATGGCAAGAACTTGCTCGATCCATTGGAAAAGAAATTCTCTTCTGGTATTTAGGATGCCACATACCGAGGCGTACGAATTAGATGAGGTCAGTCTACGAACGCAAGTGAAAATGAGAACGTTTTCGCTTCGACGAGTTCACAGAACTAGATGGAATTTCGCGACGTCGTCAACTAACGTCATCATAAGTTGTTACGGAATTCGCAATCCATTTCTCCCCATATACCACTCGAGAGAGATATTTTTCGAGAGTTTTACTTTTTTTTCTTTTCATTTCGTACAATGTTGCCTGCAGAAATTGAAACGATGTGTCAGTGTCAAGGTCGTTCGGAAACTCAACACTTTGCACAAAAACAACAAAAAACCGCGTGTCATATCAAATTTATGTGCGGTCGACTTTTATGCAGGTAAACATTAAACGACTTCGCAAAGGAGAAAAAATTTACGATGATATTAAAGAAAACGTTAAAAAAAAAGTTTAAACAAAGCCGCCGCCGTTTCTTTATGCATTTTTGCATTTATTTACGACTCATTTATAATAATTTTCGGCCTTTTTTGGATGCATGGATTTCGAGCCGAAATTACCGAAAATTAAATGCTTTCTGGCAAGACCTGAGAGAATTTACACAGTAGCGAAAAAATCGATCGAATCGATATTTCATCAACAAAAAAACGTGCTTGAAATATAATCTTAATTGACGTCATATTTTTATTGTTTTTGATTTGAAATGGTGTCGATTTCCAGTGAACCTCCCACGTTTGTAACAAAAATTGTATACTCAACAAAACTCGTCAAAAATGACTTTTTATTAATTATAAAAAATTAGAAAGAAAATGAGAAATGTTGCTCGTAAAAGTAAAATAAAAAAAATGTGTGGGAACGTTCGAAGTCCACGCTTACTTTTTAAACGAGACAAGAAAAGAAGAAGACAAACAAAGGCGTTGATGGTAAAAAAAATCTTGAAGCAAAAAAAAAGTTAAATAAAGGCGAAAGTGATGACAAATCGTCGAAAGAACTTCCTTTCGCAAAGTCTCGAGTGTTAAAATTTAAATATTTAATGCAAAAGTCTAACAGTCAATAAGGCAGTGATTGCAAAAAAAAAAACAAGTGCTAATGAAGTTATTACCATTAAAATCCTAATCCATTTTGACATAAATGACTTTTTTACAACGTTCAACGAGCGAGTCTCGTATAAAATTGTAGGAATAAAAAACGTTTATTCGCTTGATTCTTTTTAATGAAATTAAAATGACAACTTTGAGTGAGTAACTCGAGCTACCCTTGATCTGCCTGTCAAGATAAGTTTTTTTTTGCATAGTTAATTCTTTGGTTTTTTTGTAAGATTTATTCAGAATTTAAAAGTGAGCTTTAGGACTGCATTTGGCTCATAGGTTTCTGAAAAATCTGAAAAATTTTGCTTTACAGCTTTTGGTTTCAATTTTTTTTTGTCATTTTATTATCGCTTCTTATTGATCAGTGTGAAATGCTTGGATCTGTATTGACCATAATTGGAAGCTTCACTTCTTTTTTTTTAAAAAAGTAAGCTTTGGAGCTTTCAAGCCAATAAATCTTTGGAGTTATTTTATAAAAATTTGGAAGTAAAAAAGAACTTTGCTTGTTGGAGTTCGAGGAATTTTTTCTCACACAAGAAAACAATAATTTATGAAGTTGCTTTAAGCTTCCTTCAAATCTTGATCTTGAACAATCTTTCATTGAATGCTTTAAACCAAAGTCACTGTTTGGGAAATCTTTGATTGTCCATTGATGAATTAATTTTCCTTTTCATGAGGCTTATAAAAAGCCATCAACGATGCTTAAATATTTTCTTCATATCAGATCAGATCAGATTTTGCGGGTAAGCATCTCAATATGAGAACTCTGAACTTACATTGAATTAGACCAATTGTGCAACCTTTCTCATAATTTCTGATTGAAAATTTGGCAGTTGGTTCTTCATAGCTACTTTGCAATTCTTGAACCTGAAAATTGTTCAAAAATTAAAATTTAATTAAAAAATTCATTAGCTGTCTTGTTAATCCTTCAAAATACGTCAAAAATATCTCACCTGTAGAAGCAAAAAAAAATTGATTGGAATTTCCTTACATAACACATTGACACTTTACTTGCTTTACTTACTCACTAACTCGATGCCGCGTCAGTTATAGAGACTTACTTGTAACATTCTTGTCATAATCACACACATTTAATCGCTTTTTTTTTGCTGAATCGCAATCCAATCTCATGTCAACTCGCTCGTATAGTTACTGTCACAGTTTTTCTGCGCGCTGCGTGCAGATAAAGATCATTTAAAACGAGCCACATTATAAACAAGACGCGGTAATCAAATTATAAATAAATATTTTTTGCATTAACGAGAATGGCGCTGCTGCTGCTGTTGCATATCGAGATCGACTTGCAAAAAAAAATTTAACAGACAGTCTTGGTAATTTACATAAAATGACATGATAATTAAAATTGATACACTGGCAATAAAGTTGAATAAAATGCGATTATTGCTCGTGCCATAAGTGATTTATTGTAAATTTCAAAGATTTTTTTCTATTGAAAAAATGAAAAAAAATTGGGCTTTATTTTGCCAAGAAAGAAACAGATGTAAGTGTCAAGGACGTACAAAAAAAAGTTGGCAGTAGTAAATAAAATGAAATAAATAAAAAAAAGTGACAAAACGCCCTCCGATCGTCTGGAGTGCAGTTGGCAAAGGTGTTTAAATGAAAAGTGAATGAACAGCAACGAGGAGGTTGTTGTTGATAAAAAAATTATTATTTAATTTATTTATTTTACTTTTTATTCCAGAACTTCCTGTCCTACTTGTTTAGAAGTAAAATTGCGATTCATGCGTAAATTTAATAGAAATTAATCTGTTTTCCAATGAAATTTAATTCAAAGTGAGAAAAATCAGTTTTGTGGTAAAATTACTCACACCTGATATGGATTTCATGAATTGACGAGAAAAACAAAAACCGCAAGTAAATCGAGAATCGACATTGAATTGAATTCTGATCTAAATATTTAAATTGAATATGTAGGAGTCGATTTCCGTGTAAAATTTGTTTATTTGTTTCAACGTTGAAGCAAAAAATGTAAAATAATTTTTAAAAAATTATTTAGTTTGAATTAGCAAGAAAGCGATTTTCAAATTTTCAATTATATTTTTTCTTAAATTGACATTTACGATTTTTGGTCTTGAAAAATACAAAATTGTATTAAAAAATAAAAATTAAAAAAATTAAATTAAAAATTTAAGATTTAATAAACTTAAATTTATAATTATTTTAAATTTAATTATAATTAATTAATTTAATTAATTTTTTAATTAATAAAATTTAATTTAAAATAAATACAAAAAATAAATTAAATTAAATTAAATAAAAATAAAATTATTTATAATTATTTCTTAAAATAATTTTAATTATTAAGGTATTTATTTATTAATTAAAAATTAAAAATTTTTTTAAATATTTTTTTTTAATTTTAATTATTTATTTTGTCAAAAAAAAAAAAAATAAAATAAAATAAATTAATAAATATTTTTTTTAAAAAATAAACAAAAATATAAGGCTTTCAAAAATCAAAAATGCACAAATTAAATTAAACTCACTTAAAAATAAAACTTTTAGCGAAAATTGAAAGAAAAAAAACTAAATTGATAAAAATCCCGACAAAACACACCTTTTATCGTTCCTTTTTCTTAAAAAATTTCGCAAATAAACAAACTTTTAAAGAAACAAATAAATAATTGGCGACGAGGGAGAGCGAACACACGCGCGACGCGTCTCCTTCTCTCATCGCGCATTCTAATCCAAATTTTTTTACTCATTCTTTCCACGTTCGTTTCGTTACACGATTAAAAAAATATATAAAACTTGTTGCCTAATTCCCTTTGAACGCGATCCAATTTTTTTATTTTATTTTTGTTTATTTTCATCGTCTTCCCATGCAATTTCGTACGAGTCGATCGTATAATTATAAATTAAAAATTTTGAAAAGTGAATTCTGCGGTTTAATTCGTTCTTGTTGCTTGTAAATAATTATTTTTAAGGTCGATGAAATTTTGTTTGTTTGAAAATTAAATATTTTGTAACTTTTTTGCGTGTTGTCAAGGTCACAGTTTAACAAGGAAAGAAAAAAAATGCAACTTACCCATCAATGGTGTCGTTGTTGCGATGTCTAAAACTGCTTCCATCGAGCGTGTTCGAGCGCTTAAGTAAGTCGTAAGGATATCCGTTACTTTGTTGCGTATTCGTTGTTGTTGTTGTGTGATACCATTTGCTGTCGTATCCATTTGTTGTGCCATTTGTCGCCGTACCATTTGGCGTTTTATCGCCAATCGAATATTTTTCACTCATAATTTTTTCGCGGCGTTCCATGAGCATGTCTTCGAATTCGTTGCGCGGTTTTTGCTGCTGCGATTTTTTGTCAGCAATTATGACTTTGCGCACCATCGAGGGGCTCGAGAGACCACTTTGTGTCTTTAGCATGGTGCCTTGCTGCGAAAGGGCGGGCGTCGTTCGACCGGAATTAGCGGGCGGAATATTGCCGTAAGTAAAGGGACGCGAATCTTCTCTGGCGTGATACGGTATGTTACTTTGTTGGTCGTCGTCTGTATCGGAGATCGACAATGTTTCGATGCGCGCTTGTTGAGGATACAAATACGAGTGATGTTGCAAATTCATTTTGAGCAGTGAATCACCCGACGATGCTGCTGCCGCTGCTGCGTTATTTGAGTTACTGCCGTGTTCATTCACGCGCAGTTCATTTTCAACGCCACTCAAACTCATGATCAAGTCGCGTTCTTGCTGCTCCAAGTCTCTCTTGTCTCTTCGATTGACGGGAGTTTCGCGCCCGTTCTCACTGGGTGGCGGCGTGAGAGTTGTCGTGCTCGAGTTCTCGTACAATTCACGCTGCTGCTGTGCGCCTGATGCGGACGTTGTAGACTTTTGCGTTACCACAGTCGTTACGGAACTCGTAGATGACGAAGCTGCGGTCGGTATCGGAGCGATTCCCTTGTTGTTTTTTGCTCTGGCTTGCGTTGTCTCGATATCGGGAATATCTTGAACTGTCATTAGCATATCAGACAACAAGTCATCTAATTCGCGATGTCTGTCTTCTGTTCAAGAAAAATTAAAAAAAAATTGATTAAAACTCAAATCATGAAAATTTTAAACGGCAATTGAGTAGCTATCGTTCCTTTATAGAAAAAAAAAATCACTTGAGACAAACAAACAAATAAATCACTCAAACAATGAACGGAAACTGCTGCCAATCATCGAAACACTTGCCAAATGATTCATTTCTCTCGTTCTAATTTTAAATCGTCATTTCGCACACACACCTTATGGATGGATTAATTACCAATTTTCAGGTGACTTTTGGCGATTGCATAACTTTCTGCAAGGAATTAGAATTTATTAACGCCCATAGTCACATGTTTCAAATCGAATGAATTCGAAAATCGATATTAAAAGTTTTAAATATACTCAGAAATTTTAAAATTTTACTGTAGTACCGTAAAGTAGATAATTCTAAGAGAATTTCAAAATTATTTATTTTTTTAAATTAAAATCAATATTTTAAATTTTTTTGATTCAAATTCTTATAGTTTTGATAGAAAATTTTTAAATTTTCTCTAATTTCAAATTTTTTCATATTTTTATTTGAAAATTATCATTTTAAAGTCAAAAACATTTTAAAATACAACTAAAAATTGTTAAAAAAAAATTAATTTAAATTTCAATTTTTTTTTATTTTTCTAACATTATGATCTCTTAACTTCAAAATTAGCCATTTTTAAAATTACAAAAATTTTTCGTTTCATTCGAATTTTAAAATTTTTTTCTCTTAGCATTATCTACTTTACGGTATTTATTAAAATTGATTTTGAGTATTATTTGAGTATATCTAAAACTTCTAATATCGACAAACTTTAAGTTTTCGAATTCAAGAAATCTTTATAAATACACAAAATTAATTTTCTTTCTAAGTTTCTCAAGATTTATTTGAAATTTTTTTTGAAATTTTAGTATGGAAAAAGTTTGAAGATTTTTTTGAAATTCAAAATAAATTTATTTTATTAAAAAAAATTATAAATAAATTTATTTTGAATTTCAAAAAAATCTCCAAAAAGTCTTGAAAAGCTTAAAATAAAATTAAAAAAAAAAAAATCAAATAAATCTTGAGAAACTTAGAAAGAAAGAAAATTTTGTGTATCGATTTCAGCTAAAATCGATTTAAAATATGTGAGTTTATGGGCGTTAAAATTCTAAAAAACCTTTTTGGATCTTCTCAGAGAGTTGAGTGAATTCTTAAGGCTTTTGTTTTGCTCAAAAGGTTAACGCTCGGCATTTACTGAAGAAGCTTCCGATTTCACAGTATGAAGTACAATAGAACTCCTTTGAAACATCACGATGAGAGCCTTTTAAGCTCTACTTACCTTGAGGACTCGCTTGACTCGGAAAACTAACAGGCGACACACTATTTGCTCCTCCTTGAACTCCCCGACCTCCGCGATTCACAACTCCGCTACTTGAGATTCCCGAATCCATCGACAGTGTCAAGGGACTTCGAACGAATTCTCTTTGCTGTTGCGTTTCTGGTTGTCCTTGAGGTTGGTTCTGAACAACTGTCGCATATCCATTTTGCTCGCCATTGTATCCGTTCGAGGCTCTTTGGATACTGTGTCGACTACTGTAGGATACGACACTCGGCGTCGGAGTATTTCGAGCACTTGTTCTCTCGGATTGGATTACTTTGATATCCTCATAATGACCATGAACTTGAGGCGTACTCGTACTCAAAGTATGGAATTTGGCGGAATCTGGAGTGTCAAATTTTCCACTGAATTCTGCAGGAGGCGAAATTAAGCTTTGCGTTGAAGTTCGCAGAGGTTTTACGGGAGAGGTTTGTAACGATTTCGGGGATTTTAGGATTGTAGCGTAAAGTGAGCCATCTACAGGTCCATGGGTATGCACCGAAGAAGCTACAAAAATGTTTTTAAAAATCATTCGTCATCGAACAAGAAAAAAATTAACATGACGAATTTTTTTTTACTTCAAATTTCTTTTTCCGTGTTCGCGACATTTATGGCAAGAAAACCAAGTTCACGGTCGTTAAATTGATTTACTTCACGAGCGCAGCAGCAGCGAAATTGAGAAATGCATAGAAAACAACAAAATTGGGACACAACCAAGGTATTTCATGCTTTAATGAAGGCAATAGCTATCAAAAGTCACTCCATATTTGGGCAAGATTAAGAAAACATGAAACATGACTGATATGTAAATAAATCACTTTGTCAATATTTTCACTCAAACTTCCCATGCTCGCACACAAAACGAATGAACGAACAAAAAAAAAGTTGATTCCTACCTAGGTCAAGTCACTTGAAAAAACGAACGAATTTTTAGAACAATGAAGGTCAAGATAAAAGTTTTTTTTCATCTCTATTTTCGGGAAGTCAAAAAATAAAAAAAAATAGAATAAAAAAAATCGTGAATGTTCGAAAAGCTCTAACAATAGAACAATCACTTATTGTGTGTCGATCGGAACATTTTGTGACCCTTTTTCACGATTAGATTCACATTTTTCGAGCTACTCAATTTTTTTTCGGTTTCAAGAAGACAAGAACAACTTACTGTCTGTTTATATTTTGTCTGGCAAAAATATTTTATTTTAAGATTTATCACGTTCACTTGTTCTTTACGCGTCTTGAGACACTTTAATTATATTTTTTTATCTTACGTATTTTTTTTTATTTCAAAATTTCTTATTTATTTTCTTTAAATATTTATTTTAAATTATTTTTTTTCTGGATTTTATTTTTTTATTTTTGGTTAATTTTAATTTCACCTTTAGATTTTTTTTTCAAATTTTCACTTTCATTTATTTATTTCAAAAGTTATTTTTGCCGAACGCGTTTACTCATTTCGCACGAAAGAATTCTAATCGACTGGATGCTGCGTGCGCGTGAAAAACTGAGACTCTCGCCACACACAAAAACTTCATTCTTTGGCAACATACAATCATACAAATGAAAAAGAGATTTTTTTTTGTAAAAAAAAAAATATGAAAAAAAATAATTTAAAAAAAAAATTTAAAAATATGCACTAAAAAGTGAAAAACTATAAATATTATTTTTTTGTGTTTTTTTGTTTAATTTTTTTCATTTATTTTTTTTTTTATTATTTTATTTTAATTTCAGGTAAATTCTCTATAAAAAAAAAAATTAAGAAAAAAATGAAGAAAAATTAATTTAATAATTTACCAAAAAATTATGAAAGTAAAAGTAATTAAAAAAAATATAAAATATATAAACTCGCACTAAAAAGTGAAAAACTATAAATAATTATTTTTTTAGATTCTATTGAATTTTTTTTATATTTACACTAAAAAGTGAAAAACAATAAAAATTTATTTTTTAGGTTTTATTGTATTTTTTTAAACTTTAAAATTTTTTAATTATTTTTTGTTATTTCAGGTAAATTTTTTATTTAAAAAAATTTAAAAAGATCAACTATAAAAACAACTAAAATTTTATTTGAAGTTGAATGAGGACTTTTCATCAAAAAAGAAATGTAAGTAGTCGAAAAAATATAATTTATTTAAAAAACTCATTTATTTTATTTAAAAATTTTTTTTTTTATTATTCAAAAAATTAATTTATTTAATTATTAAAAAAAATGTATTTAAATATTTAAAAAAAAAATTTATTTAATTATTTTAAAAATTAATTTATTTTTTTTAATTAATTTTTTATTTTATTATTTTACTAATTTATTTATTTAGAAAGTAATTTAGTTAATTTATTAAATTTTTTATTTAGGTTGCAATATCAAAAAAGGAACACGTACTTGTAAAAATTTATGATAATAAAGGAAACAAAAGTGTGACATCCAAAAACTCATCACGCAAAATCAACAAAAAGCACGTAAAAAGTATAAATACAACACACCGCCATTCAATTTGCTCGCCATTCGACGCAAGAAATGATCTGGGGCAATGCAGAGGTGTATCCATGGCCTCCTATGCAGCTAATTTTTATTCAATTTAGAAAAAATTATCGCTCATAAACTAGAATAATGCGACATTTTCTCCATGCTTTTTTTTTCGAAATGGAGAATTGAATGCCCCCCTCTCGATTTTTCAAACTGCATTCACGGCACAGAAATGCGTTTCTTCTATAATTAGAATGCAAAATCTATGCGCCGCCGTCGACGACGACAACAGTTGTTTTTAAACAAACAAAAGAGAGGGCCGGAAATTGCTAACCAGACTCCTCCATTGGCGACGAGATAAAATTCCGTCCCTGACTTTGATCTCTCGCGAGATGAAAAGCGCGCACACAAACAAAGAACTCCTACTCAATTTTCCGAGCAAATTTTTCACAACTCTTCTCATACGAAATAATTTTCTTCTTTTTTTGATTGATCGGTTCACCTCAAAAGTAATTTATTTGTTTATCTCCTCGTTTCGTACTTAATTAGACATCATTACATAATTCCGTCTTTTTTTTGATTTAGTGTCAAAAAAAAATTTTTTTTTTTCATTTTTTGATCTTTTCACGCGTTATGATTTATGTTGAATTAAACAATAATCATAAATTTTGTGACAGACCCTCAGCATGTTCGCACTTTCCAATGCTGAGACCTTAGTTGATGGTCAAACGAAGCAGTTTGGTGGTCAAGATCTTGGCGCCGTGCGGTTTGTTTTCGTTTTTCATCGACAAAATGTAACTTTTTAATTTTTTTTTTATATTTTCGAAAACTAACTAAATATAAATATCGCATATATACTGCTTGAGATTTGTTAAAAATAGCTCAATTATTCATAAACTCTGAACGTCACGCGAAACGTATACGCGACACGGGCAAAAATAAAGTTTTTATTACTTGATGCGAAAAATAGACAAAAACAGCATGGCAGACACACACACAGAGTCATATGATTCATTCATAATTTCTGTTTTTTAGAGTAAAATCTAGCGATAAATACTCAATAGCCGTTAAAAGATCTAAAATTGCATCTTATCAACTAAATGCATTAAAATAAGCGCAAAAAGCAGCATCAATTAGGGCAGCAAATAAAAAATAATTCAAAAAATCTCGTTGGAAGCAGGCGTTTCATGCGTCTTGAAAATTATTTGAATTGAAATCAAATAAAAAATGAAAAATTTTTTTGAATGGGAACTGAACGAATGAGAGACGAAAGAAAAATGAGAGAGGAACTCACGAATAAAAATATCGTATGGATCGCAATAACCGATAAAACTCAAGAAAATCAAGTAGAAATGAGTGAATTGAGAGAGAATTGAACAAAAAACCGATTCAGTTTGAAAATTTGAACGAAAAAAGACGTTATTGGACCGTTAACTCGTTGGATTTTATTTTTACGATGGAAAATTGAAGTTTGAAGTAAAACTATTCGTCATGCAGAATTGATGCTAAAAATTTTTTAAAGTTCATAAAATAATTTTGGCAGTTTTTTTTAAATTTTTATCTGCTAATTATTTTTATTTTATTTAAAAAAAAATTAAATTTTCGTAAAATTATAGTTTTAAAAAAATATTACAAAAATTCTCATTAAAAAAAAATTAATTATTAATTTTAATATAAATCATTAGATAGCGAAATGTATAAAATTTTAATTTCAAAATTACTTTTTTAGAATTTTAAAATTAAAAAAAAAAATTTTAAAATAAAAATTGAGCATAAAATTGTTCAAAAATTTATTTTTTTAATTTAATTTAATTCTTTATTTTATTTTATTTTTTTATTTAATTTAAAAATTCTAAAAAAAAATAATTTTAAAATTAAAAAAAAAAAAATAAAATAAAATTTTTGGGCATGAAATTGTTCAAAAATTTATTTTTTTTAATTTAATTTTATTCTTTATTTTATTTTGTTTTTTTATTTAATTTTAAAATTCTAAAAAAAATAATTTTAAAATTAAAAAAAAAATTAAATAAAATTTTTGGGCATGAAATTGTTCAAAAATTTATTTTTTTAATTTAATTTAATTTTATTTTTTTATTTATTTTATTTTTTTTTTTTAATTTTTGACAATTTTTCTTTTAGAAAAACTGAATTTTAAATAAATATTTTTAATAAAAATATTTAAAAATTAAAATTTGATAAAAATTGTCTGTCAAAATTATTTTATGAACCTTTTTTTTAATGAAAAATAACAAAAAAATCCTTACCTTCACTGAGGTTATCAAGACTACTGCAATTACTGAGGGGCTCTACCCTTACCAGAGGATTCTGAAAGACAACTTGGGGGCGCTGATGTTCATTATTCGCGGTATTTATGAAAATAAGCGTAATTTTGTGATCATTTGGAAAACGCTCGTCTAAAAAAATAAATTTTAAAAATAAAAAATTGAAATTTTTTTGATAAAAATTAAGGAAATTCACCTTCATAAGCATAATCCAAATCAAATTTGTTAAATAACACTTCGGTATTTGTTATGGCACACGTATGGAATTGCACGGACGAGATAAGTTCCCGATCCGTATAACGCGCATTCGGTATCAACTGGAACATTCGCACGATAATATCGCCTCGTAATCGCAGCGGATGCTTAATTTCATAAATGAACTGCTTCGTTGTTATCGGAATTATGTAAACATCTAAAAATTAATCGTTATTATTGCTTATCTTATCTCCAAATATTGTTCAAAAGCCTCACCTGATATGAAAACACATCGTTTCCCTTCGTAAATTTTGATGAAACTCTTCCATTCGTTGTCTGCCGTTATGATTGACTTTTGGTGCAGGCAGGGCGGCGACTCTAATATCACATAATTTAAATGCAATGCAGCTGAATTCATCTTAATTTCGCCCGACAGCAGCCCGGCAAAGTAGGCGATGTACCGTTTGTACGAAGGAACGTGCAAGGGACCCACGAGCTCTTCCAAGAACTTTCGCATCGAGAAAATATCGAGATCGAGCCAGTTTTTGACAATTTGATTTTGCATTCGGGTGTCTTCCGGCGACAAACTGCGATTTGAAGCTCTTGATGAATTTGTGCCGCAAATCCGTTGATATTCTAGATAGGCAGCAATTGCCGATCCGAGGCGTTGACGGTCTCCCCTGTGAAAAAAAATGCAAGAAATCCATTAGAATTGTACGTGGGCGTCATAAAAACGTCATAAATCGCATTAGGACACACCTAACAAGCAGTTTTAATGCAAAAATTTATGATTTTCTGTGAAAAATGTGTCATGGTCGCTGCTCGAATGTTATAAAAAATTGATTTCTTGCAAATTAAAAAATTTGCGAAACATCATAAAAATTTTATAAGAAATTAAAAAAAAATTTAAAAATTTATTTAAAAAATTTTTTTAATTTTTAAAATTTAACAAAAATCCCAAAATTATGAAAAATTAATTTTTAGATTTTTTAAAATTTATTTATTTTATTTAATTAATTTTAATTAAAAATTTTATTTTTTTTTTAATAAAAATAAATTATTTTAAATTAAAGAAATTCAAGTAATTTAAAAAAAAATTACTCCAAAATTTTCAATAAAAAAAAAGCAAATTCAAATGAAATTTTCTTCAAAAAAAAAAATAAAATAAAATAAAATAAAATAAAATAAAAAAAAAAAAAAAATAAAATAAATTTAAAATAGTTAATTTTTAGATAAATTTAAAAAAAAAATCTTTTAATAAAATAAAAATAAAAAAAATAATTAATTTAAAATTGAATTAAATAAAAATAAAAAATTTAATTTAATTAAATTTGAAAAATAAAAAATTTCTGAAATTTTTAATTTTTTTTAATTCTCAAAATATTAAAAAAAATTAAATATGAAAATTTTTTTTTCAAAATTTTTAAAAATTGTTACTTTTGACTAATTTTAATTAAATATTTTAAAAAAATTTAATAAATTAAATTTTAAAATATTAAAAAAATAATTTTTTTTAATTTTTGAAAAATTGATTTTTGGGATTTTTTTAATTAAAAAATTATTTTTTTTAATATTTTGATTTGCGAGACATGACACAAAAAAAAAAATTTTTTTTTCAATTAAACTTACCTATCTTGCAGCACAACAACTCGTTCGCGTGCACTTCCGAGCCACGAATCAATATGTTTGCACAACTCGCACAACTTTTCAAGCGTTATAACCGCCAAGCAGGATTCCAAATCGAAAACTCGATAATTTTTCCCGTGTTTTTGCTCCAACATCATAATCAACTCGCGCTCATACTCATCCTCATATTCGTCGCCCGTCGTGCTGCAATTTCCATTTTGCTTTCGTTGAACGACCTCTGCATGAGTTCTGCCGGGCAGAACTGAGGCCAATATCCGTTCGGTTATGTAATGCAAACGCAGCGCATTCGACGTCCCGTTTGTTGCTGTTTTGTTGCGTGATGCCGACGACGAAACCGGAAACTGTGCAAAGAGAAGAAGACAAACAAAAAATGTTAAGTTTTTTTTATGATCTGGCTAGCCTTTGATGAATATTAATTATAATTATTATTTATTGTTGCTTTTGTTGAGTGATTATTCTAACACCACGACGACGACGACGGCGGCGATGCTAATTTGATACGATGCGATTTGTATTTGGTTTCTCCGGATTTTTGCTTTGTAAACAAGTCATCGTCACGATTTCACGGTACTTGTTCGAAGAAGTGATAGATCAAGTTCAGAATTCGAAGCTTGAAGTCACAGAAATTTGCTTAGATCGCATTTTTTTGTTGAAGATTTAATAAATTTTGACATTTTGAGTTTGACAGCTGTCAAATTTTTTTTTTATTAAATTTTAATTTCCGAATAACGGGATTAAAATTCATAATTTCAATAAAAAAGAATCAAAATTGCTTAATTTTTTTTAAATTTAATATTTTTATAATTTTTTAAATTTTAATTATTTTTTGACAGCTGTCATTTTATAAAAAAAAATTCTATATGAACCTATAATGACCCAATATATAAAAATTTTCATATTTTTGGTAAAATATTAAATTTTTTTGTCAATATTTAAAATTTATTCTAAAAATGTCAAAAAAAATATTTTAAAACTCTTGAAAAGTCAAATTTGAACCAAAATTTTGACATCTGTCATTTTTTGAAACTTATCAAAGTTAAAATTTAATGAAAATTTTAGTTTGAAAAATTTGATGGGCATTTTTAATGAAAAAAAAATTATTACTTAAAATTAAAAATTTTTAATTTTATAAAAAATTGACACCTGTCAAAATTTTAAATGTCAAAAATTTTGATAGATAGTAAATTTTTTTATAAAAAACTATAAAATATGTGTCATTTTAAATTAAATTTGTATTTTCTGACTTTTGAAACGTCAAAAAATTTAAGATTTCTCAAAAATTTTGACAGCTGTCAATAACTTCAACTGTCAAAATAATTCTACAGACCAAATTTTCTTCCTTTAAACCAAATTTTTCATTAGAAACGTCTTTCAAAGCACACAAAAGCCGAGTTCCAGTTAATAAAAATGAGTTATTTATTTTGTCATTACGCGCTATTCATTCGTCAGATGAGCAATTCGCGAACTTTTGTGTGAAATATTAGTCTTGCATAAACAGGTCTTGTTACAAAGCAATAACAACAGCAAAAAAACTCATTTAAATCTTTTCGCATCCCAGCGGCGGAACATAAAAGCTCATTCAGCTGTTACCAATCATCTCGTTCTTCCTCGTGTTTTTCTTGCCAGACAACTTGTCTACGGGACAAGATTCGCTCAAAGGCTTGTCTGTCTATCCAACTCTTGGACAGTGCAACTTTTCAGTGCATCGAAAACAAATCATAATCAAGAACAATGTATTATTTTCGTATTAAGTTAATGACTCGAGTGTTCTTGCGAGATGGAGAGAAATTATTGTTTTAGTAATGCATGGCAGTAAATAAGAAAAAATGTTTAAATAAATGAAGTGACGTGACGTGAGATGTGAAAAAAGATACCATCAGATGGGGTAAGAATTTTTTTATATCAAAAATTTTTTTTGAAATTTTATTTTTTGTTAATTAAGAAAATTTTTTAAAAATATTTATGAGACTTGAATCTACTTTCGTTAAAAATATCAGAAAAAATTAAAAATATTTTTTTTCTGAAAATTTTAAAATAATAAATTTTAAGATTTTTTTCATCAAAATAATACATATTTAAATTTTAGTACATTTTTAGTTTTTCAAAAAATTTTAAATCAATTTTTTAAAAATTTTATATTGACTCAATTTTTTTTAATTTATTTATTTTTATAAATTTATCTCAAAATTTAAGAAATTTCGTCAAATTTTTTACTTTTTGAATTTGAGCTTTAAAATCTTTTAAAAAACTAAAAATGTACTAAAACGTAAAAAACTAAATGTACTAACTGTATGTAAAAATGTACGTCTTATATGAAATATTTAGAAAAAATTATATAAAACTCTTATTTTTTACATTTTAGTTCGAGATACGTTTTTAGAACAATATTTTTAGTACAAATTTTTTTAGAACTAAAGTTTTTTTTTAATTAAAAAGAAAATATGAAAGAAAACTTTTTTTAGCTTACTTTTGAGAAATTTTTTAATTCAAAATGGAAGAAAATTTTCATTCGCTAAATAAGTTTTAAAATTCTTTGTACTAAAAATGTTTGTTCTAAAAAATATTGTTCTTAAAACATATCTCGAACAAAAATGTAAAAAAATAAAATATTCATAAAATTTTTTCTAAAATAATTTTGTTTTAAAAAATTTTACGTACTAAAACGTATAAAACAAGGGTTAAAAAATATAATATTTAAAATTTCTCCAATAAACTCTAACAAAAAATTTCTTTCAAGTATCATAGATGCCAATTCACTTGAGATCTCAATCACTCTTGTACCGTTTAACGGTTCACAGATAATAATTTACCGATCAAAAATCACGTTTTTTTTCACAAGTACGAGTCTGGCAACAATAAATTATAGCATGTTAACGTCGTCGTTCGGTCTTCCTACAATTGCACTTGCTCTCGAGGTCCTTAACATGTAACGCAAACATTTGTTTAGACTACGCGATAGTGCAAAAAAAAAAGAAATAATTATAGTTGTTTTTGAATGATTTCCAGTCACTTATCTCTAGAATGTAGCAAGTAGGATGCCTTCTAATGATATGCTGTGTGATAAACGAAGAGTTCAATTACTTTAACTGGTTTCGCTTTGAAACTGCCCATTTATTTGCTGACTCTGTTTGCGATGACTTAAAATTTCTCACACATTGCAAAATTAGTCGCAATATCGAATTACGACACATCAACGAGCATCGGGGCAATTCAAATGTTTAATTGTTATTAGTTTACTTTTATGACTTTTTTTCTCTCGCGCAATCATCTTGAATTGAATAGCGCTCGTAATATTTGCATAACAATTGGATCCACTCGAAAAGGTGCAAAAGAGCGCCTTTTCATCCAATGAACGAAGAAAAAATATCAATTTTTAAAAGGAAACGATGTGATACAATCGAAACCGAGTGGATAATAAATTTGCAACGATTTACGTGTCTCGCCAGTTATTCTTGTTGTTTTTGTTTTGGTCCCTAATTCGCGCGTTGCATTTCGCGTTTTCCTCATAATCGACTGAATTTGTTGTTTTTAAGGTGCAGCCAAATTCTCTTTCGTCGATGGTAATTAATAACTAAATCACCTCGAGCAGCTTTTAATCAAGACTGCGATAAATCACGTGAATGGCGAATAGCGGAGGGTCCCAATTTGCATGAAAATGCGAAATTTTGACAGAAAACGAGAAATTATGAAAGAAAGGTAAACGAGAAATGTTTTTTAAAGTTGATTCAAAAAATTTCAAGTGTTAACAATTTTATTAAAATTTTTAAGATTTCTCTTAAAAAATTATGAAAAATTATTAAAAAATTAAAATAATAAAATTTAATTTAATTTTTTAAAAATTTATTTAAAATTTTACAAAAATATCAATTAATTAAAAAATTTTTAAATGTCAAAAATGTTCAAAAAATGACAGTTGGAAATTTGAAAATTGCTTTTTTGCTAATTCAAACTTTAAAAATTTTATTTTGTCATTAAAAGTTAAGAAAACGTCTTGAAATTGTTCAATAAGTAAAAATTTATTTAAAAAACTATTAAATGTCAATTCAAAATTTGACAGTTTAAAAATTTGTAAATCGCTTTTCAGCTAATTCAAGAAAAAATTTAAAAAATCGTTTCATCCGAGAAAAAATTGATAGAAATCTACCTTGACTTGACAAAGGTGCCTTGCTGTGACTATCACGCCTTGATTCACACTTGAAATGCACATTTTGGAAAATATTTGCATTTTTCTCTCTTTTTTTTTCAACGTAAATATGATTTGCGCTCGTTTCGCTGACCGACAGAATGAAACTTTTTTTTTTGCTTGAATTTCGTGTTTGTTTATTTCTTAGAAGGTTATGCAAATATTTACACAAACGCGCGAAAGAAAGAGCGAAAGAGATGGGAAATCAGAGCGATGGAATTTATTGTTTAATGTTTATCTAAAACATTTTTTTTGTACTTACAGATCGTGATTTTGGTATGACTTGCTGTTCTTCATCGTTGTAGCTGTTTTTCTGGAAAGAGAATGAAAAAAAAGAGGAAAATTAGTTGAATGCTTTTATTTTGAGTAATTTTTAACTAAAACAGTTGCCAGACAAGTCCCTGGCATCAATTGCTATCCTGCTTCTATTTATGGCGAAATATGGCAAAGTTGGCAAAATACCAAAAATTTGAAAAAAAAAAAAAATGGAAAACATGCAGGGAGTACAACTTAATTTTAAAATAAATTGTGAAAAATTTGTGTTTCTCAAACGAACAGATTTTTTGAAGAAAATTAGCTTAAAAATATAAAAAAAAATGATTTTTAAATATTTTAAGCAAATTTTCTTCAAAAAAGTCTTAATTAAATCACAAAAGATGCCTTAAAAATAAAAACAAAATTAAATTTCTGAACTTCGAAACACAAAATTTTCACAATTTAATTTGTGACATGTTCAATGTAAAACATTTCCCGAAAACATGATAAAATGTCAATCAAACAATCAACTTATGGTTGCTTGACATTTTGATCTGAATTCACAAAATGAGTTGAATAACCCCGATATTCCCTCATAAAACATAAAAAAATCTAAAAAAAACTTTTCCAGACAGACAGCTGATCAGTGGCGTCAGTTATGACAATAAAAACTTTTTATATAGGGCAAAAAAATATGCGAATGCGACATAAAAATCGATAAGAATCGTGTTACTCTGAGCTCTTAATGGAAAGAAATCATAAAACTAAAGAAGAAACGAAATAGAGATGAAATGAAATGTCAAAGTCAAGAACACTCGAGAGACTCTTTTCTTACGTTTTCCATGAAAAACGACGCGTGAAACACGGTGAAGGCAATTCTGTATAAAAAAGTCGTTAATGAGCATTGAGGTCGTTCGCGCTCAACGACTGTTCGGGAGCAAAAGTAACTTTCTTGATACATTTTTAAAAGTGTTTTTTTAAACAAAATTTGGCAGTTTCATTTTTTTTGAGGATTTTAGGAAAATGGCAGTTAATTTTCAGGTACTTTAAAGTTTTTTAAATTTTTTCTTTTCATAAGAACTTCACTTTAAAAAGGCATCTTCACTTCAATTCACTTATTTCTTAAAAAATTAATTTTTTGGAGGAGATCATTATTCACAGACGACAGACACTGCACTGCGTATCCTGCGAACGACGATAAACATCGTTTGTTGTTGTCCTGTCTCTCTCTTTGGCACCCGATGTACGCATCAGGACGATTGTCATGGCAATCGCATCCTTCCTTCCTTATGTAACCAACACGAGAGAGAGAGAAAAGTTGTGAGATAACTGAAATTGCGCAGGTCAGGACAATGATTCGGGTTTCTGTCTCGTGTTCTTAATGAATAGTTGATGCTTTTGACCGGAAATTAAGTTAAAAAAAAGTTGTCAATTGAGTGATTTACGAGATTTCGAAAGACTTTGAAAGTATTTTCATTGAAGCTTCTTAAAAGTTTCAAAAATTTCAAAGATTTTTTCGTATTAACTTCAACGTTACGTAATCTTCGTGTTTGTTATTGCCGGCTTTTTGTGACACGATGACCTTCATTCAATTTCTTCTCTTCTGCGTTCACAGATGTTGTCATAATGTTAATATTTTATGCGGAAATATTCGTGTTTAGTTTCAATATCTAGACTATAGAACAAAGAGCAACATAGTCAGACAAACGGAAGACATGTGACATCAGCATTCACTTGTTCGTTCGAGACGAAACTTTTTGTTATGATAATGATAAAGTTATTTCTTTATGGGTTTTAAGTTAAATATTTGAGAATTTATGAACCTGTTCTCTCGATTTTTTTATGCGTAAAATGTGGAGAAATCTGGTTCAATATTATTTTTCTAAAATTTTTTAAAAGGCTTTTTTTAAGAAAAATTACTTGAGCGCATTTTCGTAACTTAAGCTCTATAAAAACTTTAAAAGATTGATTTTTAGTTAATAAGACTTAAGGATATTTTAAAATTTACTTTGGATCCTTTAAAAACTCAAATCCAATGTTTTTGTTATAATAATTTTTTAGGTACTAAGCTAACGAAAAACAATGCTCTTATATCATATAGTCAAAAAAGACAAGGCAATTGTTCGAAGTTCAATAGATTATTTGGCTTATTATGATTCCGTTGTATGGAAAGTTGAACTTCGATTGAAACTTATAAAGACAAGGCATCCTTAAGCTTTACAGAAGCAGGTATGTATGTCCTTTTCTTGATAGATGTAAGTTGAAGAACGAATTAACAATTCGGCAATTAGTCGTTGCATAATTTTTTAACAGCTACTTTGTAATAGTTCGAGAAAACATTTTTACATTTCATTTCCGAACCAATTTTAAACGTCTGAACATTGGTCATAATTTCAAGGAGCCTCAATATCTTTCTTCTATTGTCTTGCTTCGGATATACCGCTCGCTTGGATTGGCCTGTGAGTGATAGTAAGATGTTGTTATATGAAATCCTCCTTTTTTGAATTAGTTCCTCTATTTGATAACTCTTCTGTTTAGAAAGAATTTTGGCTAACATTTAAACTTGCAAACAAATATGTTCATGTTGTATGGTTGGTATCAAATTAAAATGCCAGATCCTCTACTTTTAATTAAAAAAGTAGTTCAATGGGCAACGAATGTTACGCTATACTTCTTAGTTTATTGACATGGCTAAAATATTTAAAAATATTAAATTTTTTGAATCACAAGTTTTTAAATTTTATTTTCTTTTTCTAAAAACTTTTTTTTTAACTTCTTAAAACAGACAGACAAAATTTCTTAGACAAAAGAGATTTTTTTTTTACTTAAACTTAAGTAATGTGCTTCATAAAAACTTGCTTGTTAATTCTAATAATCATCCTTTCGACAGGTTTACACAGACCCATTAAACCCATTTTATCATAAATTATGTTAATTTTATTATTTTAAATAAAATACGCAAAAATATCAAAAAACAAATTAAAAAACATATCTCACAAAAAAAATTTTTTTTTTCGCCTTTTGAACATAAAAAATGCCGTACAAGTTAATTTAAAGTGTTTATCGCATCGAAATCAATATTTTTATTTTTAAATATTTTTTTTGTTGGATGCAATAAAATTTCAAATATATGGCGCACCATACAGACGTGCAAAAATCTCCTTTGATCTTGTCTCATATACGCGAAAAAAAACGAAGGAAAAAAACCTGTTTCTGAATTTATTTTTATGTTTCATTCATATTTTGCAGTTCTTCAACTAAATATCGATTTTCAATGTTTTGATTTGTTTTTTTTTTTCAGGTAACTTTTTAACAACATGCTTGACCTTTAATCGTCATTTAAGCGGTAAGCGAGTGTTGACGTGAAGCTAATGATCACTGAATGGGCGGGAATTTTCGATAGTTGAAATTTCAAATGCAGAACGAGAAAGAGAGGCAAAGTTGTCACAATAAATCACTTCTGTTGCGAATTCGAGTTTTTTTTTCTTCAAGTAGATTTCTAATGAAATGCGTCTGAAGGCCATTTACTCGTGTCATCGTTATTAGCATTTATTTGAGCAAACACAAATATTTTTATAACATTTCATAATATTTACAATTAAATTAGACACGATTCGAGTCTACGGCGGTAAAGAGTTGTAATGACTAATAATTTTCAATTATTTTCAACATCATTAAAAAAATATAATTTTTTTTCGTACGAAGAAGCTCACAAGACGAGGAATATGTCAAAAAAAATTAATCAATTTACCCGCGGGGCAGTCGATTTTTTAATGACACGCATAAAACACACACTTCAAAAGATGTTGCCTGAGAGACTGGATCATAATCGAGTTTGCATGTAAATTTATGCTAATGCCTTTGTATCGATTAAAAGTCAGTTTTGTCGTTAAACAGACATCTTTTGCGGTTGGAATGATGACAATGACAAGCAAATGTCCAGATAGAAAGACGGCTTTATCATCGCTTCTGTGGGCAGTTTTTTTTTAGCTAACAATGTTGCTGCAAATTATAGATATTAATGCAATTATTGTGGGCTTGACATGCAATGAATATGCGTTTCCGAGAATTAGTAGCTAAATTGCAATATGTACCGGAAATTTGATGAATAATTTGCTAAAAAGGGGCGTTTTTCATTAAAAATAACGAGAATTTTTGAAAAAATAATTTTTAAATTATTTATTAATTTTTAAAATTTTTATTTTTTATTTAAAAAATTTTTAAAAATTCTTAAAATCAACAAATAATTTAAGAATTATTTTCTTAATTGTTTTTTAAAATTAAATTAAAAAAAATATAAAATTAAATAAAAATATAAAATAAAAAAAATATAACTAAGTTTTGTACATATTTTAATTTTTAAAATTTTTTTAAATTCTTAAAAATTTTCTTTCTAATAAAATAAAATTATTCAATCATCAATTTTAAAATTAATATTGAATTAAAAAATTAAATTAAAAATAAAGACAATTAAAAAATAATTTTTTAAAACAAATTTTGACAGTAAAAAATTAAAATTTTTTTTTCAGTTTTTTTTAAATTTTTTTAAAAATCATTTAAAATTATTAAATTATTTTTTAATATTTTATGTATAATTAATTATTTTTTTTTAATCTCGAAAGACAAAAAAAAATTTTTTTTAAATAATTTTAAATTGTTTAAAATTTTTATTATTTTTTTAAATTAAATTTTTATTTAATTAATAATTATTTTAATTTATATTTCAAGATAACAAAATTTTAGTTCAGAGAAAAAAAATAGCCAATAAAGTACTTCTTGTCATCGAACTCTTCAAAAACTCAAACAAATCAAGTGTTGAAGTGCGAAAAAAAATCCAAACTGATAACTCTTTAAGCAAATATATCAACCAAACAAACTGTCAACGAACAAAGAACCAGACAAGAAATGAGAGAAAAAAATCACATGACTGTCACTTTTTTCAAATTAATCCAATTTACTTCCCTCCTCTGTAATCATGTCACCTCATACTTATCGCGCTGGCTAGATCTACCTCCGACCATGTATCTGTTCATTACAATTAAAAATATTAGCATAATTGAACGCTAATTTATTTCCAAGCAATTTACTTCCTCAGCCATGTCTCATGTCTCGACTTGCATGTTTTTTTTTGTGAGGCACACAAGACATGAAAGCCACACATGGAACGAAACAAATCACTCATAATTTAATAACTTTCAAACAAACCTGACAACATAAATCACATCAACAAGTCAGCTGAAGTTTTTTTTTCTTTCGAATCCGAGCCATATTTACATATTAAATTGCTGGCAAAGTAATTATTGAGCTAAGCTGATACAAACTTGTTGTTGCAACTAATAAATAAATTATCTCTTGCGATCGGTATAATTATTGTTTCGGTCGTGTTCGCAGGTCTTTCGATAAGATTTATCACAAACACACCTGCTTTAAAAAAATTTTTTTTAAAAAGATCTTTAGAACGTTATCGATACTAATAGCATAGAAATAGCAAAGCTTTAACTTTGGCGATATCATAAAAAGAGGAAATCCCTCGAGCGATTTTATTTACAAATCAAATCATGCATGAAAATGTTGCCGAAAGATATTTATGTTAATAAAAAGGTATAAAATCTCCGGCATTTTTTCAGCTCGTTCGTTCGTTCGGTCGACGACAAAATCACGTTCGTTCGAGTGCCGAAGCGTGTATGCTTTGAATCAATTAACGTGTTTCACTATCAGATTACTTTAGATTTTTTTTCTCTAAATATCACACATCTTTAAAAGCTTTTCTGTTGTTTTTGTAGATCATCAAATCTTTGCACGAATTATTAATTTAAATTAACATGTATGAGACGCGCCACAAGCTCTTCTGTTGAGACTTGGAGTTGTGTTGATATAAAACATTTAATTTGAAACGCAAACTGGAACGTAAACAAGATGCTGATGGAATGGACTACTAATGTTGAGGTTTAAAATTGTGAAGAAAAACGTGAAGTTGGAGTTGTGATGAGAAAATTAACAGTTTTAAATGGAGTTAAGTTAAAAATTTTTATGAATTTTAAAAAAATATCAGTAAGTAAAATTTTTAACCTAAAATGACTCCTACTTAAAATTTAAATAATTTTCGGAAGTTGAAATTATCCAAAAAAGGTAAAATTTGAACATAAATGTCTTAATTAAAAAAATATTAAATTTGCTTCTTAAGAAGTTTTTTTCTTTGAATTAATTAAGTTATTTTTTTTTTATTTTTTAGGCAAAAAAGTTTAAATTCAGTGATAATTAGGATATAAAATTTGATAAAAATGACCAAATTTAGCTAATTGAAAATAAAATTTTTACTTAGTTAGTTAATTAGCTTCCTCTTTTTATCACCCACGAACGCCTTTGAACTCATAAAAGGCAAAAATCTTTTAAAAATCACTCAAAAATTAAATTTATAGCTTTAATAAAACTAAAATTTTGTTATTTTTCAATAAAAATACCTTTGCACGAATTTTTAGCCTTTTTCAGGTAAACAAATTCTCTCATATTAGTTTTTAACATTCTAAGCGTTCGTGGTAAATGAGAAAACGAGAAAAATCTCCGGTGCGATAAGAATCACGCGGATATGTTAAATTAATATTTATGCGTGTTCAGTTCACTAAACATCGTTAGAGGAGGAGAAGATTTATTGGAGTATTTCTAAAGAGGAAAAAAAAACAAAAAAAAAATATGGAGCAATAATTATAACTTTAAAAAACTAAAAAAATACGTGATTTGAATAAATAAACATGCAAAAGATGATGACACGAACAACGATGACAAGATAAAAAACGAAACGCCTGCAAGAAGAACTGCTTTCGAATCTTCAAAGTGAATGACTTCTCTCTCTCAATTCATTCACAGGCCACCAATGCGTTTTATTTTTTTGCATATTGAATTGAATCATTCAATTTAAATTTGCTTTGCATTCAATTGCAACGTCGTAGCTGGCGGTGCTGTGCGTCGTGTCAAAATTAATTTATTTGATATAGATTAGATTTTTATTAAAAGTAATTTTTATGAGCAATTCAATGGAAATTACGTTCAATAAAAAAAATAAACACTGAGCACTGTAATGGAGACGTCTTGCACTGCGAAGGTCTCCTCGACCACCTTTTATTATTTTGCCAATTATTTATCGCTCACTCTCGCAAAAAAAGTATCAAATAACAAATTATCGGCCTGACATTCTTCAATATTTTTTTTTTATGAACGTGTGCAAATGACTTTTAAATTTAATATCGCGAAAGCAATTACTCCAAATTATTTGCGCTGCGTGTGTATTTTTAATGGACTGCAAAATGCTTTGATATTATCACGATACAACGCGGAGAGAGAAGTCACCTGAGACAAAATTATTCCCCCCAAAAAAAAAATATCGAAAAATAATAATCATAAAAAGAACGAAACAAAAAATATTAAATGGTAGTTTTTCGTTAAATTATGGGATACTAAAGGCAATAAATAAAATGTTTATCGAAGTCAATTATTACGAACGGAGATTATTATTATTTTTTGCATGGTGCATGTAAGTAACAAAAAAATATGCACTGAAAATGGGAGGCGGGAATGTGTTTGTTCGTGACATTAACCGATCATTGATCTACTTCATTAACGTTTTTGGTATCGAATTTCTTTTGACTTCCTGTTTTTCAGGAGATTTTTTAGGTCTAAAAGTTGTGCGAAACGAAAAGTTAATTATAATATTAATATGAGTTTAAATCTGTAAAAAAGTTTGAAGTAAGGACGGAACAAATATTGAAGATGATTCCGCTTTTTATCTTTCTTCTTATCAGAAGACTTAATTTTCTGAATTTTTTTTCTTATTAAATCTTTTATTCATCTTGCATTAGTTTCAATTTACTTTAAGTATATATAATAAGAAAATTTTCATTAAGAGTCAATTTTGATGTGTAGCTTCACTGATTCTTTTTGTTAAAAAAGTCAATATTGTTATTCTTCGCCTTTTGTAACTTTCTTTTTGTGAAGAGTGCATTAGAAGTTTTCTATATTCGGCAATACCTATTAAGAGCATGAGTTCAATGATTTGTATCAGATTTGTATGTGACACTGTCAAATTTGAAAATTATGTCCTGTCCTTCTAAATTAAATAATTAAAATATTTGAGTATTGTTTAAGTAGCTGTTCTTTGAAATGTCGGTCCTTCTCCTTCCTCCATCGATTTGGTTAGAAACTTATTCAACTTTCTTTTAGTAGTTATGCAATATTATAGGCTGCAAAGTTCATCGTTACTTTCGGTTTCGTTAGTTTTAATTGTTCCTTCTATTAACATTTATGGCAAAATTTTCATTAAACGACTAAAGATCTTCCTTTTCTCATCCATGTAGGCAGTTTTTGAAAATATTTCAGAAATCATTTGAATTTCTCTGAAAGAATATCTCTTGACTTTTATTAGCCTTAATTAAAATCCTAAAATTAAATAAAATCTTAAAACTTTGTTAAATTTAAAAATAAATAATTTTACCTGAAATTCAATTTAAATTATTAACATGAGACACTTTCATTTGTTGCTCTGTCCTTTTTCGCAAAATTTAGCTGATTGACCAGTTTTTTTTGCAACTTTATAAACATTAATAATTTGCATAACCACAATAAAAATATAAAAGAATAACCATAATAATAAAAGAATTTATTATTTTTTTCAGGTTTTGACACTAATTTTAATGCAAAATCACTTCAAAATAAACTTTCAGTCAAGCTCTTGTAAAAACACGTTAAACTGATCCAAAAACGTGTAAAAATAAGCGGATTTGAGTCCGTTTTTCCTTCGTTCCAAATACCTTCAAGGCACTTTTAATGATCATAAAACTTTTTTTAAAAAGTTTTCTGTAGAAATTCAATAAAAAAAAAGTTAATAATCACCCATAAAAACTCCAACACTTTATGATAAGATAACTTACTTATCGCATTTTGTATCATTTTTACGATTACTATTATTATGCGTCATTCGAGGCAAACGAAAGCCAATCATTAACGAACGCTTAACAAGGTGTTACAATATTATTAAGCATTTCGGTTCCGATAAAAAAGGTAATTTAACATTGTTCAGTAGCTTTAATTTAGGCACGAAAATCTTTCAAAGGGCTAACTGTATCATTATTGATGAAATTTAATGTTAGTTTATTCATTATTAAAACATCAATGACTTAAGCTTCAAAAATTATTTTTTTTCTACATTTGCATCTAATTTGGAAACGTCAATTTAATCGTAAAACATTTACATTTTATTATGATAATTTTATGCGGCTTCAAGTTTGAGTTTTCGGTCTTCATAAATTCATGAATTTTTTTATGTTAAACATGTTTCATGGTGTGTTTTTGGAGCATCATACGAGTTATTAATCAATTTTTAAAGTTATTTAAATCAAAAATTCGTAAATGTCAATTCAAAAAAAATGACCGTTAAAAATTTTTATTTTTATAAAAGATTTTCGAATTTTTTTTAATTAAATTTTGTATGAATTATTCAGAAGAAAACTTTTAAAATATTTTTTTTATGAAAAATTGTTAAAAAAATAAATTAACTTCAAAAATTTGTAAATGTCAATTCAAAAAATGACCGTTAAAAATTTTTACAAAAATTTTTTTGATGATTTCTAAATTTTATAAATTCAATTTTTTAAAATTATTGAAAAAAAAATTTAAATTTGATTTTAAAAAATTAAAATTAATTTTTTAAACAAAAAAATTCTAAAAATTATAAATAAAAATTTTAAAAATTTGTAAATGTCAATTTAAAAAAAATCCGTTAAAAATTTTAAAATTAATTTTCTATAATTTTTTAAAAATTTTAAAAAATTGTTTTTTCAAAAGAAAAATTTAAAAAATTGATGCTCTACTATAACACTAAATAAAAAATGTTATTGCAAAACGAGCAAAATGACAGCAAACTGCAATAAAACGCGGAGAAAAAGGTAACAAGTTGACATCAATACATTCATAATTTCCATCAATGGTATGGCACCGTTATGACAAGTATACATGTATCACAGAACACAAAATGCTTTCATAACTCTGAAATAGGTATGAAAATAGCGGAAATATTTTCTAAAGTAACGTCGCACCAATGCAACGTGCAACGAGCCATCATCGCATCGTCTATCGATCATGCATTCTGTCTGCCTGCCAATTCAATGCATCCTCAACATAAAAGTTGTAACATGCATTGATGCACCTGCTTTAACATCATCATCAATGGTGCAGTTTTCCGTACGAGAGATAGATTGCGAGAGAAAGAGAGAGAAACGTCTATTTAGCAAGTGTGTGATAATAATAGACTTTTACGATGTAAATGACACAAGTAGGTAACTGGGCGACCTTGATGCAACAAACATCGGATCATCACTATCGCGCAATTCCATTTTGCCGGCTGATGGCTTCCGTGGGAGTTACGTGCCGGCTGTTTCTCATTTTTATTTATTTTTTTTGTCTAAAAGACATTTATCATAAGAGAAAAAAATTATTTTTTAAAAAAATTTCTAACGAAGGTCAAGTTCAACAAATAAATTTCACGCTGTTTTATCAAATTAATCAAACAAAGGCGCACACTTTTAGAATCGAAGTGAATATTTATTCAAAACGCAGTAAGTTCATTTATTTATTCATTCGTGAGTCAATCGAAGTGTTCAGTAAATATTTTTCTAGATGACTTTTAGATTTACTCACGAGTTCTCAATTAATAACAATAACAAAGTATAGAAAAAAAATATTTTTTACCTTTTTAAGAGTGCTTGACAAAGTAAACGATTGTGAATTAATCCTTATCATTATTATGGCTTTTGGCGCAATATTTTACATATATAACTAATAATTAACGGCTTAGCGACAGCATTTAATGATGAGACAATTTTTTATAAACGGATTTTAATATTTAATAATTTTTTCGTTGTTTTAATATTTTATTATTAATAACTATCATTAACAATTTTTTATTTTATTTTTTTAAACACTTTTTTTTATTAATCGATACTTTTTTTAACACCAATTTGTTATTTTTTAATGTTAATTTTTATTCATTTTTTTTAGATTTTTGTTTCCATTTCTTTGTTAGTAAATTCTTTGCTTTTTATTTATAACTAGAGACACTCATCCTATGGAATTTGATTTTATAAAAAATTTGAACGGTTTTTACATGATGAATTTTTTTCTTGGTAATAATATTTGTAATCGAAGAAGAGAAGAATTTATAATTTTTCAACATTTTTTAAATTTATGATTTTTTTGAAAAAAAAAAATTAATTTAAAAATTTAACTAAAATTAAAATATCTTATTTAAGTAATTCAAATTATATTTTAATATTAATTAATTTTATTTTTAATTAAAAATTAAAATATATTTTTTTTAAATTTTTTAATTTAAATTAAATTAAAAAAAAAATTTAAAAAAATTTAAATTAAAAAAAAAAATTTAATTTAAAAAAATTTAAAATTTAAAAAAAATTTATTTAATTTTTTATTAAAACTTTTAAATTTAAAAATTAATTTATTTTTTTTAAAAAATTCTTATTGTTAATTTTTAACTAATTTTAAATAATTTTTATTTTAATTAAATTAAATTTTAAAATAAATAAAAAAATTTAAAAAAAATATTGTTAATTAAAATAATTTATAATTCTTTAATTTTTATTTTAATTAATTAATTATTTATTTTACTGAGAAATCAAAAATCGTAAAATTTTGATTTAAATAATTTTTTTAAGAACATAGTTTTTAACACTTTTAGCAATTTTTTGTTAATTTTTCACAATAAAGATCAACTTTTAAAATATTATTATTGCCATATTGTTCAATAATTTTTTTTCTTTTGTATATTCTTCAAATTGATCGTTAATTTGTTTTTATTGCTCTAAAACGTCAATTTGTATATTTTTTTTTATTGTTAAAAAATTTTATATTTAGTTCTTGTTCTTCTTGTTTTTTTTTTTTGTTATTAAATGACTTGTTCAATAAAATTTTTGTCTGTAATGCGTATGAAAGGAGCATTTAATGCCTAATTTAACGGTGTATCTAACTAAAAATCTTCCGTATAAACATTCATAAAAGGTGTACAAATGAAGAAATATAACTGAAGTTAATCACTTTACGCACATTATTCTTTCTTTCGCAGCTTATAAATATTCCTCTTGATCTATGTAAGCATTTATTTATTTATCTTTGTCAGAGAGAATAAAATATTTCCTGATAAATATTTTTTTTTGTATTCTTGAATTGTACAAGAAATTCTCTGTTTCCAAATGGCATTTGATATTTTGTTAAGAAAACTATTAAAAATATTAAATAAACTGCATTGTTGTTAGTTGATACTTTGAACTAAACAGACATAAATTATTATCATTAAGTGAATGTCCGAAGATCGTATCAGTTGTCGATACAAAGAATGCAAGAGGAAAATTAAATTTAATTCCTGACGTGCGTTAAAACATCTGGAAAATGCAAAAATTCCACTTAGATGGGTTTTTAAAAATAGAAAGCAATTTCTTTCATGACTAAGTCTGCGAGTAAATGACTCATGGAATTAAATTCTTCTTCTTCAATTAAAATAAAAATTTACGTCGCTTTATCTTATCAGAGACGCTTAATTAACCAAAAAGTTGTCCTTGAAACTTTTTTTATATATGAAAAAAATACGACCGCGACAAAGATATCAAATTTGCATAATGAACAAGAAGAATTATTTTGGAAATCATCTCATTTTACGAGATGCGTGTTACCCAAAGAAAAAATAAAGAAGAATGAAAAAAATTATTTCTCGTTGTTTTTTTTTTCGGGATGTTCTTGCGGTTGGTTATTGTACGCGGATAAACATGACATGCAAATAATGTGCAGAAATTGTGTCGTTTTGTCTCCGATTCGCCTTGGTAACACGATCGTTTTTTTTCGTGCCAACATTTTTGCGTTAAATACATTTCGCAAAGTCAATTAAAACAAGATTTGTTTGCAATTTTCTTTCAAGCGATTCTTGGTACTAAAGTTCATAATTTATATTTTTAAGTTTTTTTTCGTTGTTAAATATTTCTCAAAGCAACGTTTTGCGCAACAATGCAGATGTTGATCACATTTTAACTTTTTTTTAGAAGGTCAAGAATTTTTCATCATGTAAAAAAAACAAATTTCAAATTTTTTATTGATTTTTTATAACTTTTTTTTCTTGTAAAAAATCACTAGAGCCATAAACTTGTCAATTTCACTAAAATTTTCACTTTATGTCAAAATCAATGATAATATTTTCCTTTTGCACTGACACTTATAATTTGATGTTTTGATAAACATAGCGATAAATTAATTATAACAAAATATTTTGTTGATTTTTTATTTCAAACTTTTTCGAAACGTCGTTTTTCATGATTGGCGTTTAAAATTTTATAATAATAAGAATCGTTTTACGAAATGCTGAAGAAAAAATAAACAAATCAGAAGTAACTTCAGCTGTTTGTGAAAAATTGATTGAAACCGGACGTTGTACGTTTCTCCATTGTATAAATATAGAGAAAAATTAAAAATATATCAAATTGCGTAATTTTCTTTATTTATCTGATTGTTAATTTTTTTTATTGAACTTTGATTGAAATTTTTTTATTGATTGGATTGTTTTTAGAAACACTTTTATAAGTTTATCAAATTGTATAAAGATTATCGGTAATCGTTGGTTTTGCGAGACGATAAGAAAAAGCGAACCTTGAACTTTTTTATTATAATATTTTTTGCAATTATTTTTCACTTTTTATTAATTAAAATTTTTTTATTATTTTATTTTTATTAATTAATAAATAGCAAAATTAATTAATAATTTTATTAATTAATAAATTTTTATAAAATTATTTTTTTTATTTTTTAATTATTTATTATTATAAATTTTAAACACCATGAATCATCATTAATATTTTTTTTAATTAAAAAATATTTTTATAGCATTTTTTCTTTATCTTGATGAATAATCACTTTTTTCTTATAATTTTTTATTAATAATGCTGATGATTGCGGCGACGACGTTCAATTACCAATTATTTTCGTTTAATGATTATTTTTGTTTATTGTTACAAATTTAGAGCAGATTAAATATTACACAAAAAAAATCTATTCTATGCAGAATAGAATTAAATACACACATTAATTATTATTTAATATATATATTAAATGTAATAATAATAATAAAAAAAATGTACGCGCGAGTAGCGGTCAGTACGCTGGTAAAACATCGACTAAAATCGCGCACATAACAACAAATACAAAATACTTGTGAATTTCAGTACAAAACGTTCGTGTCCATCCATTTCTTGTACTTTTAGCGCTGTATAGAGCAGTAACAAAACAACACATTCATTGATAGAAGTCAAGTCTCGTGTATGAGTTTTGCATTCTTTCACACACATGTAGCGTCGTCGTCGCTCATTATATTCATTAGAAATATGCTGAAGATGTGTGTGTGTGAGGTTATGAAATGTGTGGAAAGAAATGAGTTGAAAACCGGGTAAATATTGACTTGGCTTGCGTGATGTTTTGTACACTACATGATTAAGTCACTCACTCACGTTTGATATTTTTTTTTTTAAAAAGTATAGGAAGAAGTGTATATGAAAGGATGATCGTTGGAACGTTCATAAAATTAAAACATTGCAATATGTATAATTATAATAATAATAATAAACATTTTGCTTCGCTTGATTACTTTGCTAAATATATTATAAGCAAGCGTTCGACGTACTGAGCAAGAACCAATAAATATTTGCATTTACGTTGTTTTGTGTCATGTTACACTTTTAATGGGTTTTTGCCGTTCGTACAGCAAAAGGTTTACAGGGCAAACATGATGGTCAGTAGCTTTGACTTAAAGGATTGAAACTTAAGTTGACTTAATGTAATGTAAAGTTCATGTTTGAGACGAATTTTAATTCGAAGAGGATTTTTTACTTTGCTTCAAGTAACTTAACTTTTTTTTTGGCTTAATTAACTTTTCTATAGTAAGTTTTCAAAAGATCAAAAGGTTAAAGATTTTCCTTGGATCCAATATGAGGATATTCGACTTTCACAATTCAACAATTTCAATAAGCAAAGAAGATAATTGTTGCCGGAACGTTTGTTATTTTACTTCCATTTGTTGCTTCTGTAATTTTTCATAAGCATTTGACTCAAATTTGGCTAAAAATTGTACTCTTACAGCTTTCCAAAAGATTGTTGATCTTAACGTAGATAATGTTAAAAAGACATAATTGCTTGGTTCCATTAATTTTATAACATAAAGTAAATTTTCAAAGCTCTTGTTTAGTGAGGTGTCAGATCCATTTTAGCTGCTGCTCTTCCTTTTAAGCATTTTTTTTTCTTGAGTTGGTTGATGCCTTTGATCGCTGTTCTTGATTGTCAAATTTGCTTGTGGTCTAAGAGTTTTTATTAGAATTAACTGACCATCTTGAGATTCTATGAGTCTACTATAATTTGCTTGACTTGTCTCAAAATTTATGATTTGTTGAATTTATTGATTTTAATCATTATATTAACTTCGAAGTTTCATTAACTGATCAGTTTCCTAAAGATATGTTTCTTATCCTAAAAATTCTTTGACTTAATGCTTAAGTTTAAGTTAAGTTAAGTTACACGTTTACACTTTTCCATAGACTACCAATAACAAAAAAAAGTCCAATATTGAACATTTCGAACATAATGTCATGGTATTTATTAAGAAAAAAGCATGATTGATGAACGAGTTACACAAAATTGATAACAATGTAAAGCGTTGTAAAATCTAACATTAGAGATGACAAATTACGTCGTGACCTGTACAGACACTTTGCTATCACACACGGGCCTTACCCAAGTTAATCTATTTTTTTTTTCGTTGTTGTGTAAATATTTACATTAAGATGACATCACGGGTTAAGTGTAACAACAAGAACAAAACTGTGTCAGGGAATCCATAGATAGATACAATGTAGTGTGAAATGTTTGCAAATATAATTAAAGGGAGAGTTCTTCCGCTTATCGCGATGCGGTAATGAAGATAACGATCGGCGTCATCATCAATTTCAATTAAAATCAAAAGAAATTTTTATTACAAAAACGGAACTAACTGGGTCAAGGAATTGGGTTTGATTAAATTTCTAACTAAACTATAGATTAAATAAATAAAGTGTGTAATAACAATAAATCATGTCCGATGGTCAATTTTTCATTGTAAAATGTGTGTCATCAAGGATGTAGTGTTTTTTGCGGAAGGTTTTAAAATTGAACTTTTTTGATACAGGGTTGCCAATTTAATTTCAAAATATTGAAAAATTGATCAAATTTCAATAATTTCACTAAAATTGATTAAAAAAATTCTGTTTTTGGAAGAATTTTAACCTTTAAGATAAACAAATGCTTCTTATCGTAAAATTTTTATATGCAGGGTTGCCAAAAATCTCAAAAAAAAATTTCAGGAAACGATATCAATTTTTACTTACGCCCTCCTTTGAACTATTTTTACGTCTTTTAAAACCAATCAACTTGACTTACCTACAAAGAAAGAAAAAAAAATTAAATAAATTATGAACATTATTGATGAAAAGAATTTTAATTTGAACAAATAATTTACGATTTTCTGCCGAATTACAGTCGAATCTCGAAACTAATTTTAATCGAATTTATGACCAACTTGTGGTTAACATTTTTGTGTGTTTCAAAAATTTTTATTAATAAAAACCTTCGATCGATACTTTTTTTCAACAAACATCTAAAACGCATTAAATTGTGTTAAAAATAACTTGCAAAAAATTTTTAATTAGGCCATTCACATTTGTTATTATTTACAACAAAAATTTTTTAATAATTTTTCGTACAAAACGCAGAACGCACAAAAAAAGCAATTTGATAAATTTATTTATTTACGCGAATCGCAATTTTCGTGTCTGGTCTACTTTTTATTTGTGATCTGTTGTTTTTCTAATATTTATTTGAAGGCGATAAAAATAGTTCAGTTTGCATTTTTTTTAATCTTCTGATTCAACAATGGCAATGAAAAATTTTTTTACGATCGCTCATGAATAATTTATAATATTTTTTTTATTAATTTAATAATCAAAAAAGATTTCTGGATTCTGTTCTTGTTAAGAAAAAAAAAATAATTTTCTACTATGTTCCAATTTTGTCTCTTCGCCATTTATTTTTTTTTCTCTTCATTTTTGCAATACGTGCATTTATGAATATTTTATTTAAATTTTCATGTCCATTTTTGTGGCAAAAAAAAAAAAGAAACAAAATATCTAAAACTGGCATCATGATATGCAAATTAGAATTTATGTATGAGAGAGTAGCAGCAAAGTAAGAGCAATCTTGTTATAGATAAGTCATAAATTATTACGAGAGATGTGTTGTATGGGAAAATATGAAATTTTCTTTGTTCCCGCGATCGTTGCTGCACACAAATGAGGTCTCTTAGGAGAGATTAACGATATATAAATGTTACGAAAAACTCATAATTTCACCTCTTCACAATGTTTGTAACTCTTTTCTCCGGTCCAAACTAAGACGCAAGTCGCATTTCCCGCTACATTTTGAGCTACATGCAAAAAAAAAACGTTGAATGAAAAATGCAGCTTAACATGATTTATTAAGAGAATTACCAAATACGATCGATGAACAAGTGTTCGATTAAAGTATAGTTGAACTCTTTAAATGTACATTAATGAAAAGTTGTCTCCCGGAATTATGTCGATTTATTTCTCTTGTAACAGCTCGAGAGTTATGCAAGTTACGACCATTTTTGGGGACATCGTGCTCAAAATTTATTTTAACACCAATCAATATTTGCTGAGAAATTGCCACAAAATTTCAATCAAAAAAAAATAATTAACAGCTATTACGTTAGTTTTGCTAAAGACTCGCTGTCTGCGAGTAAGAACAAACATACAAAACGACCTTTAAAAGTATTTAAAACCGTTTGAATTGCAATCACAGTTGTCGTTGTAATATAGCAGAACGAACGCAGAGTAAAAAACGAACAAAACTTGAACTAAAACGAACAAGACGACAAGAATGATGTATGGAAGCAATAAGCAACAAGAAAGCAAGCAGCAAAAAAATACGAAGTCGTCTTAGTCAAATTACAGGGATGGAGAATGATTTTTAAATGTCATTGAGGGCAATGCCTTCTAAGATAGTTCGAAGGGTAGTTTGTCTTATTTGTTTCTTTTCTTGAAACGTCAACTGCTATTATCAATATATTTTTGATTTTCATCATATTTGGTTATTTGATCTTCTTCTCTAAAAAAAATATTTATGGGAAGTACCTTGCAGCTTGAGAAGGTAAGCTCCATATTTTTCTTCTATCCGTTGCTTTAGGTTCTAAGCAGTATGTGTTCATAACAAAAAAGTTGGTTCCATCTGTTCGATTTATTCGAGGCTTTTAATATTTAGACTTCCATCAACATATTTTTTTTTGATTCTTCTCAATGACATTAATAGCCGAGACAATTAAGTATCTTTCTTTAAATTTTATTCTATGGATGTTTCTTTAACGTTAAGAAGAACGCCAAGGCATCTTCAGGTTTTTGATTTTTTCTTTCATTTGAAGGTTGTATCTAAGCATAGAGCTTTGATTTCGTTTGTCTCCTACAGAATTTATAAGTAAGTAATTTATTTTTTTTGGACTTTGATATAGCTTAAAATCTTATGTGTTGAATTGTTATTGAAGGATGATAATTGATGAATTATGAGCTTGAAATAATTTATGGTTTCTTAAAAAATTTGCTATCAAGATTTTGAAAGATACTATTTTGGAACATTTGCATTGTTTTTGAAAAAGTTTTGCTGAATTTTTTTTGTACTTTTTATGTAGTTAGTTGTTCTCGGCATTACAAATTTGGAACTTTGAATTTCTTTTTCAATATTTACTTTTGTAAGTATAATTAGTTTGATTATTTTATATTTTTTCCATCCTGAAAAAAATTTTTAATTTTCCTTGCCCATTTGCCTCCATGAACTTAGTTCCATCCCTGTCTACTCTGAAACAGTAAATCGTGAATTGCATGTTGTTGTTGTTGTTGTGTGTGCATTAGGAACATATTTTATTGTTTGTTGTGTAAGAGTAAGTACACAAAATATTTATAACATTAACAGCAAAAATATACAAACACAGGAGAAAGAGAGACGACGACGACGACAAGAGAAAAAGAAATTTTAAATTTAAATTACACACATTTTACCATAAATGGCGATGTTTAGTTACCATTTTTAGCTAAATTAATATGTAAGAGCACGAAAAAGCTCTTCAACTTGTCAAACTCTTTCCATTAGCTGAAAAATTCCTTCGACCCAAAGTTGATGAACTCTGATGGTTGCATTTTTGTTCACATCAAATGATGTTTACTGTGCTATATTTTTCTTTAAAAAATATTTTTGCAAGAAAACTAGAACAACGAAACTTTTATCACTGCATTGCATCTCCGCTCGCCAACACTCAGTAGGTACTAATTAAAATAATAATGATCAAAAAACGAAAAAAACAAAAAGAGACACGTTCCATGTCATTAGCGAAATGAACTTGACATTGATCTTCGCGACTTGCGGGGAAGGTCATTTCGCGACAGTTTTTTTTTTGTTTTTTTTTGTATCATAATAAAAACTTTACTGTTGTCAAAAAAACAATAATAAACTTTTAGAATGTTTTTACGATGCACGAAGATGATGATGACTTAGAGGAGTGTTCAAGATTAATTTTTAAAAACGAGTTTCGAGCTTCGTTAATATAAAAACGGGCTCTATTCCGCAAAAATGCAAAAATTTCCTGCATTCATATGTCATGTCATCTGCATTCACTTCATTCGGATGCCGTATTATTATTACATTATTTCTATTCAAGAAAAATTTCTCGTTGGAATTTGTTTCGTTTTGAACAAACGTTTTCTTGTCATTTTTATTCGCAGCACAGAATGCTGCACAAAAAAAAAGTTTGTAATAAATTGACATATTTGATGAGACAATTGACATTCATTTCTGAGATGCATGGTACTTAATCATCATACATTTTAGGTTCAGAGTTTTGGATTTCGTTAAAATATCGAAGGAATTTGCTTGATTTCATGAATAAAAAGACCATTAAAAACGAGACTAGACATCGACCATTAGTGAATATTACAATGTTGCAGTAAGAGATTAGCATTTTAGATTTTGATTAAAAACTAACAGGAATTAGGTTAGAAAAGTAACAAGTGCAGTTAAGGTAAAAATGATGAAAATGAGTTGTAAAATTTCTCCGCTAGATGGCACTTCATATAAATTTTTTTGTTTCAAATTGAGTTTAGATCTTTATAATCAACAAAAATTTTAATCAAAGAATAAAAAAAAATTAATTAAATTTCTTTTTAATAGAAATTAGCCAATTTTGGTTGAAAAATTTTAAAAACTTAAAATTTTTTCAGTAGATGTCATTGTAAGTTCAGAAAAATTTTAAAAACTGCCGTCAGATGTCACTTTTTGTAAGAAATTGTGTTTTTAAATTGATTTTAGATTTTATCAATTAGAAAAGAAAATTAATTTCGGTTAATAAGTTTGTAAAGCTTCAAAATTTTCAACAGTAGATGTCGCTTTAAATTAATTAAATTTTTAAAAATTGCCGTTAGATGTCACTTTTTGATAACAAATTAATAGTTTTAAATTTATTTTGGTTTTTTTTATAGGAAAAATTTGCTTAGTTTTAAAATCTTTGACTTAATGATAAATTTTATTCAATAGATGTCGCTGTAAATCTATCAAATCTAAAAAACTGCCGTTAGATGTCACTTTAGTTGTTAAAAAACGCTTAATGAACTGCAAAATCGTTCAGTTTTAAAAAAAAAAAATTTTGTGTGTGCAAAAATTTTAAACTGACCTCTTATATTCAAGCTACTGAACTCAAATTATGCAACTTATACAATTCTTGTTTAAAATATTACTCATCACTAAAATTAAAACAAAACAAGATCAAAGTAATTTACTTTGTTCACGCTCCGATCAGTGAAATACCGCATGAAATGCCTATCGGATGTTTACTTGTTTCGTGTATATTAGAAAAAAAATGATGAAAAATTTATCTGTTTTTCATTATTTTCTACGAACTCATCACCTCAGCTGTTAATGCTTTTCCTCCGATTGCTTTTTAACTCGTTTTTAACCAATAAATAGACACTCAAACGAACACATGTTGCACAGGATGACATCACGATCTCTTAAATTCGAAAAAAAATTCACATTGTCTCACTTTTAACAACAAAAATTATTAATAATTGAACAGATGATAAAATTTGATGAGGTGCCAAGAATTCCTTTTTCTTCTTCAGTAAACATTATTGCATCTTATGAACTGGGTTAAGAGTCGTTTGATTGTCATATCCGCAATTCAATCCATTTTACATATTTTTCCAATAAATCTATGGGTAATTAAACACCTGACAAGTACAGCTACTATCAAGCACAAAGTCACATTTTTGCGTAGGAAGTTTAAAAGCAAATTACTTTTTTGCATGTATTTTTGTTCTATTGAGTATTTTATTATCAGTTTTAATTTTTTCAAATTCATGAGGCATGCGGTTTTGTCATAAAAATACATCGGGAACACATGTGAAAGAACGCCGACTGGAGGTTTCTCTCCAAAAAATATTTTTAAAAGGTTTATTTTTGCATGTTATTGCGTCAATTTCTAACAATTTTTTTTGTATGAAATTCACGTATCGGGCGCCTGACCATAACTGCAAGTAAAAATAAATTTTTGTCGATGTGTTTGTGCGACGTGTGATATGGTTAAAAATTGGCCTCATCAACAGTTGGTCATGTTTGAGTCATTTATATAAAAATTAAGTGTATGTATAAAAATTGCGACAATTTGCATAATTTGGCGGTAAATAGTGCCAAATTCGTGTTTAATTGTATGCAAATTTGGTGCTTTGGCAATAAATTTGTTTAGGTTTTGAATGAAATTCATCAAAAGAGGTTCGTTAAAGACTCGAAATGTCTTTTGAATCGAAAAAAGGTTGAATTTATTAAAAAAATTTTTATCAATTTTATAATTAAAAAATATTAAATAATAATAAAATTAAAATAATTAAAAATAAAAATAATTAATAAAAAAAAAATTTAATAAATAAAAAAAAAATAATTAAAAAATAAATAATTTTCTATTTAATTTTTTTTTTATTTTTATTTTATAATTTAGTCGATTTTTTATTTTATTTATTTTTTTATTTAATTTTTTACGAGTTCAAATTCTCGTTAAAATTTAATTTTGTTAATTTTAATTCCATAAGGGACTAATTTTAAATTTTTAGGGCTAAATTCGACCTTTTTTCGATTTAAAATACATAAAGAGCCTTTAAAGAACCTCTTTTGATGAATTTATACAAAAACTGAACAAATTTATTGCCAAACGATTCAGTTTAGTAGTGTAAGATTTTTTCAGTTTTTAAAGCTGAAAATCCCAAATTGGCCTAAAGTTAAGAATTTTCAACTTTTAAGTTTCATGAACTGCTTTAAACTCTTCTTTAGACCCATTTTAAGTTTAAAAACCTTATTGACACTTATTTACTTAACAATTCAACTCCCGCAGAGTAAAACAACAAAAAATGTGACGTGAATATTTTTTTAAAAAATACGAATTTTTATATGAAAAAAGGAAGCAATTTCGCCCACTATTTGTTTACAAAACAAAGACAAACACACGCAAAACGGAACATTATGAACGCAATTCATTCATAAGAACTTTTTTTGTCGTATTTTTTTTTAGCATGTTGATTGTTTTTTATACATTTTGATTAAATAACATTCACACCCAAACATGTCTCGTTCGATAAAGATGTTTAACGCGATTTCGACGTGCTTTGACACGGATACGAAAAATTACTTAAACTGATAATTAATCGTGCGTTTCACGTTTTTTTATTCGTTGATCAAAAAAATTAAAAAAAAAACCGGAACATGTTAATCGATAAATTGTCAAAAAAAAAAAAAAACGAAAGGGAATGCATTTTCGGGCTAATTGCCGTTAATGACATTCAAAAACGTTTAAAAAAATAATTGCTTGTGGATTAATTCAATTACCTCCAATAACGAACGTGTTTATCACGTCATCGGTCAACATCAAAAGAGCAGTTTTGCATTTGAATTGTGGTTGATTAACAAGGTTGGAGTCGAGTAAGGAATTTGGCACCGCGTTGCACGAGACGCCAAACAACAAAGTTTAATTAAATCAGGAATTTATCAAAGTGTTGCTTGTGAATTTTCAGAACAAAAACCTATTCAAAGCGATATCAGCAGTAGCCAGAGAGAATTAAATTTTTAGTAGAACAACACTTCATAAATAACATACTTTTAGCGTCAATTAAGTGTGCAGTACGATTTGCACGCAGATCTGCGAATGGCTGTTAATTGCTTTAAAAAGCTTTTGGCGAGATGAATGACGGTTGAATAAAATGGAATTTTTGTATGTTTATTGTACGAAAAAATATAAATAAAATGTTTGAAATTTACATCAAGAGTTGTGGTTTATTGCAATAAATGCGGTTTCTTTTTCGTTTTGCCTTTTTAGTGTGTGAGTGAGTGTCTCTGAAGACAAACAAAAGCATTTAACAAGAGATAAAGTCGTGAGTTTATGGGATTTTACGAGCACTTCAATGGATTCAATGAAGTTAAGTCGATCAAAAATGAGAAATTTTTGGCTTTTAAAGTAATTTTTGTGAAAAAGCGACATCTAGCGGTGAGTTTTAAAGTTTTTATTGATTGACAGTGACATCTAGCGGAGAGATTTGAAATAAATTTTCATTGTAGAATGTTAGAAAAATTAAAAAAAAAAATTTTAAGTGAATTTAAATATTTTTGCTATAAAAAGTGAGTTTTTTTAGTTAATTGAACAATTAATTTAAAAAAAAAATAATAAATAAAATTTAAAAATAATATTTAATAAAATTTAAAAATTATAATAAATAAATTTTTTAAAAAATAAAAAAAAAATATTTAAAAATTATAATAAATAAAATTAAAAAAAATAATTAAGAAAAATTTGAACAAAAATATTTAATAAAAGTTTTAAAAAAAATAAAAAATATTAAAAAAAAAAATTATATAGTTGAAAAATTTCACCTGCTGAAAGTGACATTTACAGCCAAAAATTTTTAAAATTTGGTTCGATTCAAAAATTTGCCAATAAAGTGACATCTAACGTCGAATATTCATTTCAAGTTTAATAAAAAATGACAAAAAATAAAAAAAAAATTTGAAGATCAAGATTTGAGAGTAAAAAAATAAAATCTAAAATAAAAATTTAAAAAAAGTGACATCTAACGTCGAATATTGACTTCTATTTATCAAAAAGTGGCATCTATTGACAAAAACTTAAAATTTTTATAAGAATTTGAAGATCAATGATTTAAATGCCAAAAATGTTAAAATCTGATTTAATAAAAAAAATTTTTTAACAAAGTGACATCTAATGTCAAGTATTGACTTCTATCCATCAAAAAGTGACATCTGTTGACAAGAAATTTGAGGATCAAATATTTAAAGGCCAAAAATTTTTTAAAATCCAATTTGACAAAAAAAAATCTGAATGAAAAAATGTCAATAAAGTGACATCTAACGTCATTTCCTTCGGAAGCGTCAAATCAACCGCCAACCGCCGTGATTTTTTTTTGCTATTTCATCGTAATTTGCATACAATCTATCAAAGATTCCCGAGTCTCATACTTTTTTGTTGCTTATTTATTGTCAGACTGACAGCGCTCTCGTTTTTTTTTTGTTATTCTACAAGATCTTCTCTTTCGATATTTTTATTCATGCCCAAGCATAATATGTTGTTGTTGTCTATTTGCTGTCATTATTCTGTGTAAAAAAGCGAGTGCTTTTAACAACAGTAATAATAATAAACATTAATTTTATATTCTATCAATTCAGAGTCTCGTTTACGAAAGTCATGGAGCAATAACAATTATAATGATGCATATTTTGAATGATGAGGTGAATAATAATCGTTTAGTTAGACACCTCTGACGTCGTCGAGCTGCTATGATGCTGCGCACGCTGAACAATTACTTGCGGTTTCGCTCGCTTTTTTATCGCTTTTTAATAAAAATTTATGTTCATCCTCGTTTCGTTTCTGCCTAGCGCGCGCGTTGTTTGATCAGATCATCAAAAGATGGAAAATTATACTCATTACACGACGCAAAAGTGATCATTAAAATAAAATACGATTGCTACTAAATACATATCATTACCGGGCTTAGAGATCTTGCAAAAAAAATCTTGCAATTTTATGTCGAAGCAGATTATAAACAAATAAATTTAATGATATTTATCTCTGCTCACGCTTCGAAATTGGTCTACGACGAAATAATAACGATGACGACGACAGTCTAATAAACAAATTACTGCATCAATCAAGTCGAGTCGTCGTCGTCATCGAATTTCTTAATGAATGCTTTTAAAGTCCAGTTTTTTCTTTTCAGTGTCCCATAATAAAATAATGATACCAGTATTCATGAGTGATACAGAAGCAGTTGAGAAGAAGTTATTAATTAAACAGAAGTTATAAATTAAAGAATTGCGTGATATTAGTCGCAAATTGTTTCTCACTTCGGTTGAATTAATAGAATGATGAGATAATTTTCTTGTGGTTAAAAAAATTTAAAGGTTGAAATCTGTTCGTTGACTGGTTTAAAGGAACATGAAAAAAGGTCAGGAAGTGAGTCTTCTGTATCATTTGATATTTGGGTAACATTTTTTAATTTTTTTGATTTTAACTTGACAAAATTTCTGAATGATCTTTAGCTGATCTCAAAATCTACATCTTCAGGTCAAAAGATTTTTTCATGTAAAAATTCATAAATTTTTCTAAGATATCCAGTTCTGATGAATAATAATTGAATATATGTTAGTATTTTCAACTAACAAAAAATAAATAATTAATAAAAAAATAGTAATAAATCAAAAAATAATAAATTCTAATATTTTGAATTCTTTAAAATTTATTTGTTTTAAATAAATTATTAGGTATTTTTAAATAATTTTTTTTAATTTTTTTTATAAAATATTTATTTTTTTTTAATAATTTATTTTTTTTTTATTTTTTTTATTTAAATTTTATTTAATTTTTTTTATTTTTTTTATTTAATTATATTGACTTAATAATTTTTTTTAAAAATAATTTAATTTTTTTTTTCATAATTTTTTTTTAAATTTAATTTTTTTTATATAATTAAAAAACTTGTAAATAATAATAATTTATATAAAAAATAAAATAAATTATTTTTTTTTTTTATTTTTATAATTTTGCTTTAATTTTCTCTTTCTATTATTTTACATTTTTTAAAACTATTTTTTTTTTAAATTTTAAAAAATTTTTTCTTTAAAAATTTTTTCTGCTCGTCTTTTAATTATTTCCGTTACTATAAAATTTTATTTAATTTTTTTACTTAGAGTTAAATTTTTCATTAATTAACTTTTTTAAAATAATATTGCTTTGAAAAATTTCTCATAAATTTTTAAAAAATCATAAGTTTAATTTCATCAATGTATTTTTTCATCCAAAAGTCGAATAAAATTCATCTACAATGAAATTGAAAACTTGTACAAGATACTGTTCGAAAAAGTTGTACAAGCATCTTGAACAATTTTCGGTCAGTTTTCATACAAGTTTCTCATCAAATTCTCTCTTTTTCATGTTCATCGTCTTTCCTTATTTCTCACTTCATAATTTTAAATTTTTAATGTTTTTTCTTCAACTAATGGAAGTTGAATTATTTTTTATGACATTTTGGGTCAGTTTTATTCTTTTCCTTTAATTTTTTTCAGACAAAAAACGCATAAAAAACTTGTCGAAAGACATATCCTGCTGATAGTTTATGAAAAAACTCATAAAAATTGCGTTTTTACAGCGCCATGTGATGACATAAATCAATCAAGTTTAGCTTTTTTTTTTGATAAAATTCCACAAAGAATCATAAAATCTATTCTCTACTCAACGATAAGCGAGTAAATTGTTCACAAAGGAGCAGAGACGCAATAAAAATCAAATCAAGCTTGTCATTAACTTAAGGACACACCTTTGTTCGTTCTAAAAATAAAAAACTTACCACTTGTTCAACGCCGTACTGCAGTTGTCGAATTAGTGTTTCAGCGTCTTCCAAATCCGACACTGATGATAACGAATCGATGTCGACAGGATATTCGTATTGCTTTCGCCTTATTGGAACACTCATTGACGCCCCAAAGAGTGGTTTGGGATCCAAATCGCCAATTTCTTGTATTATGAGTTCCATGTCAGGTTGTAGCTGACGATCAGCTGAAAGTTTCTTATCGAGCTTGATGTTGTTGTTATTCGCTTCTATCACAGTATCTTCCTCCGATTCGCTATTCGAGCGATGAATGTCGGCACTCACTTCGATTTCAGTGACTTCATCTACGCTGGAGATCGTGTTTCGTGGTTCGTCGATGTGAAGTTGCGTATCGAATTGATCAACTTCGTCGATTTTGGCGACGAGGGGGGATGTCGGGGGGGATTTGAAGGTTGAGAATTCCTGTGGTAACTGCGGCGGAGGCGGATTTGGAATAGAGATAGATTGATATTCTTGGATTTCGTTGACATTTTCTACGGGAGTTGATGGATCTTGAGGGGGGGTCGGCGGGGGCGGAGGAAGAATTTCTTCTTTGGCGTCTTTGTTTTCTTTCGTATTTTCATCCTCTTCACTCGAAGTCCCTTTTCGACTGCGTCGCTTCTTGTAATTGCGTCCTTTGACGTTGCCATTCTTCACGGTCTTGTCTTTGCCTCGACCATCTTTTATTTTGAAGACAGGTTTGCCATTTAGCTGCTTCGAGAGTCTCTTATCTTTTGATTTTTTCTGGTTCAAGTTGTTGCGAATGTTGACGCCGTTCTCGTCGACGTAGTATTTCGTGAGAAGGGGAAACGTTTTAACGGGACCCCCTTTTCGCCATTGCTGATAGATGAGGTACGACGTGTCAGCGTACCGTAATTTCGGCTGCAAATGAAAGGAATTTGTGAGTGAAAAAACAAGTGTTTAAAGTGCGTAGTTGTGAAATGTTGTTTCAAGTTTGTTTCTGGTTCAATTGTCGATCGAAAGATCGATAAGGAAAACACACACATGACTTTAATATTCAAATGGATTTTTAACAACGATGACTATTCAAAAGTGTTTATCAACTAATTGAATGCACATTTGCATGCGAGAAAGCACTCATTCTGTTCGTTATTACGGCGATTAATTTGAGCGTCAGTCAAGTTATGGCAAGATGTCGTAATACTGAACTGGAAATCTTAATTGAACGAGTTTTTGCAATTATTCCTCTCTTAACAAAAAATTTCAATTTTCTGACATTTTGTCAAAAATCTAATTTTTCATCGTCTATTGATCAACAAAACTCGCAAAAAGATCTTAAACCGACAAAAACTTTCAATTTAAATGTATTCCAAACAAAAACATCGAAACGAAAAAAAAATGAAGCGAAACGCCAACGTCAATAAAAAAGATTGATTGCAACGGTTAAAGATCAACCGAAAACAATTACTTGTCGACGTCGTACTTTTTTTTACAATAAACTCTATTTATTTGCGTTTTAGCTCGACGACACCTTCAACTTGATTCTTCGAGGAAAACGAGTGACAATTGCTCTTCATTTCCAGTTTAGTGTCACGTTTTGTTTATGTAATGTGAAATGCGACACGAACATCAAACATTATAATTACACTATTGACACTTTTCCGTCTCTCTCTTCTTCTGTCTCTACATTTTTTTTTTTTGAAATATTTATTTTTTTTTATTTCGAATTTAGAGGCTCGTAAAAATGTTTTCGACGTCATAAAATGTGTAAAGTGAGAATTTCGTAGAAGAGAAAAAACTCATAGAATCGTGATCTACCTGATGGATGAATAAACAAGACGAATTATGGGCATTTTTTGAGATTATTTACTTTTGGTTTTTTTTTAAGTTCGTTTTTTTTTGTTTTTGTTAGAAGGTATTGATGAGGTGTGAAAATCAAAAGTTTGATGTCATCATAATGCACTTCCCACATTCTTTCTCTGCTTTGGGTTGAGTGACAATGGACAATTGATCGTGTTTGTGATGTCGCATTAATTTGTGGTATTGGAGGAATGAAGAAATTTTTCATGCTGAGATTGGAATTTTATGAAAATGGAAGGAATTAGAAGTTAAAATTGGATTGAATCAATAAAAGGAATAAAGTTGAATTAAAAATTCAAATAAAATTATTAAATATGGAGATTTAGCGTCTATTTGAAATTTTGGCGGGAAAATTTTCTTCGCGTTATTTTGATAAAATTAAAAAGCTTTTTTAGAAGCTGAATTCAAACTTATAATTTAATTCAGCTTCTAAAGCTTCAATTTTTATCAAAATAAGGCGAACAAAATTTCCCGCCAAAATTATCAAATATTCGATCTTCAAGATCTTTTATCGCCATTGCAAAGATCGAAAGATCAATTCGAAGAATTCAATTCGTTGAGTAAAAGTTTGAACTTAGCTTGTATAAAAGCTTTAAATTTTATCAAATAACGTGAATAAAATTTCCCGCCAAAATTATCAAATATCCGATCTTAAAGATCTTTGATCGCCATTGCAAAGATCGAAAGATCCAACTTGAATTAATTGAAGCTTTTGTTCAAGTTAAAATTTAATTTTGTCATGAATTTTATTTATTTGAAATAATTTGCCATTTTTCTTCAAAAAGTTAGATCAAAAAAAAAAACAAGATGGCGGAAGATCTCACAATTTTGATATAAAGTAATTTCCAAAAATTTTACAAAATCATTAACTCTGTTAATTAAAAAGATTAGCTTTTGATTTTCTTTTCAAAGGATCATAAAAATTCTATTCAAGACTTAAAAAGTCATTTTTTTTCAAACAAAATATTACGTAAAAATCGGCATCCAAAAAGAACAAATGCAAAAAAGGTAATGCTCACATCTGTCTTTTGCAAGCTGATACCGCATGGGGCATCAGAAGAAGAAAGAGAGGTCGTCGCATGTAGATGGACAGTTCAATAATATTTTTCGTATGTACAGTTAAAAAGGTGACCGACGTCATATAACATATACCGGGACGACAATAGACGACAAAGACCACAAATGTCCATTTCATTGCATGAATGCACTTTTTATCTGCATAGAAAAATCTTTGTACGTAAAACATAGAGAGACGGCGTCTGTCTATCAATAATTTATTTGCCTTACTTTAGATTACTTTGTCTCTCGATGTGTTTTTTTTTCGTCCTATCGCATGACACTACTCTTTTGAACTGATCATCACGACACAATTTCATTCAAAAGAAAGACGACTCGAAACGGTAGAAAAGTCGTGTGGCAGCAGAAGGATGACATTCAATATTTATATGCATTTAAAATAGTCTTTTGTTTAGAGGAAAAACAGCATTTAACACATTCAGCTATCTGTCTTTATCGACGACGCTCTTTTTCTCTCAGTGGATCTGTCGACACGACTTTCAAAGGTAGTTTTGAAAAATTTATAAAATCGCATTTTTTTTTCGTATTAAATGAAATACTGAAATGCATTGAATCGGATTGAATGTCATCATATGAATAGCGAAAAAAAAAGACAACGTGATGCAACGAGTGAAAAGCAATTTAAAATAACATTATAATCGTTCCCGACCAACAATAATGCGGATAAAATGCATATTTAGCTAATTATCGTGAGCGCTCTGGCATGAGATGACATGAGAATTTAATGAAGTTCAAGTTGCGATCGTTAGCGATCGATTGAAGCAAAAAAAAAAGTTTACAGATGGTGAGATACTTTACTTCTTCTTTCTCCGAACAAAAGACGGATGGATACAATGTTTTTCATTTATTTTATTTGCTATTAGGAAATGTACAAAAGTTCTCGTAAACAATAACTAATGATTTAACAAATTTGACCTATTTTCCCATTGTTTCCTGATGTCGAACGTTGTTGATGATTTCTCAATATCTTTCGCGTTGTTTAGACGCTGTTCCCGATTTAACGAAACATCGTAAACTATAACAAGTAAGTATTTAATAGATATGTGTTAGAATTTTTTTATTGTTTAAATATGAAAATAAACGTCGGAGCTAAATTTAAATTTATGAACGAAAAATTGTAAAATCATTGTTTGAAGTTAAAAGAACATAAAAGTCATGTTTCGTTGATTTTTGTTCATTTTTCTCGTCAAACTTTGATTTTGTAACGAAAATTATTAAAAAAATGAATTTATATATAAATATATTATTTTATAATATTTATTTAATTTTTTTTAATTTAAAAAAATTAATTAATAAAAAATATATTTTAATTTAAAAAAAATTTAAATAATTTTTTAAAATTAATATTTAAATATTATTTTTATTTATTTTATTTTAAAATTTTTTAATTAAAATAAAAATTTTATAAATAAATTAATTATAAAAAAAACAATATATAATTTTTAACTAAATAATTTTAATTAAAATAAAAATTTTAAATTAATTTTTAAAAATTAATAATTTTATTTAATTATTATTTATTAAATTTTTAAAAATAATAAAAAAATAAATAAAAATATTAAAAAAATAAATTAAAAAAAAATTAATTTTTAAAAATGAATAATAATTATTATTTATAATTTAATTTTTTTTTAAATTAATTTAAATAATGAATTAAAATATAAAATAAATTAATTATTAAAAAAATAATATATAATTTTTAATTAAATTATTTTATTTAAAATAAAAATTTTAAAAAAATTTTTTTAAAATAAAAAAAAAAATTAATTAATGAAATAAAAATAATATTAAATTTTTTAAATTTATATTATATAATATTATATTATTTTTATATAAAATATTTTAAACAAATTATTATCAAAAAGCGGCGATTAAAAGAAGTTTTTGCGACACGCAAGTCGAATCTTGGTCAGTCAATTATCTCTGGCACCCACGTAAGTTACACAACGTTCGAACAATAAAATTGATTTAAATTATTATTTGGTACAACGTTTGCTATCAAAACACGGAAAAATTATTTGCAAGAAGAAACAACTACAAATAATTGTAACTCCCAAGGCAATCATGCATTTTATAAAATAAATTTAAGAGGAATTATAGGTTTTGTTCGTTTTTGTATATTTTTTTTTGTTCTTCTATAGTGTTAAAAACACTTCACTTCACTTTACTTGCATAATGATCATTGATCGTGAACGCGCGATGGATGTACGTCAGATAAAAAACGAAGATTAGAGTAAAGTCGCATTCCAGCGTGATTGTGTTGTTAACATTTACGTTCTGACACTAATTGTCCGTCAAGAGGCATGCAGCGAGTCAAGTGCAAGAGGTGAGAAAAGGGTCATGAATAATTTGAACGAGAAAGAAAGAAGAAAGGTTTTAATGAGACGTGACAGTTGTTCTAATCGATGGGAGATTTGAAAAATTGAAGGTTTTAGAATTTCAAAGGAAAAGTGGTACAACAAATGGTAAGAATTTGACTTTTTTATTTTCTTTAGTAAAAATTCGATAAATGGGCAAATCTAAAATGAATCTGAATTTTTTCAATTTTCTCTTCAAACAAAAATTTAAATTTGAGAATTTGTCAAAAAAAATTGGTTTTAAAAATTCCAAAAGGTCAAAAATATGGATTAAATGAAAAATAATTAAAATTTTTGAAAAATTAAAAAAAAAAAAAATTTACAGAATTTTTTTGAACAAAAAAATTAAAAAAAAAAAAATTTTATGATAAATAATTAAAAAAAATAATAATTTAATTAATTAAAAAATAAATAATAATAATAAATTAATACAAAAAAAAAAAAAAAAAAATAGTGAAATTGACATAAATTTTTTTTATCATAATTTTTCTTAAAAAATTTAATTTAAAATTTTAATTAAAAAAAAATAGACAAAGAAAAAAATTTTGGCAGATTTTTGAGAATTTAACCTAATTAATTTAATTAAATTAAATTAATTTAATTTTTTTAAAAACTATTTGAGAAGAGTGTAGAATAAATGCTTGATCGACGATTGAATTACTAAAACCAACTTGAAACAACATTTTCACTTAATATTTAGTATTAAAAATTAAAAAAGTGCTTGTCAGCATATAACTTACCGAATTATTCATTTTAAAATCACTTGTTTTACGATTTTGCTAACGATATGATTGTAATCCATTTTATATATGACATAATTCCTTTCGCGTAAATATTTAATTTTTTTTGCACACTTTTAACTTGTTGTTGTTGTTTTTATACACTGAAAAACAGAAGTCAAGTCAACAAGTCGATGATAATTGATTTTATTTTATTTTGTTTGCACTTTTTCTCTTCATTCGAGCCATAAATATTTTATTATCTTCATTAAATTATTGTGCACTCTCTTTAATGGAAATATTTTCACACCTCGTTTTTTGATTTGCTTTTCTTTCCTTCTTTCTTATTTTTAATTAGATTCGTTGTAAATTTTTTTTCCTATTTCAAAATAATTTTTTTTTAAATAATGACCTCTTTGCACTTTTTTAATTTATTTTTAACAGGAAAAAAAATTAAACACAGATTTTTATGCTCTATTTCGTTGCTTTGCTTGCTCAATCACACAAAACATGGCAAAAATACGGCACGCGACTGTTGTACACTTCTGGAAAATGCAGCAAATCGTAACATAGTAGCAGAAAAAAATGAACGTTTTTATCGTTTTGACATTCTTTGGAGTGCATTCGTCTCGCAATTAACCCAAATTTGTCTTCTTTTGTTCTTTTTGTTTCGTATTTAAACTTTTTTTTTTTGACAGATGATCATTTATTTATCGAGCTGACTCACAAATCATGAACGTATTTGTGGATGGCGTGGCGTGGCGTTAAAACGTTTGCTTTGCCGGTATGACTGCCGGTTGACTAAACTATACAACTTGTGTCGGTGTCTCTCAAGTTTTTTTTTTATTTTTAAATGATTATTTGTCACACTTTTGCTCGTCAGCATCATCATCATCTTCAGTAGGAGGAACATTTTTGGTAAGAATTTACTTTAAAATTTTTTTAAAAAGTAATTTTGTACTTTTTGGTTTCGGAAATCATCAAAATGTGCATTGGGATTTCAAATTTTTTAGAAAAAAATTGAGATCCCAATGCACATTTTGAAATGTTTTCGTAAATCATCGAAATTTTTCAACAAAATTTTAAAATCTTTAAAATTTTAATTTGATAATTCAAAAATATTTTCAAAATGTGCATTGGGATCCCGATTTTTTTTTAGAAAATGTTGATAACTCAATGAATATTTTGAAAAATTTTCATAAAACAAGAAAAATGTGCATTGGGATTTTAAAATTTTTTAGTATACTTCGAAATCCCAATGCAAATTTTTCAATAATCTATTTTTTTTTAAAATTAGAATTTTCAATAAAACATATTTTGAAAAATTTTTTAAAATTAGAGTCCCAAAGCATATTTTTGAAAAATTCTCAAATATTTTTGAAAAAAATTAAAATCCCAATGCACATTTTTTATAATATAATTTTTTTTGAAAATTTTTTTAAAATTAGATATCCCAATGCACATTTTTTGAAAATTTTCAAATTTTTTGAAAAAAAATACCCCAATGCACATTTTGATGATTTTAAAAAATTTCTGAACCAGAAGTACAAAATTACAACTTTGTTCATCCTAACCACTCAAAATCTGTGTATTTCATCATTTTTTAGTCGCCTTCTGAAATTTATTTGTTTCTGCGGTGCACCTTTAAATACGTATTTTTGTGTTATTTTTAGCCGCCTTCTTATTTTAACACTCCGTCATATTAGACCTAATTAACTCTCGAACGAAAATTCTTTCCGGTTTTTTCATTTCAACGAGTCTGTCGAGAACGAGCGAGTATGCCACTGACAGTGGATGGATGATGTTTATTTAAAAATAAGTTTTTTTCCCCGTGTGTTTGACTTGTTTGACAAGCAACTCGATTTTTTTCCATTTTCTTTTGTTTTGAAATCTCGCATGTTCTAACAACAACTGAACAACGACAAAAATCACAGACAAAACATTTCGTGAACTGAAGTGAACTTTTTTTTCCAACGCATGCTGCAGCAACTACACCTAATATTCAAATTATGTACGCCCACATGGGCAACGAGAAACATAAAAGTTTATTTACGACGAAACCAACATCGAACGAGAGATCAATGAATGACCAATTGTTGTAAGTAAAATGTATTTATTACGTTCCCGCGCTTATAAATTTTTGTTCGCAGCTCACTTTTTGTCAATTTTTAATTTCACACAGAAACTTGTCCAACGTTGTAGATGGAAACTTGTTGCGTCGCCTTTCTGCGAAATTATTTGCCGCAACCGAATTTGGCATGAAATATGTCATCAAGACGCCATAAAATAACTGTCACACTCGATTTTTGTCTCTCTCTTGATTGGAAAGAAATCAAAATATTGACATGAATTTGACACTTGATTCATGTTTGTTTATGAGACATTTATCTTATCAACCGGAATTTTAATCAAAAATAGGACAAACTTTTCAATATATGAAGATCGATCTTTTCCGTTAAACGACTTCGAAGCAACTACTGAACATTTTTTGCTTGATACTTTTTCATTAAACGAATTCTAAACAAATTTCAATTAAAAACAATAATTCTCTTTATTTATTTTTTCTACACTCTAGCTGTTCGGGATCAATCTTGGAAGTACAAAGAATAAATGAACAAATTCGCTCGCGATAAAAACTGTAACAACAAGAAGTTAGATGCGAGCATATATTGGTTGTGGATTGAATTTTATGCAAATAATGGTAATAATAATAAAATTACAAACAATAACAATTTATATTTATACACATTTTAGTTTAACTAATACAAGAGCAGCAACAACAACTTCTAATGAAATTTAGCTGAATCACCTTCTGCCTACAATTCGTTTCAACAAAACAAAACAAGAGAACAAGTACATGTTTGTTTATTTTTAAAACATTTTTTTTTACATGAAACAAAAAAAAATGTTTAATTGGGTGGTTTTTTGTAGTAACGCACATTTTTGAGATGGCATAAATACCGTAGTTATGATAATCACGACACAAGATTTCGATGTAAGAGATTTACAAAAAATAGGCTGATGCAATTATCAAATATGAGACAGTTCTAAAGAGAATCTAAATTTATGTTAAAATTACTCAATTAATTTAAAAAAATCAATTTTTGATGAATTTTTAAATTTGAAAAGTTAGAAAACAATTCCTGTCGATGGATTCTTTTGGTAAGTATAAAATGATTTTCCTTACAGAAACGAGTTCATTTGTATTATATCTTCGATATTTGGACGGAGAGTATTTTAAATGGATTTATGAAACATATACAATACGTGCAAAAATAAAAAGCAAAGATAAAAACGAACTTATAGATAAGGATGATTTCATATGAAAACACTTTAGCTGCCATCAACTCAAGAAAATTTCGAAGCGAAAGCATCGATATAACTCAAGAAGCCCTACTTTATAGAAGACCTAAGAATCTAAGACTTAGATTCATAATGACAATGATGAAAAAAAATATTTCTGCGATCCAAAAGTTGACAGAATAATAAAGTCTGTAACAAAGCTTTTCTTGTTTGACAATTTGGTTAACGAGAGCTTCCTTTAAAAAATTCCTGTAATTTTGAGGTATATGGAGAAAACCCAAAGAAAACCTCAAACTACTTTCTTTGAATTGTTCTATTATAGTGAAAAAACGAAAATTAAGCAAACAACTCAATAACTATAATGTAACTCAAAAACTTTTGTAACTCAAAGACTTTGAAAGTCTTAGAATGGAATGCAATAGACAAATTTAGCGACATCTATTTTCCATTTAAAAAAACTAAACAAGAAAAGGTGTGAAACAGTTATTATAATTGCCTCATCCTTTTTTTTAATTCTATTTTTTCAACATTTTGTTCAAATAATTTTTTTTATTTGATAAAAGCATTTTTCAATCTTTTAACAAATGATCACCATTTCTTCAATAACAAATTTTAAAATAGAAAATTAAATTAATGCCAGAGAAAAATTCGCATATTGCGCGAAGCTCTTTATCTTGTTTATCATTGAAAAGTGCAAAAACCGTTAAATTAAACAAACAGTGAGCGCGGAATATTTATTATGATTTTAATCTTTCCCGATATTTATATGAACGAATATTATTGCAAAAGTTGGTCTGGCATATGCTTCGCGGTCTTTTATGTACAAATTACAAAAATATAAATGAATGAATGGCGATAAAACAATAATAAATATATTTCTCTTCTCTCTCGTTTGGTGTGAATTTTTTATTGTTATTTTGTTTTATGGAAGTAACGCGCTGCGTCGTGGGACAAAGGAACTTGAACAAAAATAAAAAACAACAAAAGCAATTAAAAGGGACATTCATTAAAAAATAAATAAATACACGACAAACTCAAAACATGACAGCAGCAACATCAGATGATGTCAGTTTGAATGTCCTTGTCACACGACGACTTCTTGCTGTGTGAGATAACGCAAAAGTTTCGACATTTTTTTTTCTGCAACTTTATTTGTTTAATCTTATTTAAAGTGTACCTGTTTGTCTGTCGTGTATTTGTTTTTATTTTTTTTTTGCTTCGACTGACGAAGAAGAAGAAGATGTTGTCATTATGTATACATATATTTAATATTTGAACATCTTGTTTGAATCAATTGTTTCTCGTGTTTGGACAACGATAAGAAGAAGATGTTTTTGCTCGTTTTTGAAGTGATGGCCTTGCGTGATGTGTGTGTCACTTTTACTCAAATCTTTTGCGCTGTTTTGAATTTCACAACCTGCTGCCTGTAACTAAGCGATCTCTCATCACACATATGAAGTAAATTAAAATGATTTACATTGCAAACAAAGTTTTTATTAGTAACGAATGTTTTTTAATTGCAATTGCAACTGACGCTTGAATGAAATACGATCGGCGATGTGGGTTGATCGCTTCGTTTAATGACCAACAACTTGCTTTTTGAAGTTTTGGGTGATCTCATTTTTCGTAAGATTTCTTAATTGAAGTTTACTTTGGTGTCTGTTTACATTAATGGAACCAAAAATTCTTAATTTTTCACAGAAATTTAAAAAAATTAAGATTTTAAAAATATTTCAATAATTTAATGTTCAACAACTTTTTGCAACTTCTTCGCTTCGGGTCACGCTTGAAAAATGTTACAAAGAAACCGTTGAGTTTTTCAATTATTTTGATAAATAACTTCGCAATTTGACCTTTGCCAGTCGCTCAGTACACGCACAGCTGTAATAACAACAATACTAATTGATTTTAATTGCCCTTGCTTTACTGGATGCTTCGTTGTTGTAACATTGCAATAATTAGTCAAAAAAATATAAAATCCAATTGAGCGGCGTTTCTCTTCAATTAAAGTTAAAAATATTTACAAACGATGTGCGTGATGATTAGAAAATTACTTGCACACGCTCCAATGTGAAAATAAAATGGGGAGCGTCGATGCAATTTCTTGCAACAAAGTTGTCTTTTTCTATCAAAAAATATTATATAAGACCAAAACCCAATTAAAAATGATTTTTTTCCTCAATTGCATGACTATCGAAAAAGCAATCAAAGTCCCAGGTGTTTGGGTTACTACTAAAAAAATTTCAACAGTAGTCACCCACACACAGAGTGTAACTAACAGGGACACCAAAGAGCTTCAGGTAAGCCACAGTTTCACACGCGGAACATTTTTTTCTGAATGAACGCGTGGATATTTATGAATGAGAGTGGATTTACGACAAAAACCTGATCTAATCCATGCGTGGGATTTGCATTCTTGAATGTTTTTTTACGCGTTTTACGACATACCTTAAGAGCAATCAATCGTTCGGGAGTGTTTTGATTCGAAAATAAAAAAAAATAAAAAGGAAGTGAATCAAACTCACAACAATGCCAATTATGTTCGCTACCTTCATGTCCATCGCTTAGAGATGAAAACCATATTAATTAATCAAGTCATTAGTGAATGAATGAATCGATTCGTTCCGGTAATTTGATGCAATTGAAACTCTTAATCCCGCGATCGATCAATTGACGCTGTGAGTCAAATTCTGATTAAAAATGACGTAATTTTAATCGATTGATGGATCCAGAATCGATTTTTATTTAGTGAAGAGACAAAAAATTTTAAAAGGGTCAACGATTGATTAAAAAAAAGTTTCTAAATTTATAAACCGAATGTGTGTTTTTTTCGCATCCTACGCCAAAAATTCCATAAACACAAAATTATTACTGCCACAGCACACCATAATTGTCGCTTGTTATAAAAAATATTTCGAAAGAGTTTTCAGCAACAACATTCGTTGCATGATCTTTGATTGATATATTTCAGTCGTTCATAAACATCATTTGTTATAATGACACCTTCACTTTTTTCTGTATACTTTGTTTTATCTTGCATGTAAATTTTGTATTTTGAATTGTTTTAACAAATCAATTAACTAACGTTTTTTCAGTACTTCGAATCACGAAACTAAATTTATATTGTGAAAAGTTCAAGTTTCGCGATGGAAATTTTAATGGGAACTTGTGTTTCGAATTTTCTTTTATGAGCTCGAAAATTAATAAATATGAAAAAAAAAAAAATTACGTAAAAAATACGTAAAAAATTACGTAAAAAATTCAGATTTTTTTTGATGTCTATTTGATGGTTTTTGAGCTTGAAATCAAGAGTCAATATGAAAATCATGCAAAATCCAAATTTTTTAAATTTTTGAAAGAATAAGGATTTTTAACTCATTTTTAACAAATTTTAATAAACAAACTTCTAAAACCCCCCAAACTAATTTTCATTCTTGATTCTGAACTTATGCAATATATTTTATCTTCTTTATTCTTGGATCTTTGGTTTTATGGCATTTTTGTATTCGGTTCAAATTCTAAAGTTTAAGTTAGATTAAAATTTTTCATGTTTCTTAATATCACAAATTTAGCAACCCTAATTTTTATTCTTTTAACTTTTTTAAGTTTCATAAGCTCTTAGACTTTGTAACCTCAATGACTATGAAAACTCAATCAATTAATTAAACAATCGCTTTATTCTTCCAAAATTATCCAGAATATCTCCAGTACGTCTATCTTCTTTTCTCTCTGCCACAAAAGTGACACCTCTCCCTCGTTTTAGATCAACACTTTTCTATCAGGTATTCTTAAACTTCGTAGTCTGTCTGACATATCTGAATTGATTGGATCATTTTATTTTTCTTAGTGGTTTTTGTTTAGTATTGTAGATTCTGTACAAAGCTTTTGATCAACACTTTTCTATCAGGTATTCTTAAACTTCGTAGTCTGACACATATCTGAATTGAATTGTAACTTTTCATAAACTCGCAACCTTCTGTCAATAGATTTCTAAGTCTCCGAGACACTTGATTCTTCACAATAAACATTAACAAAGTAACTCTCGTGCGTATATGAACTTCAGGCACGCAATAAACGACTGTTAGTGCTCCATTGTTCGATCCATCGATGAGAATTAAACTCTCATAAGTGAAAGTTTTCCATTTGCTTCGTCGTCGTTGTCGATTTGGTCGCTGGTCATTTAATCAAAATTCATAAATTCAATCAATTTGTGTACGCGTTCGATGCAATTTTCAATTACGAGTCAAGCACATTATCTGGGGCGGTGACTCGAGATACACAAAGTTCCGTATCGAAAATTAATGATCTGACGGGTTGTCGAAACATGTGATCATTTGTTATTACAACGAACAAAATTTTTCTCTTAATGTTTATGGGAAGAAATGAAATTAGCTGGCAGGCATCGAACAATTGCTGAAAAATAACATATAAAAGTCGAGTAATTTTCAGTTTATCTATCAATTCGTGTTGGAGTGATTTATGCAGCTATTGAAGGTCGAAGTAGTGAGTTGTGAAATGCAGTTTTTTCTACCTACGAAGACTCAAAATCAATCCAAAGTTGCTCAAAAAGCCAAGTAGGAAAGTTCACGTAACTTTAACCGAAAGCAAACCCAAGAAAAAGGGCGTTATTGTTTTTTCTTTAGTTTTAATCGCTTAACTGCTTTCATTGTTTATCCGTTAACTGCTTGTAAACATCTTTCCATGTAAGGCATGTTGACCTTGTTAAGGTCGATAAATGTTTAATTTTTTTTTTGGTAGCTCGTAACTGATCAATTACACGTCAAAATCGTTCGATTACTTCTGTGGTTGACTAATTTTTTTGATTTGTTCCAGATTTTAAGATTAAAAATTTAGTCGCTGAAGCAATGAAGTTAAAAATACGCAAAAAATGATCCAAATATCCATAAAGTATCGCCTCTTGATAAATTTTTGGACACAATTTACATACGAATCGTCGCTTTTTGCCCACTGTTTTTGTTTTTTTATCGTGTCTTGTAAGCCGCACATCAGCTAAGGCGAGTATTAATTAGCATTCATTCGAATTAGCATAATGAGATAATGCGACGACGACGACGACAAAATTGTTGTTTCGATGTTTATGGGCATGAGTGTTTGGCTTGTTTGGACATCATTATTGATGACTATGAATTTTTTTTAAAAGATTGCTTCGATCTTTATGATAAGGCTTGCTCTCACGACATTCAAAGGAAGTCCATCTCGTGAAACGCCTTCGTTCTTCGTTGCCACACAAGAGCTAATTCTAAGCATCGAGCCGTGATATAAATCAAAAGACGTGTCAATGCGGCCCTCAAAAGAAGGGTGTGCAAAGAAACTCGTGATTCTGCTTAATTTTAGTTGCATTTTATCTATCGATGCAATAAAATAAAAAAAGTAAAAAATACAGTTTCAAAGAAGAAAGAAAGAAAGAGCCCACTTATGCCCTTGAGATATATCGGATTTATCATGACACCAAAGATGCGTTTTTCTCGGCGCAGAGAAAAAAAAATAAATAAAAATAATAGTAAAAGAATAATAAAAGACGACAGAGGAGAAGATAGATGAGAGCGATAGTTTGATATATTGTACGTGAAATTAAATATGTGCGGCATTTGGTTACCGCTTTATCGTTATTATTAGTCTAAATTTATTTACTATTATTTTTGTTTTTCATTTGTTTTATTTTATTTTTATTTTTTTTTCACTAAAAATGTGCCATGGTATCAGATATCGCACATCTCTCTTTTTTTCTTCCCATTTTGTTGAGGTAATAGTTTCTCTTTTTTGTTCAATGCATTTTTAGCGAAATACGAGATTTTTGTGGCGTCAAAGTCATTAGATTATAGTTTTAAAGAGATTCTGACTTGTTTAAATACTTTTTTTTTAAATATCAAAAGATTTTTCAATTAAAAAATTATTTTTTAGCAATTAAATATTTGATTTTTTTCTATAAAATATTTTTAAAAAAATTTAAAAAAAATCTAAAGATATTTATTTTAATTTTTTTTTTTTAATTTCTTAAAAATTTGTATTAAAATTTAATTAATAATTAAAAAGTTTAAAACTTTTTAGTAAATAATTAAAATTAAAAAAAATATATAAAAAATTTTTCTTGAAATTTTATTTTTTTTTTTAATTTTAATTATTTACTAAAAAGAAGTTTGGTAGTTTTAAACTTTTTAATTATTAATTAATTATTATAACAAAATTTTTTTATAAATTAAAAAAAATAATTTAAAAATTTTTAAATTCAATATCTTTAGAGTTTTTTTTTTAAATATCTTTAAAATATTTTATAGAAAAAAATCAAATATTTAATTACTAAAAAATAATTTTTTAATTGAAAAATCTTTTGATATTTAATAAACTATTAAAACAAGTCAGAATTTCTTTAAAAAAAAATTAATTTATTGAAATTTGACATATAAAAATTTCATGAAAATTTAAAATATGCATTGGGTCGATAACTTTATTTCTACATTGTGATGAAAATTTATTTTTCTTTTCAATTAAAACCAATTAAAATAAACTTAATATTTATTTAATTTAAAATTTTAGTTAAAAAAATTATTCTTAGTGTAAATTTTGAATTATTGACCCAATGCATATTTTAAATTTTTAATCCCAATGCACATTTGATAATCTCAAAATGTCAAATTTCAATTATTTTGAATTTACATTCATTCTGAATCTGATTTTTTTCTAAAATCTTGACTTGGAATGGCTTTCAATGTTAATTAGGGGCCTAAATAATTTTTTTTTGTTCTAAAATTTAATTTTCAAATATGAAAAATTTCTATCTCTTAAATTTGAGCTTTAAAAAAATTTTTTGTACTGAAAATTATCAAAATGCGATCTCATCATTCTCCTTTTTCATCAAATGCCAATCTCCCGCTATTAAAGGTATAATTTTACTAACAAATGTGATCGATCGACACACTCTCATCTCACAGCGACGTCGCAAACAAATAAAAAAAGACAAAACCTGAAAATCAATGAGAAATGCATGCTCGAACCTTGTATTGCCATATTTTGCATCGGTCAGGTTTTGACCATATCCATGCAATTTGTTGCCAATTCGCAATATTAAATGCCGTCAAATCGTCTGCGGCATGGGAAACTTTTCTCCGCTTAATTTGCGTGGCAGAAGGAACCAAGCTCAAGTCACAAGATAATGAATAGAAACCCATCTCATGGGCATTAGTTTACTTTACTTTACTTTCAAAACGAAGTATTTCTACGATTTCTTTTTGCTCTTCAGGCTTAACAAGTAAACCACATTTACTCGATTTCAATTGTAAAAAGGTTCGCATTGCATTTTTTTTATTTTGCCAAAGAGACACAAAGCAAAAGTGTCGCTCGATTAACAAGCATTCAATGCGCTCTTTTTATTTCATTTTACAAAAAAAAAAAAGATTTGCGGTAAATCGAGAGAGACACAAGATGGTTGAAGAAGGTAACTCGAGACCGACGTCGTCTTTACTTGACGTGACAATACTATTTTTGTGGTAGATTTGTTCTCAATTATGTGAGAACTGGTCATAAAACGCACATTTTTTTATGGTTTTGTCTCTCTCTCGGTTCGTCGTCGTTGTAATCATGTCTTTCAACATCACAATTAGTTTTTGTCTTTTTGTTCACTCCATAAATCAATCACACAGTCGACGATTCAAGATCACTGATTACATCACATAAACACGAAAATTATTTCCTCACACCGATTAATCTTGCCTTCGTTGTTCGTTATTCGTTTAGCTGTGAAAGAAATTGATGTTTGAAAAATAATTTTTTTGATCTTTCCTTTTCCTCATGAAAATTGACGCGGAAATGAGGTGTGGTTAAAATAATAAAGAACGAACCAAAACCGAAATGTAGGTCATCACAGATTAATTTCTAATTCCTTTTTGCGTTATATTTTGCTCAATTGCATGTTCCATTGAACGAGGTTAATCAGTTATGGCGGGAACGAACAAGGTTCTTTTAATTAACTAATTAATTTATTGTTTCTAATCGAAAATAGTTGCTTACAACAGCTTTTGTAATGAAAATAACAACTTTTTTTAGGTTAAGAAAAAAATGGCGGGAAAATTTTTTGAAATGTCAAAAAATGAATGACACTTATCACAAATTTTAGATAAAATTTCAATTTTTTGTTTTTTAAAAAATAATTTTAGTTCAAAAATGTGTCAAAATTAATTTTAAATTCTTATAAAATTGAATTTTCATCAAAAATATGCTTGTTGAGTATTGAGCTGTCAAATGTCAAAAAATAATGACAGCTGTCAAATTTTTACTACAAAATGAAATTTCTGACATTTTTTACAAAATAATCTTTCAGAAACTCCTTAAAATTCATTGATAATACTAAATTTATCAAAAATTCAAGAAATTCAAGAAAAAGTCTCATAAAATTTAATTTAATTTTTAAAAAATATGACAGGTGTCAAAATTTAAATTTTTTATATTGATTGAAATTTTCAAACAATTTTTTTGTGAAAAAAAAATAATTAGAAATATTTAAGACTCTCATAAAAATTTCTCTAATAATTTTAATTTTTAATGTCAAAATCATAAGATTCAATGTTAAATAAAAATCCATAGAATTCGGAAAAAAATTCTTACAAATTCTTAAAATTTTCTTTTAAATTCTTAAAATTTTCTTTTAAATTCTTAAAATTTTTAAAAATATTTTATGAATGTTTTTTTTTGTATTTTAAAAATTTTTTAGTTTTTATGAATTTTTCAATATTTATCTATAGTAAATTTTGAATTTGATTTCAGATTTAAAGTGTGATGAAATTTAAAAAATTGAAAAATTTTAAAAATGACAAAATTTGTAAAAAAAAATTTTTTTCATCACATTTTTAATCTGAAATCAAATTCAAAATTTACTATGAATAAATATTGAAAAATTCATAAAAGTTAAGAAATTTAAAAAAAACAAAAAAATTCATAAAATTTTAAAAAATTTTTTTAAAAAAAAAATTTTTTCATTTTAAAAAAAAAAAATTTTTTTTTTAAATAGTTCATGGTTTTAAAAATTGATCGTTAAAAAATCAAAACCCTTTCATCTCTGAACTTTTAAAGAATTTTTCTAAAACAGGTCATTGCCAACAATAATTCACTTAACTCAACACAAAAAAACCTTCCTTGACATTGATAAAGCTACGACAGTCATGCCATTTATTTTGCCATCATTGACATTGATCTTCAAATTCATGCAGATTCTCCGGTGCACGCGATGCATTTCCATAAACATCTTTTGATTTATTAGGCAAAGTGCAACAGTTCAAATCTCTTTTCTAGCGAGGTCAGCATCGAAAAAAGAAACAACACTCGCTGTAATTGCGGCGATCGCGCGCATTAAATTTCATGATGATGAAAACGTTGCGCGCGCACTCTCGGCTTATTTATTATTATCATCAACAACGGAGAAGAAAAATTCTCTTCTTTCTTCTTTCGTGTTGTTGCTGCTCTACGAAAGTACAAAAGAAATGATAAATTTGCCGCAAACGCTTTTATATCATTTTGCTCATTCATAATTTTTCAGTGTTTTCAACGCGCACAGAAAGTCAGTCGAAATAATTACGGCTCACATGAAATATTTTTTTGCGCATAAATTGCGGATCATAAATAAAAAATTTGCAAAATTATGAACAATTTTTCACACTTGATGCACTTTTTTGTTGTTTCACTTTGCATAATTGTAAATTGGAGGAAACAGGTCTTCTTAATCAGAATAATTTATGCCCAAAAGCTCGTTGATCGGTTCTTTGAAAAAAAATTTTTTGTTTAAAAAAAAAAAGTCCCGTCAATGTAAATTATAAATTAATTAAGAGCTCACGTTTCACGCCTTTGTCTCGAAATTCGCTGTAAAACTAAAAATAAATTAATTAACGGATCATATGATCATTTTTCGACACTTGTCTAGCTTTTAAACAAATCGTGTAAGTGAGAAGAGATGAGATCATTTAATTTTTAGATTATCACATTTTTTGAAGTTTTGCCGTAAAACGAAAGATAAGAAGAGAATTTAAATATAAAATTTAATGTTTGCACAAGTGATAAGCGAAATTTGTATGACGACAGCGATAAAAGGTGCAAAATTTCATCAGGTAACGTTTTTAGTTGGTTTTTAGTTGTAGAATAGGGGAAAAAATTATAAAAACGGATTACAATGCTTTGCAATTAGTTCAGTATAGGAGTGAACTTAGCTCGAATTTCAAGGTTACAATAATAATTTTAATGACTGTGCAGGCAGTGATGGTTCTAAAGTTACTCATAAGGGCACAAATTGTTAAAAATATGAAAATTTGTTTAAATTTAAAAAAAAAATAATTTTTTTAAAACTTTGCAACTTTTAAATGATTTTTATTCATTTTTGTCTCAAGTTTCAAAAAAATATTTTTTTAGTAATAATTTTAATGAAAAATCTAACAAGATTTTTTCCTAATTTTGAAAATTTCTTTAAATTTTAATTTCTTCAATTTTTTTAAATTTTTTTTTAATTATTAAAAATTCATAAAAAAATATAAATTTCTCATATTTAGTAAAAATTTCTTTAATTTAATATTTTTAAATAAATTTTATTTTTTTACTATTTTTTTAATGGATTTTTAATAAAAAAATAAATTAAAAAATTAATTTTATTTTATTTAATAATAAAATTAAATTTAATAAATATTTTTTTTTCCTTTGAAAAATATTTTTTTTTAAAATAAGTAAAGTAGTTGAAAAACCCTCGGGTTATATTTTGTAATTTTTATCTAAAATCCATCAAAAAGAAACTTTAATAAAAAAAATTGTTTAATTTAATTTTTAATATTAATTTTTTTTAAATTTTAATTTTTTAGACTAAAAATCCTAAAATTTAAAAAAATATTTTTTATTTTTATTTTATTTTTTTATTTTAATTACAATTTAATTAAAAAAAATCTTTTTGAAGCTGAAATTGCTATTTTTTATAATTTTTATGAGAAAAACTAAAAACCTTATAAAATTTCCTCTTTTTTTAATTAAAAATTTAATAAATTCATCTTCTTTAGTACTTTTTTGTTTCATATTAATCCACTTCATGAACAAATTTCGCAAAAAATCTTTAATTTAATTAAAACCAACGAAATTAACGCACTCCATTAACTTTTATTTCACATCCCTGCCTTCCGCCAAACAGTCTACCATTGCTTATCAATCTAATAAACACACCTTTCGACACCTTTTGTGGATTTATTTAATAGTAATTGCCATAGGCTCTTTTTTTGCTGCTTAATTTCCGTCATAACAAGTCAAATGCGCACGTCATTATTTCTTGCAATGTGCCAAAAAACGTAAATAAATCGCACTTTTACCGTTCTTATTCACTTTTTGAGGTTTGTTGAGTCATTAATCATGACCACGATATTTTTATTTATTTTTCGTCACCTTTATTTTTTTTTTTGCGATACCTCTATTAGTACTGAATTCCAGAAGTGTACAAGCTGGTCGATATCAATTACGACAATCGATTGTTGATTTTTTTTTGCCTGTCTCGTAAAAAAATATTTTTTTTCATCCAAATTTTATGCGGGAAATTGTCGCACTTTTTTTTCATATATTTTTTTTATTTATAACTTTTTTTTTCTGTGTTGTATTTTTTTTTTGCTTTAAAAAAACATTAAGTGACGAGACATTTCACATGTTGCCGCACATTAAAAATGTTGTTTATGTCGAAAACGAGCTGATTATATTTTTATAACATTAATAATAAATTTTTCTGTGTTTAATTTTTTTTTTATTATTTTTTTAATTTAATTATTTTTTTCTTGTTATCACTATAAATTACACTTTTTTTGCTTTTAAAAGTAGAATAATGGCAATTAATACCTTTTTGATATGCACATACAATTATTTTTTGTTGTATTTTTACACAATAAAATGTAAATAAATATTAAATTTTTCGATCGTTCGAGAATCAAAGTACGACAGAGACTTTGTCGGAACACGCGTTAAACCGCAACTAACACACAGGAAAAGAAATCGTTTGTTACGGAGTCGTCTGAAAATATTTTTCTGTGTGTGATCGTGCACCTTTACGTTCATAGAGACACAGAAGAAAAAAAAATGTAAACCAAACGTGTATGAATGATGAATGAATTTGTTTGATGTGTATGTAGGTCGTGTCGTGTGTGTTTTTCGTTATTCTATTGAAGTGATTCTATGAATTTGCAGTGTTTTGCTTGGAATTAATATTTTAAATAATTTTTTTTCTATAAAATATTTTTTTTTTAAATTAATTTTTTTCAATTTTTTAATTTTTATTTATTTTTTAAAAATTATTTTATTATATTATTACATTAAAAAAATATTTTTATTTTAATTTAAAATTAAATTATTAAAAAAAAAATATTTTTTTTTAATTAAAATTTAAATTTTTTCAATTAAAAAATATTTTTTAAATTTAAAATTTTTTTTTTAAATTATTTAATTAATTAATTTATTTTTTAAAATTAATTTTAATTTAAAATTTTTTTCAATTTTAAAATTAATTTTTTTTTTAATTTTTAATTTATTTTGTTAAAAATTTACTTTTAATTTTTTATTCAAAAACTTTTTTTCAAAAAATATTATTTTTCATTTTTAATTTTTTTATTTCGTTAATAAATTTAATTTTATTTAATTTTAATTTAAAAAAAAAATTTTAATTTTCAAAAAATATTAAAAAAAAATGATTATTCATATTTTAATTTGAATTAATTAAATAAAATGAATTAATATAATTAAATTTATTTATTTAATTAATTTAATTATTTTATTAAGAAAAAAATATATTTTTTTTTAAATATTTAAAAAATAGAAATGTAAAATATTTCAAAAAATTAATAAAATAAAATAATTTTATTGAATGAATTTTCTATTAGTCTACGAATCTATGCGAGAAATGTAAACCCACAAACACAACTAAAGAAAATTTCTTCGTCGTTAAAAACAACCTAACGACGACGTCGACGTGCCATACAAGATTTTTCGTTTGCATGAATGAATGAATTTGATTGATAATAAAGGTGTATCAGTAGGCGTTCGTGTATCAAGAATCGCTGTTCGTGCCGTTAATGCAACAATCCATACATCCGACACATCAACAGAAAAAAATTGGCTGATAAGGAAATGGAACATTTTCTAAATGTCCAGAAACAAATTATTATTACTCTCTCTAATGATTTTTTTTCAGTCGTGTGTCTGTTATTTCTGAGATGATGCGAGAGGTAATGGTGTCAAATGGTACAATTTTAGAGAATTTTGATAAGCAAACCAGAAATGAACTTCAACTTAGATTGACTTTTGAGGAGATTTTATTGAAGGTTTATGAAGATGATCATGAAATCTTCTTTTGGAGAAAGAAAACATAACACCATTGGTAAAATAGAAAAATTAAATAAAAAGAGAAAAAATGTATTTAAGAAAGGGCAAAGTGTTTGTTTTAACATGCTTCGTTCATGTCTTCGTTTGATGTACAAGAAGGTATTAAAAATTAATCCCATTCGAGGTATTAAACATCTTTCTTTAGTTTCTGTCTTTATTAGTACATATTATTCTATTAAGACACATTTTGTTCTTGAAATGTTAGAAAAAATTGTTTTAAAGTTTTCATTTGAGCGTATTTTTCAAAAATTTTAGTTTGAATCTGAAGTTTTTATTTAAAAACTAAAATTTTTGACGTTAGATGGCGCTGTAAAAAATTTTTTTCACAAATTTTAGGTCTTAAAATCTCTCGTTTAGTTTCAAAATTAGTCTCTCAGATTAAAAATTTATAGAAAAAATACTTAAATAATTCAAATTTTACTTTTTTAAAAAACTCACAATAGATGGCGCTGTTAATTTTGTTTTTTTTTTCAACATAGAGTACTTCAGGTTAACCAAAAACGAAAAATTGAAGTATTAAGCGTATTCAACGACAAATGGTCTTCTGTAAATATTTTCTTTCCTCAAATAAACTCCTTTAAAAATTTTGCCACAAGATGTCGCTTTATAAAAAACTTAAAATCCTATAAATAACCTGAAAAAAATCTCAGACATCAATCAACCTTAAGAAATCAACCTTAAATTTTCACTTATAACAACATAATCCGATACTCACAAAAAAAACACAGAATCCACTATTTTCAATAAAAACATAAGGAAATTAAAATAAACGATGCGTACAGATATTAAAAAGAATAACTTGACATTCTTACCAGCATTAACCAACATTTACTACAATAATCGTCTTTCCTCTGCTCTACTCTGTAAATCTGTCTCTTATTCACGAAGACGCATCTTCTTTTTTTTCTGAGATGTTTATTTACTCGAAAAAAAAAATAAAAACTCCAAAAGTGTGAAGATGTTCTCAGAAAGAAGAAGAAAAAAAAATCTTCAACACATTAAAAAAAACTCTTACATAACGGATTTGCGGTTCAAAGATTTCCTTTTGAGCAGCGATGATGATTATTATTTCATTCGTTCGTTTATATATTGCATTCTAGACAAATTACTTCAGCAATAAATTATTTTTTATTTCGTTGATAAGGAAAAGTATTGTTTAAATGAATTATGTCATTTTGAATTAGCATGAGACAGACGACTTTGAACTCTCTTGATACTCTTCATTCACATGACAAAGAGAAAAAAAAATTAATGTAAAAAACATTTTTGATGAAAAATTTCTCATGCAAACGAGAATCGATGCAACAGGCATGTAACATATGCACCATTATTGTTATGATTATAAAGTAAGACATAATGTAAAAATTAATAATTCATGACATCAAGTTGATACAACTTCCTTCTTTCGTCTCGTACCTTCCATCTCGTACACAAAAATTGTAAGGAATAAAAAATGCTTGCTGCATGTTTGTGTGTCAACAATGTCTTACATGTGTCCTTTGAAGAGTGGGACGACTTCATGATTGCATTTCTTCCTACCTACATACCTCCAACTAACTCGAGAGAGACATAGAGGAAGAAGACACAATGGACATAAAAATGTTTGTCTAGCATTCTTTACTTTTGTTTTACACTGCTTGTAAACATGACATGTCAATATGTGCCTCCTGGGCATTTGTTTTGCATAAAAAAGGCATTAAAGTTCTTCTTCGCTTGCTATTCTCTTCTTATTACTCTTATGCGCCTTTCTCAGATGATGTTGCATGCTCGACCACCCTACTGAAGGTAGAAAAATTTTAACGTACCGTATCAAATGTTATTCCAATTTGTCGTTCACATCCCGTAAAGCACAACGACGACGACGACGAACAACATTAAAAATGCATATCCTTATTTTACGGGATTTGGTTGCACCGACAAATGAAGAGATTTTACATACACACAAAAAATCTCTAATCTTTATCCATGACTTATGAAAACACAAATGTGAAATATTTGCCACATATAAATATAAACTCTCGGTGAAATATCAACAAATCATGAAGTACAGATGCAAATTTGCAGCAAACATCCTATTAAAATTCATGACAATATTTTTCTTTCTTTTCGTTACTACTTCAGAAGAGTAGATTTTATACACAAATGTATGAAATGCAAAAAAGAGATACAAATATAAACCTAAATTAAAACATAAATTCTTACACATAATTCCGATGTGATCGTTTACGGAAATGTTTTGGAGAATACGGTGACCAGATGAGTTTTAGAAAATTGCATTTTGTAAAAAAATTATTTTTTTTAAATTAAGACTTTTTTTACTTTAATTGCATTTTAGGTGATGAATTTTTGGTAAAAATCAATATGAGAAAAATTATTTTTCTGATAGAAAGGATGTAATAAAAATGGATTTCTAATTTTAAGAGCTTTAAATTGTAACATTAACAGATATTTCTGATTCTATTATATACTTGAGTACGACCCGTGAACTTTTTTTTCACTTGATAAATATTCAGTAGGTAAATGACAGTTCATAAGAGAATTTCCTTAAATCAACTCTGAGCTTTAACTTCCATACAATTATTTCAGGCAAAATTTCGTATCTTATCATCCTTTTGGTTGTTCAATAATTTCATAGACTTTTTGCGTTCATTAGTTTTTTGTTGTTTTGACCATGATTTTTAACATGAAGCAATTTAGTAGTAACTATTGAGCCAAAAATTTGTAAAATGTTATACAGGCAGGTTATCGAGTTACAAGTTGTCAGGCAAGCGTATCAGTGGCAAGTAGCTTCCATCCAATAGTCAGAAGACACTTCGTACCTTTTGCTTTATGAGACTTCTTTAGTAGGATCCCTCGATTTGTTTTGGGAATGCTGTTTTTAAGATTTATTTCAGCCACGAACCAAATTTTGTAAACTTTTGTAATGAACTTTTCTTGTTGATCTTAAAGAATTAAAATTTACAATATTTTTTCAAAATTCATATAAAATTTTAACAGCGTACCTGACTTTCATTAAAACAAAACATCTGGTTACCATAATCGCCTCTGAGCAATTCCTCAACAAATTTTAATATTTCATCGCACTTTCTTTCTTTCCTATGCCTAATAGTAGCATATTTCTGTCTACTACTCGTTTGTTTGTTTACAAAGTTTTGCACGACGAACGACGACGACGATGAATGAGAGACACATTAAAATTAAATTGTGTAAACAAAAGAGTTATGTGCAATATTTATCCCGCTAAACAGTTGGAATGTTACTTTTTTTTCTTAATTATTATTTTTATGGTCGCATTCTCTTCTGTCATTTGTAACAATAAAGATCACTTATTTTACCGTTAGAAAAATTTTGATTAGATTTTTATGTTTGTTAATGGCAATTTTACTACAATTTTATCTCACACCTTCAAATTTTTTTTAAAGTTTTCGTGGAAATCGTAAAAAAAGTATATTGAGTGATTAAAATTACATGAAATTTTGTTTGATTTAATTTATGCATCGCGATCATTTTTTTTATCGATATTAAAGCATAACAAAGTAGATTATCGTTCATTGACGTGCCTTTTATGGAGTGTTTTATCGATTTTTTATGTAAATTGATTTTTTATTTGAAATTTGACTTAATTTTGGAACAATTAATTAGTATTGAAAAAAAAGTTGGTCAGTCAGGTATTTTTTTAAACCCTTAGATGATCTGAAAAGGAAATGGCGCTCAGTTTGTTTAAATAAAAATTAATTGAATCTTCCGTCAAATTAACTAAAATGCTTCAATGGTCATTAATCAAACTTTCTCACAATTGTAGCAAATTGAAACAATTTAACCTTGAATTTTTTTCTCCAACGCAACTCAATTTAACAAAAAAATTTGACTCCTCTTAATTAAAATCAATTTCGACGAAATTTGAATTCATCCAAGTTTTTTTTAACAGAAAATTGTATGCAAGTTACTTGTACAAGAAAATCGTATATTCGACTTTTTCGGCGTTTTATCGTTTTCGATCAGTTGGATGCAAGTTTGATAAATATTTGAAAAAAAAAACTTTTCACTTACCTTATGAAAACATTCTTGATGACAGGTGAATTCACACTCGAAGCACTTGATAGCTGGACAAACGTGCAAGTATAAATGACAAATCTGGCAGATTTTATAACCCGGATTGTAATAATACTGAAATTTATGCAAGCCATCTAAATCGGTGCCTTGTTCGTCGATTTTCGGTAAAATATGAACTCGTTGTTGCTGCTGCTGGAGTTTCGTAATTGGCACGAAAGTTTGGAGATGATTTGCTGGATTGCATTGTAAATGATGCGACTCAAAGTTCTTTGGAATTAACGTGATGATTCGGGGATCGTGAAAATTGTTTCTCTGAGTTGAAGATGGAACGACTTGAAGATTTTGAACCTGAGGCTCCGAAGCTGCATCATCGATAAAAGGAATACTTTCGCTACTTCGAGATAAAGCAATGGAAGTTCCAGTTTGTGGCTCATTAACGACAACTTCGTCGTTAATCTGAATCAAAGGCAGTTCATCATAATTTCCATTTTCATCGTTTTTCTGTATCAATTCTCCTCGGGCAGGCTTTTGCGGAGGAACAGTTTGAGTCGTTGAAGGTTGCTGTTCCGTCAAATCTAATCCCGAATAGTCATCGAAGGAGAATTGCACGTGAGTAAATTGTTTTTCAAGCGTTTTTTGATTCGCTGCATTTTCTTGATTTTTCTCATTTTTTGCAGCTTTCTTTTCTTCCTTCTTTAGTTTCTTGGCAGCTTTTTTACTTTCTTTGGTCTTTTTCTTGTTATTAACTTTTCCTTTAGCAGTTGGAGCTTCAACTATGACCTCGGTATTATCGACAGTATCAGGAGATGTCTCGCCATCTAAAAGTCGTTGTTCGAGCGCTTCTGCATTGAAGACACGTGCAGGCTGGATTTGTGGTTTTTTATCCTCGTTCTGTAAGTATAAAAAAAAGTAAAAAGTCAATACGTGCCTTTTATGCTTCCGATTTTTTGCCTATAAATAATGTCATCAAAATCTGTGTAACAAGAAAATGTGAGAGAGAACAAGTGTTAAAAACAACAAGAGACGTCTTGTTCAAGTAAATCACCCAAAAATACAGATGATTATTTTTAACACACAGACAAACAAACAAAAAAAAAATAAGATTTATGATTGTTCTTACTTGGATGTTAAACATCATTTTGTTTTCAATTTCTCAAAACCATAACAGGAAAAAAATATGCTCAAAAAATTTTTTTTAAAGGGAGATGCAAACAAAAAATATTTCGTGTGTGTCTGTGAAATGATGCATTTTATTTTTTTTCTCTCTTCCTTTTTATCTTCTTGTTCTATACATTAATTTTTTGACTCCTGCTAATGAATAAATTGTAAAAAAAAAGCTGGAGGAAGGATAATAAATGACAGCTTCTGTGCAGTTGTGTGTTACAGAATAAACCAGCATAAAATAGTTTTAAATTGAATTTTAAAACACAAAACAATAGGAAACTTTTTTCTTCTCTGACTTTTCGATTTGTGGATGAGGCAACAAAAAAAAACAATTAATTTAGATGGAATTGAATTTTGGGCAGATAAAAATCGATGGAATCAAGCAAGGAATTTAGTCGAAATTGTTCAAATTAAAAACTATCTGATAATGGAATTAATGTTAAGAGATAGTTTGACCTAGATATGAGAAGAACAAACAGAGGCGCGAATTAGATGATCATTGTAAAAATTCATTACGAAGAGATGAAAAAGGGCAAAGTCGTAAAATTTTTATTCAATTTGGCTAAAAAGCTTATCTGAGGTATCAAAAATTATATTAATTGAGATAAAATTTATTTTTAGGGTCAAGGATCAGTTTCTCGAGCTTAAGTAGTGATGCGCAAAAATAGGTAAGAAGATTTTTTTTTTATAAGGTTTGTATATCAGCTATATATTCTAATACTTTTGATTTAAATCTTTTTGGTTTAGCCTCATACCGAAAAATTCAAGAAGCAATTTCGGGAATTTAATAATTCATGAGACTTTGACTAAGTTGATGGAGTTATTAATTCGAAAAAAGCTTTGATTAAGTACATATCCTATTCAAGATTGGCTTTGACAGTTTTTCAGGACCCAGCCTTCTTCTATCCTAAGGACTGTTTGGATTACAAAAAATATGGGTTCTTATAAGCATTTTACATATGACTTCGAGAAACAAATCCTGATTATAAGAATCTCATACTCAATATTTTTCATTTTTGTGAAAGAGCAGAAGACAGAACCACAAAGCTGCAATTCAAAACATTTCGTTGACTTTAATTTAATTGTACTTTCGACTATAAAAGTAACGAAAAATGTTTGAGATAAAATATCCGAACGTGAGGAATAACAAGATACAAAAGCTTTTTGGTGAACGGGATTTGATTATGTTTCCTTAATGACCAATAGAAAGCAGTAATGCGCTACAAGGCGCTTCTCAGAAGGTAAATCAGCTCTGCACCAAGTCACAGAACAAGCTCAAAATCGGCTAATGGAACTCGATCTGAATTTATGAATTGATATGTTGTGATTACATACGATGAAAAAAAAATAGATAGCAGTGATTATAATATGAAGCAAAATTGCCTCAAATATTGAAACACTCTTTTTGCCCATTATTGCTTTAGCAATATTTCACATCCCTGTCGCAAAGTCAAAACGAGACAAAAACGAAAGTAACATGGTAGAACAGTCGTTAATCACTTGACATCGATGGCGTTTTAATTGTCATGTAAAGTTTTGTCCTTTGCTACCATGCTGGGCGATAAAAATCTCTCTCAAAAAGTTATCAATTGAAAAAAAGGAAAGTCACACAATTTTTTCTCATACATTTACAAACTAGAACACTATCTGGCAAACATTTCAGCATAAATATCCGCGAGGCATATCAAATCATAAGTAAATTCATGCGTGTAGGTGTTTGGCTTGGTAGATATGGTAAATATTTATGATATTAATCAAAAACGGCTCTGCGACGTGTTCGCATACACAAAAAATTTCTGTATGCTACAATTTACTTTCCTGCAAATTTTTTTTTACATAAAATTACATTGCACTCGTGAATGCACAAGACGTCGTTGTCGTGCAAAAAAATAAAAATGATTTCGGGCAAAATGTCTATCATAAATTAACAATGTTGGAAATCTGTCTCGGCAAACAACTTTGGCGAGAAAATGTTGGATGGAACATTTATTTGACGATAAAGGTAATTACCACTTCGCAAAATTCTCCTCAACTTTAAATGGGTTTGTCGTAATTTGCTACACTTTTACAGCAGCAGCAGGAGAATTTCATCAAAATTTATTTTTATTGTTGCAGTTGCTCTTTCTCCTTTAATTTCTATTTTAAAAAACGAGTAGCAGCGAGTTTGGGGCCCCATCTTCATTTAGCGTGTCGCTCAAGGCAAACTATTACGAACGTGTAATAAAGTGACGAACTCATCAATCACCGCGAGTGAATGGTGCAAAATCACGTCATCATCATCAACAGCGATGACCGAAACAACAACACGGAACAGCGATTGGAAAAACATTAAAAAATTACATTAGAGGCGATCATTAACCTCGAAAATGAAGTTATCGTGCAAAAGTTGCCCTGAAGACTTTCTTTCTTTTTCTCTTAAAAAAAGTTAAACCTTTGGATCACGACAAAAAATTACGAAATGGGTCAAATTTCGTCAACTGGCAAAAAATGCTGAAGAAATTTTCTTCTTGTGATGCAACAATGTAGTTGAACGTCGATATTTCATTCATAACTTTTTCTGTTATCTGACATGATCGCGGTCATTTGTCTAAGTTATAAGCTTGTTAGAAAGGCAGAAATGTTTTGACGTTTTTTTTTCTTTCTTTCGATCAAAATGGATGGTAGACTCCGTTTTCAAGCTAAGATGATGATCAATAGAACAAGCTTTGTTTGTTGCCGTTTACATGCTTTCATTATTTCTTTCTTCGTTTTTCGTATGTTCTTCTGTCTAACTTCAAACAAGCAACAGACGCACAAAGATACACATTTTTTTATTAAAATTATTATTATTTAATATTATTTTTATGAATAATAACATTAACAAGAGGAATACGCGCGCGGTTTACGTTGCGCGTTTCGATCGAATGGAAAAAGAGGAAAAGATTCTGTTTGTCTGTCTTGTTTATCGGCAATTTATTATTGACTGTATATTAAATTGAATCCGATCAAAAGTCGTAAATTAAATCTGGTTTAAGTGATTAAAATAATAATAATAACGAAAATGATCGAGAAAGAGTTGCTGTTTGGTTCAACATGATGCAGAAGATGCCGAAAGAAAGCGAGCACGTGCTATGTTCTTTTTTTGAATGAATAATTGTTGTGTGAATTGAAAATATGTTGATCCAATTCAGAACATGTTTTAATGTTTTTGATATGATCGAAAATAATTTTTTAAAAGCTTTCAAAGTTTTTGACAAAAGCCTTAAGGTTTCTTGAAGACTGAAGACTCTTATTTATCATTTTTAATCATTTTATAACTCAAAACTGCCAAAAAATTGAAACTGAAAAAATTTTTTTCTTTGACACAGTTTTGATTTGAAAACTAAATCTTTCAAAAACTATGAAAAACATAGTTTTAAAAATTTGTTCTTGCAAAACTAAATCAAGAGCTAAATCAAGAGCAAAACTGTGTCAAAAACTATGTCAAAAACTGTGTCAAAGCAATTTTTGACAAATTTTGCTCTAAATAAAAATGTCAAAAACTTTTTTTTTAATCATTTTATAACTCAAAACTGTTAAAAAATTAAAACTGAAAAAAATTTTTTTCAATTTTTGTCAAATCAAGAACAAAACTTGTCAAAAACTATGTCAAAAACTGTGTCAAAGCAATTTTTGAAAATGGATAAAAATTTGTCAGAGGGCTCTAATTTATCATTTTTAATCATTTTATAACTCAAAACTGCAAAAAAATTGAAACTGAAAAAAATTTTTTTCTTTGACACAGTTTTGATTTGAAAACTAAATCAAGAGCAAAACTGTGTCAAAAACTATGTCAAAAACTGTGTCAAAGCAATTTTTATTTTTGACAAATTTTGCTCTAAATGGATAAAAATTTGTCAGAGGGCTCTAATTTATAATTTTTAATCATTTTATAACTCAAAACTGCCAAAAAATTAAAACTGAAAAAATTTTTTTTCTTTGACACAGTTTTGATTTGAAAACTAAATCAAGAACAAAACTGTGTCAAAAACTATGTCAAAAACTGTGTCAAAGCAATTTTTGACAAATTTTGCTCTAAATGGATAAAAATTTGTCAGAGGGCTCTAATTTATCATTTTTAATCATTTTATAACTCAAAACTGCCAAAAAATTTAAACTGAAAAATTTTTTTTTCTTTGACACAGTTTTGATTTGAAAACTAAATCAAGAGCAAAACTGTGTCAAAAACTATGTCAAAAACTGTGTCAAAGCAATTTTTGACAAATTTTGCTCTAAATGGATAAAAATTTGTCAGAGGGCTCTAATTTATAATTTTTAATCATTTTATAACTCAAAACTGCCAAAAAATTAAAACTGAAAAAAATTTTTTTCTTTGACATAGTTTTGTTTTGAAAACTAAATCAAGAACAAAAAAAAACTGTGTCAAAAACTGTGTCAAAGCAATTTTTGACAAATTTTGCTCATTTAAACTGAAAAAATTTTTTTTCTTTGACACAGTTTTGATTTGAAAACTAAATCAAGAGCAAAACTGTGTCAAAAACTATGTCAAAAACTTTGTCTTTGACACAGTTTTGATTTGAAAACTAAATCAAGAGCAAAAAAACTATGTCAAAAACTGTGTCAAAGCAATTTTTGACAAATTTTGCTCCAAATGGATAAAAATTTATCAGAGGGCTCCAATTTTCATTTTTAATCATTTTATTACTCAAAACTTTTATTTTTCTTTGACACAGTTTTGATTTGAAAACTAAAACTGTGTCAAAAACTAAAAAACTAAAGCAATTTTTGAAACTGAAAAAAAATCATTTTATTACTCAAAACTGCCAAAAAATAGAAACTTGAAATATCATGAAATGATAAATGAGCTCATGATAAAAGCTACGAAGACTTTTGGGGTTGTTAAAGAATCTGCTGAAGGTTTTCAAACCTTCAAATCTTTCAACATGTTTCCTTTAATGTTACATTGTATCAATCTGTCGCAACTATCTTTCGGTTTACTAAACATGCAAATGATGACACTGCATTCGCTTTGTATAAATGCCATCCAACACAACAAAATACGGGTCCATGAATTTATTACTTACAAGCATTTAAAAGATTTTTTTGCCTTTATCTATCCATTCATTTATTTAATTTCAACACACGCATCATCATCGTCGATAGATAAGACCCAAGTTTCGTGTTAACACTCCAACTAATTAATTGTTTGTCTTCCATTGGATGACATTACAGCGCATTTCTCAACTCTCGGAATATAAATTAATTAATAAAATAGGAGAGAAGAAAAAAAAATTGTCCATAAAAACTGGTTAAAAGTTACGTCATGCTGCTCCAAAATGGATTTATGGTGTTAAATTTCGTTCTTGTTGCATCTCGAAATTAATTTATTTATTTTAGTGCATTTCTAGCGGGATTCCCGTGGCTTTGATGGATTTTGTGTCTCTGTTTTGTATCCATAGCTGTGGCGTGAAGAGAAACAATAATACGGAAACTCCTGCCAGAATCAACCAGAGTGCGATATTGATAAATATCAAACATGAATTTGAACTAATTTCGAGCGTGTTTCCCTTTTTCATGTCAAAATAACAACAAAACAACAACAAAGAGAGAGCCACAAACATCTGTTTTTCATATCAAAAATTACGCGTTCCACGAAATCGTTTCGTTTTTATCGTATTATGTTACTTTTTTTGGTATTTATTTAGAAAATGAATTTATTTAGCAGCGAAACAATGAAATTTTTTGTAATTTTTTACTTTCTGGGAGGAAATGGCGTTAGAGATATTGCACTACTGATTAAAAAACAGTAGAAAAGCGATTAACTCCTGAGTTCTTTGTTTAATTTTTTTGCTATTTTGTGCGAAACTGAGTCCAATAACGGTACAAAGAACGAACAATGAGGGAGCCGCTACCGCTAGTTGTAATAACTAACTGTTAAACGGTTGTTCGTTCAATTATTATCGGGTTTCAATCAATAAATTTGATTTTTTTTTCGAATGATTTTCGACCCATATGCATGCGTAGACAATTAAAAAGCCATAAAATAAACAATGTTATTTATTTATTATCATTGAAAGTACACGCATTTTATTCAAATCAGTTAGTTTAGATTTTTTCCGTAAATTGATGTAAATTCTTTATTTTTAAAAAAAATCTAGATTGAGAAATTTGAAGGTTTCGTATTTTAAATAGAAAAAAAAATTAACGAAAAGAGATAAAGATACCACGAAAATCGGTTCTAATCACATCTGTCGGTCAATAAAATTTTTTTTCTATTGCATTCTTCCTGTTTGATTCGTTCCACGACCTTCTCCTGATTGCTATTTAGTATAATAATGTCGAACAACAGATGTATCAACAAATTCTTTATTTATTTATTTTTATTTTTATTATCAATGAATGTCGATCTTTACTCGTAAAATTTGACAAAAACTTTGAAAAAAAAAGAATAAAAGAAGAAACATTTGTAAAATTTGAGTTTGTATAAAATTTCGGAAAGAAGCACGTGCCTCCTACTATTGATCCCTGACTACTTGAATGAAAGACGACGAATGCATGAATGTTATACAAAAGCAGGTGTTTTGTTAAAAATCACCAAAATGTGATATTTTTGAAATGAGCCGATTGTCGATAACTTTATTTGAGAAAAAAATTAAGAGTCATCATCAACAAATTCATTGAGCGGATTTTAGTTAAAATTTTTAAAACAATTTTAAAAATTTAAAGAATTTTATTTAAAATAAAATAATTTTATTATGATTTTTTTTTAATAATTTTATAATAATTTTATTTTATTATAATTTTAATAAAATAATTTTAATTTAAATAAAATTCTTAAAATAAAAAAATTAATAAGTTTCATATTAAAAATAAATTAAAATTTGCATTGGGACAAAAAATTAATTTTTCATTAAATAAAAAAAATTACAATTAATTTTGCATTGGGTAAACATTTTAAAATATTTCATAGATTGAAATTTTGAAATGTGCATTGGGTTAAACTTATGAAAGTTAAAAAATCTTATATTTAGCGGCAATTTTTTTATAATGTGAAGTAGGCAAGAATTTCAAATTGTGTATTGGGTTAAAAACTCAATAATTTGAAAATTTGCATTGGGCAAAAAAAAATAATGCCTCATAAAACTAAAACAAAGTCTAAATGTGCATTAGGTTTTTTTTTTCAATTAAAATTAAATATTGGAGAACAAATTTGAATTTGGGGCAAATTTCTTAAAATGTGCATTGAGTTTTGTCACTTAATGAATTTTGAATAACTTTGGTTGTCTTTCTAATGAAAAAATTTTTTTAAGAATTTTTAAGAATTTTTTTTTTTTTCTAATGAAAAAATTTCTTCAAGGAAAGACAACTTAACGCTCAAAATATCATATTTTTTTTCTAAAATTATTCAAAAAAAGTCAACAATTTCCAAATTTCGAGTAAAAAAAAACAAACGATGACGAACGGAACTGACCTGACCCTCATACGTCGACATCGTACACGTAGATTTATTTCATCCCAAAATTATTTATGAGATCCAAATTATAGTCATAATAATGACAACTTAACTACTTTCGGTTGACTTTTTGGATTATTTTGGTTCTCAAGACAAAACTATGACTCGACAAATGCAGAGAATAGAAGATAGAAGAAGGAAAGTTGCCCACCCACGTTTTTTTTCTGTGTCTCTCTCACAAGTCTCTTTGTTTCGAATTTAAAATTAGTTTAAAATTATCATAAAGTATGGAAGAGACGTAGAGGAGAGTTAGAGAGCATAATTGTTATTTATTACAAAATTTATAACATCAGCGAGGTATTTATGTTGTGGCTTGTTTTTAATTTGAAGCTAGTGCTCATAAATAAAATGTGTGGACGTGCATGAAAAATTAGCTAACAGAGAAAGTCTCTCTCTTTTTTTCTCTTGATAAAAAAAAACTTAAAATTGCGACTTTGACAAAAGTTCGACGATGATTTAATTTGAAGGCTTTTTTGTTCATTATAGTCAAGAACATGACACGGTAGTTAACAAATTATGTTTTCTATTCATTTAGCCGAATAGAAGAGAGAAAAAAAATTTTTTTCATCCCATTTTTTGTTGCTCATTGCTTCGAATGTAATATAATTATTAATGTTAAACCGACACTAATTAATCATTTTTATGCGTGTTTAAATTGAATGTTAATGTTTTTGTTTTTACATCGTTAACATGATTACAAAGTTTGTCTTCTTCGTGTTTTATTTTCAGTTTTTTTGCTCTATGAGAGTATTTATAAGAGATAGGAAAAAAACATATCAGGAAGCATATCAATTTTGTAAAGTTTTTTGTTATTATAAATCTTTTATTTTATAAATGGTCGGTACATATTTTGTCACTCCTTGAAAATATGATTTATTGACAAAAAGTTTTTAATAAAGAGCTCAAAAAATTATTATCAGAAATCAGATGTTAAAATTAAAAAAATATTTTTAGTGATGACTTTTTAAGGTTTTAAAGAAATTTTTCATTTTCTTCTATAAATAGATTAAAAACAAATAATTAATTTTTGTTATATTTTTGATTTTTTTTTAATTAATATTTTTTTTCTTAAATTTTTTTTTAAATAATTTTATTAATTAAATTTGATTTATTTAAAAAAATTGAATTTTAAAAAATTAAAATAAAAAAATTATTTTATTTTATAAAAAAATATAGAAATATAAAAATTAATAAACTTAAATAATTTTTTAAAAATTAATAAAATTAATTAATAAAATAAATTAAATAATTAATAAAAAATTAATAAAATTAATTAATTAATAAAAATTAATAAAAACAATTAATTAGTTAAAATCAATAAATTTAAATATTTTCAAATATCGGTTTAATTGTTTTTTTTTTATAAAATAAAATTATTTTTTTTTATTCTTGAAAGTTCAAATTGTTCAAATTGTTCAAATAAACCAATTTTAATAAAAAATTAATTAAATTAAATTTAAAAAAAAAATAATAAAAAAATGTATTTAAAAAAATTAAAATACATTTTCAAAGACAAAAAGTAAAATTTTTAAGTCTCTTATTTACAAAAAAAAAAAAAATAAAATTCCATAAAATATTTATTTAATTTTTTTTCTAATCTCTAAGATCAAAATAAAACCCTTCCCAAGTCAATTCTCCCTTCAAAAACACTCAAAATCTTTCATAAATAAATAACAAATGTCCATCAATAAAATTAAAACCAAATCTAAATCAAATTTATTGCACATTTTTTCCTCCATTCCCATTCTTTCTGTTTTACCTTTGCAACCAACTATTGCGTGCATTTCTGTCATTCAACGATATTTTATGACTTTTTGCACTGCAAGACAATTCCTTGTGCGACGTTTAACGTTGTTGTCTCTTGATAAATATATTTTATTTATTTCTATTTCCTCGTTTATTTATTTTTATTTTTTTTTTTTCTATTCTTAAAATTCCTTAAATCCCTAAAAGCGTCACAGGTAAATACAACATATTGATTAAAACTCACACTTAATCGAATCTAACATTTTTTGAGGCAATTATGATAGGCGACGTAACGAGGGAACCATAATTGATGTGAATTGTGCATTTTCTTCTTTTTTTTTGGGATTGGCTCGTTGTTCCGTTTTGTTTAATTGCCATTTGCATTGAATGTTTAACAAGCGCAGCACTTCCTGTCATTTTTTGTGATTCAATTTTTTGATTACAATTTTTTTTTATTGAGTTTCGAATGGTCATAAAAAATGATAAAATTAAGAATCTTTTCAAAAAAAAAATTTAAATGAAGAATAAATTATGATAAGATTTTATTCTAATGGGCACTAAAAGGCGCTTATTATTGAAAAATTGTCTCTATTTGTTCGTCTTCTCTATCTCTCTATGAAGTAAGTGCCTTTAGGGCAATATTTTTCTTAATTAATTTCGAACACAAAAAAAATCATTAAAACGCCGATGATGACGATGAACCCATTAAACGCGTTAGAAACAATAAATTTTAATGAAGAAAAGATCAAATATTTGGATGTAATGGCTGTTATTAATACGACTTTAATTGATATGATAGATAAATGGGTTTTTGTTGGTCTAGGCTAGAAGACTTTGGGAACTCCAATGAACTTGAAAAATGAAAAAGTGACCATTTAGAGTTGATATTTTATGTTCCTACGCAGAATTGATTCGTTTTAAATGATTTTAATTCAAAATATTAAAGAAAAATCAATTTTTTGTATTGGTCACGTGGTTAAAATTTTCAAAATTTACCTTTGGCGGAAATTTGAAATGTATAATGAGTTAAAAATTTAGTCAAAATGTTTACGTGGTTCAAAATATAGCTTTTCTAAAGAAAATTTTAAATTTTACATCTTATTAAGTTATTCAAAGAAAATTTAGGTCACGTGGTTTGAAATTCGTTTTTTGTAGAAGATTCTTTAGATCTACAACTTATTGAAGGTTTAAAAGAAACTTTTTAGGTTTTTTAGTCTTTTTAGGAAACAAGGTTTAAATTAATTCATTTTTTAAAAGATAATCTAAACTCTTTCAGTTCATTAAGTTTAATAAAGTAACTTTTGGTCACGTGGTTAAAATTTTTAAATATGCAGTTAGAAAATTCATTTCTTTAGATTTTTTTGATGCCCTTCAGGTAAATTTCAAAGCAATCAACTCATCAAGTACCCCAAAATGACCTAAATAATACCCTAAATTCCCCTAATATCGCACCAAACTCACATTTTCGGCAAATTTGAACAAAAGGGGCGTAATTGATATTGCCAAAATGTGTCAAATTACAAACAAATCCGATCAGAGAGAACGAAATTTTATAACATAATCACACATTGTTGCTTGACACAAAGGTTTTCAACAGCAACAACATATGGATAGCATTTCATTGCTAACACAAAGAGGGACTGAAGATTCCGGAACAAATCAAATTTATTTGTGAGTGTATCCGAAAACAGTTGTCGATCGTACACACGAGTCAATAAATGTTATGTAATCCCGATTTTTGTACAAAATTCTTTTTTGTTTAAACAAGAATAAAATTTTAAAAATAAACTTTAAACTTTATGCGCATATGTTTAGATTTCAACTCTTCTCGCCCGATACTTTATTATTATTACTATCGCATGAAGTTTTTCGCTTACGAAATCCGACGAAAAATCCGATCGAACGCAGTTCAAAAGGTTGAGTGTGAAAAAACATTTAACAGTAAACAAGTTTGTTCTAGTTTTCGATTTTAACTTCTTTCGTAACTTCACGCAGGGGAGATTTATGCCAAAAAAATCTGCTAAGAACACAATTTTGGTTGGACTGAAATTGATTTATGGCATTTTTTGCGTACATTTATTTGCTGTTACTGCATCGTCTTAATTTTTTTTGCTCTTTTTTTTACAAAAAAATAAATAAAAGTAAAAATTGACGCCTCTTTCATTGTTGCTCACTTCAGTTTTTTGGCAAACAATATCTCGAAAATCATTTCCTGACCTTAATTGTTGTGCATCCGATTCGATTTAGGGATACAAAAGGAGGAATATTGGCAGACAATAAATAAGTGCGAAAGAGGAAAGATTTTATTTTAATGGTCGTTTTCCGGTTTTTGTCGAATTTGATGACAAATTTATTTTATTTTGTAAAATATTGCAAAAAAAACTTGTCTAAAAAAATTAACGGTATAATTTGAATTGAAGAGAAAATAAAAAAAAATTATGAAAGAAATGCAAGAAATTCCTGAATTAATATGACAAGAAAAAGAGATAAAAAAAACATAAATTATTTTATAAAGTTGTCATGAAATTAAAAACTTGAATGGATTTTAATAATATTTTTAAAAAAATATTTTTTTATTAATTTTTAATTAAATAATAATTATTTCAATCCATTTTTTTTTAATTCAGAAATTTATTTATTTTTTTTAATAATATAATTATTTTAATTTATATAAAAAAATTAATTTATTTGAAAAAAAATTAAATTTAATTATTTTAAATAATTTTATTAATAATTATAATAATAAAAAGTTTTATTAAAAATAATTAATTTTTTAATTTTTTTTTCGTATTTTTATGAATAAAAATTGAATTTAATTCAAAAAAAAAAATAAGGTATTTATTGTTTAAATATTTAAAAAAAATTAAATAAATTAAAAAATAATTAATTAAAAATTAAATTTAATAAATTTTATTTAATTATTTTTTTTTATTAAATAAATAAATTAAATTAAAAAATATTTATTAATTTTTTATTAAAGAAAATTTTTTAAATGAATTTTTAATTTTTTCCAACTTTTTAGAACTCTAAATAAAATTTCAACATAAAATGATATAAATGCAAAAAAGACAACATGACATTCACAAAACCGCATTTTTGCTTGGAAATGCGGCAAAAAACGTCATGTTCAATGCTAATCATAATTTTATGAGCCATTATTGTATAATAATAATTTTTTGTGTCTTATGTGTTCATTTAATAAATATTATTATAAAGAAAATAATAATAACGACGACGATGATGATGATGATGATAAGGCGAATCAAAAGGAATGCTATCTCGCACATAAGCATAAAACGTTAATAATAATAAAGACGAAGAGAAGAAGAAGCAGACCCACAGCGACGATAACGACAATCGACGCTCAGATTACAGATCAAGGTGCATTAAGTGTTATTTAATCCCATTTTATAGCTCGCTAGACAACATATCTCTGCTTTTTTTTCACTCACCTGAAGGATTGGTGCGCTAATATGTGGTCGTCTCTCCTTTTTGCTCGTATTTGAACACAAACAGTTCCAAGGCATCGTCAGTTATTTCAGTTGATTGCTGCTGCCAAACATTTCCTTTTGCTCCTGATAAGACAAAAATTATGAAAGTTGAGAAAGTTCTGTAAAAAAAAAAATAAAAAATTGAGAAAATTAATAATAATTTATTTAAACAAAAAAAAAAATTATTCAAGTAGTCAAAGTAAGAAGCGTTCACCAAACATGAAAAATGAAGGTGTGTTACTTCGTAATCTGAAGGTTTTAATCGATTAAATGCGAAATTTATTGCCGTGCCCTTTGGGAAAATGCCGTGATTTAATGAATGTAAAAAAATTTTACAGCAATCAGCATTTTTTTTTTCAAAAACTCATAAATATTTAATTCAAGTCAAAAACACTAATGATTTAAAAATAAAAATTTTTGCGAGTAATTTTTTTAATTAACTGTCAACTTTTGAAATTTTTTTCTGACGTGACATGATAGCTGGAACGTCATTTTGTATGCGCATCTCTTAAAAATTTAGAAAAAAAAATATTTTTGGCAGTAACAAGTTAATTAAAAAATTTTTCACTATGATTCACACTTGTTAGTGATCTCTTAATATTGCCATAAAATTAGATGTACATGTGAAAATTAACAAAGAAAAAATCTGGAGATTTATTAATAAATTATGTCAGCTTGAGCGACCTTGGCATCGTTTTACGCAATTTTTTGGGTTCTGTTCTGAACATGAAAAAAAAACATGAAAAGTGACTAAGAACAAAGAGACAATTCTGATTTAATTTCCAGATGTTGTGATTTTGGTTTACTGGTTAGAAATCAGAACGAAATAAAATTTGTGAAAAGTTAAAGTTTCGCAACTGATGATTTTTTAAGAGATGCAGGCGAGGTACTTTGACGATGTCAAAAGTCAATTAAGGTAGAATTTAGGATTTAGGAGACTTTGGAAAGTAGAAATTATAGTTAGAAATTGTGAAAAAGTATCTTTTGACTTTTCATGATTCACAAACTTAAGTATTCTTCTAATTTTGTGAAGAGGTATCTTCTTTTTATTACAAATGGCAAAAGAAACAAAAGCATTCCGCCTTTAAGATTCACTTGATTCGTGGCATATGAGAACGCTCAAATTATTTTCAGTACAAGTGCTTTTTAAGAAACTTTGTATATGATGATTCTTACTTCAAATAGCATTGTAAAAGTCGAAATAGGTCTGATGAGACACAAGACATTAACTTCCATGGGGATTTCTTCCTTCTATTCATTTGATCTTCATAAAAAGTTTTTTGTGCTTGATTCGTAGGATTTTTGTCGTGGTAAAGTTCCATTTTTCATTTTGGCTCATCGTTTTTCTGAGTAGTTAAGTTTTTTTTTTTATCTCGGAGTAAACTTTAAAAGTAACAAGCTAAAAGTTATTAAAAGTTTTTAGTTGAAAATTAACTTTTAGTATCTTACAATAGGATTAAAAGATTTTTGAAGTAGAAGTTTCCATCCAATTAACTGCTTTCTTTGCAAGTTTTGATTTTTTATATGTTCTTCATTCTTCGATCGATTTTATGATATTTTTTTAAATCTTTCTTATGAATATTGAAAATCCTTTTCTTTAATGCTTTACAATATCGCTTTCATCTCTCAAAAAATTTCAAACTGCGAAAAGCAATTTTTCACAATAAAGCATTGACCGGATATCGAGCTCGTTGAATTTTTGGCGCCATATAAATTCTTTCACAACTCAAGTCATCATCCAAAATTTTCTGTCAAAATCACTTCTACGTCACTCTTTATTTTGGATGACTTTTGATGAATTGACTACCAGAAGCGACGCAAATAACAAGTGACTGCAACAGCTAAAAAATAATAATCATGAGTAATGATTCAAACACGACGAAAAAAAGTGAGTTGTAATAATTTGAATAATTATGTGGAGAAAATTGGAGAAAAATGATGTTACTGTCACTCTTTGCCATGCCATGCCAGACATCCAAATCATGTGTCGTTAATTAACATTTTGTACTCTTTCTCACTCTCTACTGTGCACTTCACTTAAGAATTTAACAAATCTCACGCTTGTTGGTTGTCGTTTTTTTTCGGAGATTATGACATGTAACTGTGAATGTCGCACCAAAAAATTTTTTAAAAGATTTTCTCGACCTTGATCAATAATTTTTTTAGATTCTTACAATGAAGTCTTGTTCTAAGTCTAACTATTTAAAGGTAAGTAACAACAAATAAATCTTGAAAAGAATTCAAAACAGGTTTTCTTCATCTCCTTTTGTTACAGCACAAAAGAACACAAAAGTGCCCCAAAACCGCCATATTAATCAAAAAATAAATCATATCAAAGACCCACGAGTAATGCAAGTGATGATTGTGTAACATTCGTGGCACAGACCAAGCTTCAGACGAAACGAAGAATACGAGAAAAGGCGATAAAAGGTTAATTTAACATCAAATTAAAAACTACGTCATGTCACTTTATGGATCGTTTTATAAAAAAAATAACATTTTTCAACTTTTTTTTTGTTGTTGTAGCTTGAATCTTTTGTCATTGTCGTCAATGATCTCATTAGCGAACAATTGCCGGTCAATACAACGCGGTATGTAAGGTCAGTTATTGTGTGCTTTGAAGGCGTAAGTAGAAGTAAGTAGTATGAGGGAAACGAAATTCCACGAAATAAATTAATTCAATTTTTTTCTTTTTATTATTAGAGACCCCTCGCTAAATTGCTTGACTCCAATTAGTCAATTAAAAGCTAATCTTAATCATCATTAGATCGCCACAGTCGTATAATTGAAACATTTCTAACAACAATTTATGACACTCGCTGTCTACTTTTTTTTCGTTAACTGACAAGGAATTTATTCTATATTTAATGAAAAAAAGGTCTTTGATAGGACCGACTAACTGAGGAATGATGCGATAAAGAAAAAAAGACGACAACCGTGCACATTAATAGCATTTTGGATGCATTTTACCGTAAAATGAAGTGATTTCCTGTTTAAATGAGTATTTTTTAGGTAAAACAATGGTCCGTAGGAAGTTTTTAAAATTTTTTTTCAACAACATATTTACACGCAGAGAAAACAGGTCAGTAATGAGTTTGTTAATTTTTATCAAATACAATTTATTTTTTTAAAAGTTTTCGAATATAAACTTATTTTTTTTTTTTATTAGATAGGGCAAAAGTTTAAATTTTATCAAATATCAAATATTTGTATATTTTTTACGAGATTTTTTACTTTACGATTTTACTTTTTTTACAGTTGATATGTGAAAATTTATCAGAGAAAATTGCAAAGCAGATGTATTTAAGACATTGACAAAAAAGAACAAGTCGTACAATAGGATTCGAAAAGTAAGATCCAGAGTAAATGTTATATTGACTATAGTTGTTCGTCACAATCTTTGGTACATATTTAAAGTCAGACATATATTGCAAGGGTAGTTTAAAGTTTTATTTCAGCTATACTCTCATGACACGAATGTTCATAGAAGAAATGAAAAAATTAAAAAGATGTGTCATTATGCTCTTATGCTAAAAAGTCAAATTCATGTGACCAAGATCAATAATAGGTTATAAGGGATTCTGCCATAGAGCAAGTATCGACAAGTTTGTAAGGACTAAATAAACGCAAGAGCCTTGATGATGTTCAAATGAAAGTAAAATTTAATAGAATGAAGTAATAAAGTTTTGCTTGAAGCAGATTAGTCTATACAATAAAATAAAAAAGGTCTGCATGAAGAATAATATTTCATACTGAAAAAAAGATTCGACAATAAGACTGTTGAAAATAAAAAGAACCAATATGAATTTATCAAAATTAGACAAGACCATTTCGAGATTAAATTATATTATAAAAATTAATATTTTTACGTTATATACTTTGAAAGTATCATAAATAGAATCAACAGTTTGTTTTGAATTACACTCAAAAAAAATATATTAACTTTTAGTATAAACATTTCTTTGCGTGAACTCAAATGAATGTTTGTGAAAAAAACACGGAAAAATTGGTACATCTGTGCAAAATTTATGCAAAACACGACTTTTCATTCATTCATGTGCGCGTTAATTCACTACAACTCACTGACTCTTCATATCGCTTTAAATTACAGACATTTTCATGTCCGTTTTAGTGTGAAAACATGCGATTTTCGTTCGTGCATGATTTATGCGTTGCATTAATGAAATTATTATCGTGCTCATCACGGAAGAATTTCCCTTTTGGCAACTCTTTCAACGAGACATCATGGCGCGATTTTACTCAGAAGTCAGATTTTTATGGCCCATTTCCCGAACCAGACAAAAAAAAATCAAGAAAACTATTAGAAACATAAAAAAAGAATTTAACAATTATAATTTGAATCCCACATATGTATACGAAATCGATGAATAGATGCTTAAACATGTTGAACATAAATGGAACATATATATTTTATTATTTGAGCTGCATTAAATTAAAAGCCAGTCACAACATTCACTGGACAGAAAAACATAATTTTGTTATTAACGCCCACTCTTCCAGTTTTTCTTTCTCTCTCTCGTTCAAAGTATAAATTAAGACTCGACGTCAGTGAGTTAGTAGAGTTACATTGTTGTTGAAATCTTGTATTATCTTCAACTCTCTTTAAGTAATAATAATTGTATAATGAAAAGTTATCTATCTTCTGTATATAATTTTTTTTTGTAATGTGCGGAATTATTGGATATTAATATGTCACGATGCGATGCGCGAGACCGGAAAATGTTTGTTACAAACACACACACCTTAGAAGTTTTAATTGACACAATTAAAGGCGATGCGATTTATAGAGGAATATTTCCGTTCATTCGGAATGCAGTTTAAAGCAAAGAAAAGAAAGAAAAAAAAGTGAGAGGAAATTTATTAGAAAATGTAAATATTTGGATTTAAGACGTCAAATTTTTTATTGTTATTCGTTTGCGGAAGAGACATAACCTAACACAATATTTTTTTTTGTGAGAAAATTTATTTTTTTTTAATTTTTTTTTGAGTTTTTCAAATTATAATTTTTTTTTTTTAATTTTAAAAAATTTTCAATTCTTAAAATTTTAAAACAATTTTTTTTAATTTTTTAAAAATTTTTAATTAAAATTAAAAAAAATAATTTTTTAAAAATTTTTAATTTTTTTTATTTTTTTAATTTTATTTTATTTTTTTTTTTTTTTAAATTTTTAATTGTTTTAAATTTTATTAATATTTTTAATTTTTTTATATTTGCAATTTTTTCAATATTTTTAAATTTAAATTTTTTTAAATTTTTAAAATTTTTAATTTTTTAAAAATAAAATTAAATTTTAATTTTTTGATTTAATTTTTTTAAATTTTTTATTATATTTTTTTAATAAATTTTTTAAAATATTTTTGAATTTTTTTATATTTTTAATTTAAAATAGTTTTTAATTAATTTTTATTAATTACTTTTAATTATTTTTAAGTTTTTTTTTTTAAAATTAAATTAATTAATTAAATTATTTTTTTTATTTTTTAAATTTTTAAAATTTTTTTTTGTAAATTTTTTTTATTTTTTTTTAATTATGACACAAATTTGATGAAGTCGAGTGCCCATTCTAAAATTTTATTTTTGTTTTAAATTTATTTTTTTTAAATATTTTTAGCTTTATTAATTTGAATTCAATTAGGAGAAAAAAATTTAAACTCCTTGACAAAAAAAATCTCAAACGAAGCACCTCAAGTTTCCTCCTGACAAAATATTTTCTTAATGCACATTTGATTTGCAAACAATTCACGACACATGTATGTATATTTGTCAGATACTTGAACTGCCGCATCAAATTAATTTTATCGTACGAATTTAATTAAAACGACATTTGCAATTAGATCATCATCACAGCTGTATCGCATCTCGACTTGTTCGCAAAAGCAAAAAACTTGCCTGGAATTTAATTTACGATTAATATTTTTCGCAGTTTAATGCATTTTAGTTGCACTCTTCTCCATTCATTAAGATGAAAAAAAAAATTATTTATCGAACAGTGGCCTCTATTTTACTACTTGAGCTATCATCATTGTTAAATTGCTATCTTCATAGCGTTTCATTATAGTAATTATAATTATCATAAGTTTATTAATCGGTTTGAAACAAAGTTACGAGAGTTGTTGCACAAGCTGCGGCATGCAAGGTAACTGTCCAATTGAAATCCGAATCAATTGACATGCCGACAGCTGTGTTGGTCTCAAGAGAGAAGAAGCATATTTGACAAATTGCACGGATTATGATGATTGATGATGCATGTTTTTTTTTTCGAAAGGTGCTTCATGTCATCGAATTCGATTGGAATCCATCCAAAAATGTAACGGAAAGCCAAATTTTTCGCAAATATTTTGATTTAATTCAACTGCATTGTTGAACAATCGCGATATTTGCATATTCTGTTGTTCACAACTTCAATTGTTATGCAAATCAGACAATTGTGTGTGCTTTTCGTTGATTTATTTTTCTGTCATCGCGCGTTTGCATAGCTGATGAGATCATTAATTTAAGAAATTCAGGATCCAGACAGATTTTAATTAGGTCTTTTGCCTTTTTTTGCATGCCTGGCTGCGAAGAAATCCGATATCGTTCCATAGAAAGGTAAATTGCATGTAAAAGACATTTTTTTGCATAAATTGAATAGTTGATGAAAAAGATAGAATTGAATACAATACCGGAATATTTTTTTTTTTGTAGAAAAAGTCGAGAAAGAAAGAGGGAACGAAAGAAATTTTTGCACAATTATTATTTTATTGTTTTAGAAATAAGCGACGACAGAAAATGGAAATTTTCTAACTTTCCAACTATTTAATTAACAAAATTCTCATGATTTTTGCGCGATGAGACGACGACAACAACGTTAATCGCTTAATTCATTAACCTCATTAATGGTCCGTGTTGTAGACTAAAAATGGAAATGACTCAGGAACGGAATGTCATTGTCATGAAAAATCTGAGACATTTGTCGCGACGATCATCTTTCAAAAGTTACTTTGGCGAAATCGAAGCTAAATTGTTGCCAAGATATAATTTTCACTCTCTCTGTCGTTAATTGCGAGTCTCCTACTGTTTGTTGACCGAACGTGATCTCTCGCTTTATTGACAACTCAATGGAATTGTCGCGTCAATTTACTTTCATCTTCACTTTTTTATGGCGCTTTCTTTCTTCTTTAAAGTACATTAAAGGTCAAATCTGGGAAAAATATGAATTAATGCTTCATAAAAAAAAGTTGATCGATTAAATGCAAGATCGCCATGTGGTTTTCTTCCTGAAAGCGTGAAATTGAGCAGAACACTTTGCGAAAATTAAATTGGCAAAAAAGGCTTATCGTGAGATTAAAATGTCTTGAAAAGCTGAAACGTTGACCAATTGAAAAAATGTTGAAGAATTAAGTCGATGCAAATATTGAAAATGTTTCAAATTTTATTAAAAATATAAATTTTTCTTTAAAATAGAAAAAAATTAAAATTTCTTCAGAACAAAATCTGTTCAAAACTTCTAAATTATTATTTTTTAATAAATTTTTGTTAACGTCAATTCAAAAAATTAATGTTAAAAATTTGAAAATCGCTTTTTTGCTTATTCATAAAATGAAATATTTTTTACTTAATTTTAAAATAAAAAAAATAAAAAGAAATAAAAAAATTTGATAAATTTTTTCGGAAAAAAGTAAATCAAGGATTGTTCTTGATTAAGTTTTTAAAACAAAACTATGTCAAAGAATTTTTTTTCAGTTTCAATTTTTTGGCAGTTTTGAGTTATAAAATGATTAAAAATGATAAATTTGAGCTCTCTGACAAATTTTTATCCATTTAGAGCAAGATTTGTCAAAAATTGCTTTGACACAGTTTTTGACATAGTTTTTGACACAATTTTGCTCTTGATTTAGTTTTCAAAACAAAACTATGTCAAAGAAAAAATTTTTTTTCAGTTTTAATTTTTTGGCAGTTTTGAGTTAAAAAATGATTAAAAATGATAAATTAGAGCCCTCTGACAAATTTTTATCCATTTGGAGAAAGATTTGACAAAAATTGCTTTGACACAGTTTTTGACATAGTTTTTGACACAGTTTTACTCTTGATTTAGTTTCAATTTTTTGGCAGTTTTGAGTTATAAAATGATTAAAAATGATAAATTAGAGCCCTCTGACAAATTTTTATCCATTTAGAGCAAGATTTGACAAAAATTGCTTTGACACAGTTTTTGACACAGTTTTTTTGCTCTTGATTTAGTTTTCAAATCAAAACTATGTCAAAGAAAAATTTTTTTTTCAGTTTCAATTTTTTGGCAGTTTTGAGTTATAAAATGATTAAAAATGATAAATTAGAGCTCTCTGACAAATTTTTATCCATTTAGAGCAAGATTTGACAAAAATTGCTTTGACACAGTTTTTGACATAGTTTTTGACACAGTTTTGCTCTTGATTTAGTTTTCAAATCAAAACTGTGTCAAAGAAAAAAAAATTTTTTTCAGTTTCAATTTTTTGGCAGTTTTGAGTTATAAAATGATTAAAAATGATAAATTAGAGCCCTCTGACAAATTTTTATCCATTTAGAGCAAGATTTGTCAAAAATTGCTTTGACACAGTTTTTGACATAGTTTTTTTGCAAAGAAAAATTTTTTTTCAGTTTGACACAGTTTTTTTATCCATTTGGAGCAAGATTTGACAAAAATTGACATTTTCTTTGATTTAGTTTTCAAATCAAAACTGTGTCAAAGAAAAAAATTTTTTTCAGTTTCAATTTTTTTGCAGTTTTGAGTTATAAAATGATTAAAAATGATAAATTTGAGCCCTCTGACAAATTTTTATCCATTTAGAGCAAGATTTGACAAAAATTGCTTTGACACAGTTTTTGACATAGTTTTTGACACAGTTTTGCTCTTGATTTAGTTTTCAAATCAAAACTGTGTCAAAGAAAAATTTTTTTTTTCAGTTTCAATTTTTTGGCAGTTTTGAGTTATAAAATGATTAAAAATGATAAATTAGAGCCCTCTGACAAATTTTTATCCATTTAGAGCAAAATTTGACAAAAATTGCTTTGAAATTTTTGATCCATTTTTTTGAGCAATTAAAAATGATAAATTTGAGCACAAATTTTTATCCATTTAGTTTGTGACACAGTTTTTGAATAGTTTTTGACATGAAATTGTTAAAGAAAAAAATTTTTTTCAGCTTTTTTTGCAGTTTTGAATAAAATGATTAAAAATGAAATATTTCTTACTTTAAATTGTTCAAAAAAATAAAAACTTTTATGATTTTTTAAAATGTCAATTCAAAAAATTTCCGTTTAAAATTTGAAAATCGCCTTGTTGCTAATTCAAAGTCAAAATTAATTTAAAAAATAATTAAAAAACTTTTTCATGTAACTTTTTTTTTTGTCTCAAAAACATTTTTCCTAATTCTTCCGCCTAACAAGAGTAAAAGAAATTACAAAATTGAATCGCATCTAATAACAATATAAAAACAATTACTATTCCAGATGCATGCCAAAAGAATGTTTACTGCATTTTACTCAATCGGTCGAACAAAACGAGAAAACATTCATAATCCATAAGAAAATAATTGAATGACTTGGAGAACAGATCATTTCATCATTTCACAAAGAATTCTCGTCGAAAGAAAGCAAGAAACAAAATTAGGTTAAATAGAGTAATAAAGAAAATAAATATAAAATGATGAGCATCGTATTTCATAAATCACTCGGAATATTCATACATGACGTGCATCACTTTCTGAGATATTTTCATAAATACTTCGGATTTTATGGAGTTGTAAAGTTTTTTTTCTCATTTTTTTAATTATTTGTTTAGATTTACTTCTTTTGTAATTCTTTCGTATTGTGAAATATGAGATATTTTTTTTTTGAAGTTTATTACGAAATTAAGTACAATGTTGGTTTAAGTGTTGGATGTTTAACATAATGAAGCAGTTTTGGACATACTTTGACATTTGGTTTGTCTTGTTTAATGGTAAAAGTTAAAAAGTTACAAAGAAGAATTAATTAATGAGTTTTTGTTGCAAATTTGAGACTTTTTTTGTCTTTTAAAGTTAAAAAATTATCAATTTTTGAAGGAATTTTTTTTTAAATTAATTTTTGGATCTAAAATTAGAGATCTTTATTAAAGAAAAAAAGTAAAAATGGGGCGATTTCATAAAAAAATTTTAGAACTCAATTTTATTGATGAATCTACATTTTTTAAACCAAAAGGAACTTAAAAAGATGTTATTTGGATAATTTTCTCTCAATAACATCTTTTTAGGTCCTTTTGGTTAAAAAATCAGATTGTTCAAAAAAATTGAGTTTTAAAATTTTTTTAAAAGAAATCGCCAAATTTTTATTTTTTACATCCTTTATTTGACTATCAAGCACCCTTTTTTGATTCAATAAAATTAAAAAAAAATCCTAACCTAACCTAAAAAAAATGTAAACAAGATCATTGACATTCACCTTTTTTTTCGTTCTCTTTGACAAACAATTTTTCTCTATAACACGACTCACACCTTTTATTTGTGACTTTTTTTGTTTCCTAGATGATTTTTTTTTTAAATTTAAATGAATCATAGAGTCAACATCATCATCGTCGAATGAAATGTGATACACGTTTATTTATTTGAATTTCTAAAAATGCATTTCCGTGCGTGAAATCCTATCCCAATCCTATTTTTTGTTTGTTTTTTGTCAAGCGAGACTTTTAAAATTGAAACAAAATTCAAATTTTTGTCGTGTTTTTATTCGAATTTTATGGATTCCTCATTTGCCAAAGTGAGGAAAAGCCTTCGTAAATTGTTTTTGAATAAAAAATTGCTGTTAAGTAAGCGATTGACCAAAAATTGTAAGGACTTTGGGTTTCATTGGACTCATATTTTGTATAAGGAACTGTTTCTGCTTGAATTATTTCCTCTTCAAGGCTTTTTTGGGCTTCATAAAGTGCTGAAGCTATTTGAACAAAAAGTGCTAAAGCCATGAAAATGTACAAAGATCTTCGAAGAACATGAATTTCTCGCAAAATTTCGTAATTTCCTGTTTTTTCGGCGATTTTAGTAGGATTTTCCTCGTCAAAAACACTTTTCATGTCTTCATCGCCTCGTGATTCTTCGTTCATGTCAAAAACGTTCGCCTCTTGAACCGGATTTGAATTAATGACGGTGTCAATTGACTCACAAAGTTGCTCTGAGTTGCTCTCTATCTCATCGCCAATCTCGTCAATGGACAGCAAATTTCCTTTTTCATCGTATTCTATTGCGGTATTCATCTCACTTCGACAATATTTGGGCATAAAACCCTTTTTACAATCGCCATAAGCGAGATTCGATATCAACGAATTCGATCTCGTGACATTTTTTCCACATTTAGAAGTCATAATTTTGTCAGAAAAAGAATTTTTTTTCTTAATCTCTTGTAAAAAAAAATATAATAATTTTGTAACAACGACACACAACTCGTACAAAATTGAAAGAAAAACAACTGGTTACTTTGTCAACTAACTTATCATAAATGTGTTACGTGCTACGATAGAACGCATAAGAAATTTATCTCGAGAATAAATAAATTATGATTTAAATTTGGTTTGTGGATTAAATTTCCGTGCTTGCGTGTGGGAACCGATCTTCGGATATTTAAAACATTTTTTTTTTCATAATTTATGACTTTAGGACAAATTAACGAAATTATTTGGAGTCCCTTTGGAGAATTGAACTTCATGATTCATCAATTTCTACCCTAATTTGTTAATTTTTAATGTAATTGCTGTATGCGGTTTAAGTGCAAAAGTCAGCTGCTGGGCACGCCATAAGTCGATCGATGACTCACTCAATCAACTACAACAAATTTTTATTACGGATAATTTTATGAGCCACGCCATAGAATATTAAAAGGTTTTGGTAAGTTGTTTTAAAATTTATTAGAGCGTTTTTTTTTAGATTTTTTTTTAAATTTATTTTTTTTTTCACAAATTTATCTAATTTAAATTATTTATAGTTATTTAGTTTTAAAAAAAAAATTTTTTTTTTTTTTTAATTTTTTTCTTTATGAAATAAAAAAATTTTTTTATTGACTAAAAAAATCTGATAAAATTAATTGAATTAATAAAATTGATTGAATAAATTAGTTAAAAATAATTTTCATTTTTAAAATAAAATAAAATAAAAAATAATTTAATAAATAAATTCAATTATTTTTAATTATTTATTATTATTTTTAAATTTTTTTTTTAATTAATTATTTTTTTTTAAATAATATTAATTTTTTAAAAAAATTTAAACTTTAATTAAATTAAAAATTTTTAATTAAAAAATAAATTAGATTAAAAAATTATAAAAATTTAATTTTGAAGATATTTTTAATTATATATTTTTTTATTGAAAACAGACAGACACAAAAATTTAAAAATATTTTTTTTTCAGAAAATTCTTTAAAATTAAATATTTGCTCAGTTGTAATAAAAAACAAACGTAAATAACAACAATTTTCCAAGTGACTTCATCTGGAAAACTGCAAATAAACAACTTTGTAGCGAAGATTGCCATCAAAAATGTTCTCGAGTACATGAATTTTGCACATCATTGCATCCAGATTGCATTCCGCAATGCCTTTACTCTTTAGCTCGCGATATTCAAATTGATGACTGCAATTGAACTATTTCTGCACTACATTTGCACGCATCTAGAATTCTGTGAGGTATATTCTTTCCTCCTTTCATCATGTGTGGCTTTTATTATCGTTCTTTGTGATGCTTCACTCTCTGTCTGACGCAAACTGCAAATAAAATGCTGATTGAACTGTTATTACACGTCTATGCCATAGATTGCTGTGAAATCCAATATCTGTGACATTGTTGGTCCGCAGAAGCCGCAGCTGCGAATTTCTTTCTTTCGCAGTCCATTTTTTTATTGTGACATGACATTTCTCTTCATTTTTCTATGAATAACAGATAGAGTTGATGAAATCGATGATATGCTTGGGAAAATTCTCTTCCAATCATAATCATCTTGTTTTGATTTGTGTAATGAGCTTTTTTTTATCTGTTTAATAAATTCATTGAAACCACAATTTTCACGATGCATTTAACATGCAAATGGGAAAAAAATGTTGTTTTGTGATTTGATATGCTTCGTTTACCAAATCAAATAGATTTCCTCGACGACAATGAACTGAATGGAAAACATATGTGGTGACACTTTTTGATGCATTTTAAAAAAAAAATTGAGGAAAAAAAAATGCGTTTTTATGACAAATTGTCTGTCTGTGTTTGAGATATAGAAATTTTGAACGAGCAAACGATTTTGGCAGATAAAATAATAGGAAACTCAAGCAAAAGTTTCATTGAGTGAAGGATTAACGAAATTTTCAGGTAAGTATTTATTAATAATTTTTCACTTAAAAGAAGAATATTTTCTTTTCTTTCAACAGAATTAAGGCAATGAGAACTACTCAATGTTTTTGAAACTCTGTGGCATCAAAAACGAAAGCAAACAATTAATGTTCAGATAGATTCTACTGGATTCAGCTCTATAAAAAGGTTCAGCTAACCTATGATCAGAGTACAAGGCTAGAGCCTGACTATATTGCTCCAGAAGTTAAGCTTAGATTTGACAACTTGAGTATCGAATAAGTTTTGTCGAGCAGCCGATGTTGAACAATGGTCCATATGACAAAAGGCAACTTAATATAAACGAAAGTTTCTTTAGAGGAAACGTTTTTAAATTCATCCAACTTAAGCTCCCTTCAGTTAGTATAACTGCTATGTGTTGACCGCTCAACTTACTTAAAAGTAAAGGTTTGAACAACATACATAAGAATGACTTGGAACTACTCGACCTTATTTGTGAATTTTCAACTTCTCAAGAATTAAACTTTTTGATTTATTTGAAGAAATTTTTTCAAAATGTCTCAAATTTAAATAATTAGACGATTAAAGGTAGTTTCGTATCAAAAACTCGACAAAAGACCTGAAATTGACTTATTACATTAGAACTTAATAGTTTTCATTTAATAATGCGCTCAAGTTATTTCTTTCACGATAACTTTTTCATCCAATTTTTTTCTCATTATTTTTTATAAATCAATGAATGAATGTAACAACAAACGAGCCAAAAGGGTTCAATATCTTGTCTTGCGGTTAAACGAGAGAAATTTATGACAAATGACACCTTTTCTACGCCCAAAGACTGACTCACTCCACAAATATTCGAGACACATCTTAATGACAATTTTGAACTTGACGAGACACGAATTCATTATTATTATTATTTATTAGAGATCTTATCGCATCAAGTACATTTTGATATAATAACGAGGGAATTTTGATAATTCAATTGGAGTACGCCCTCATGACAATGTTTTGTCATGCATATCTTACGAACGACAGGCGCTACCGTAACACAAAAATCATCTGGAAAGGCATGCAGTCACGTTTCGTCTCTCGTTGCATTCAACAACAATAACTAATAATTAAATTAGGCAGAAAAACTTGGCGAGCGAAAAAAGGGCAGATGGTCAGAATTTTTCATCAATTTACACGATCCAAAGGTTTTTGATGGCTTGCATTGTTGTGTGTTTACAATAATAAATTAAATGAGGTCCAAACAAAAGTCAAGTCAAGCGTAACCACGTATGTAGTTTTTGAGTTGAGCTGTAATTAATGGGTGTCATCTGTAACTCTATTGTTGCATTCATCTCGTGTTCCAAAAAGTGAAATGAAATTTAATCTAATTATTGATGATGTACTCATTCAATTCTCACTAATGTTCGAACAAATATTTTCGTGATGCGGTGACGATTTACACAAAACCCAAAACAACAGCGCTGATCAAATAAATGGCAATTCTATTAAAATGTTATTTGGTTCCGTTGAGCAGTTGATTGATTAAGTCATTGACTCGTTAACGTACATTGTTGTAATATAATTTTTTTTTGCGTTTGATACAATTTGTTGTACCTACTTTGTTGATAGAGATCAAACAATATTTGAACTCACGAGTAATTTTTTTTCGCATATCATTAAATTTGAATTATTTTATTTGTAATTTGTGATTTTTTATTTGTTTCATGAGAAAGCTTGAGAATTGTTTTATTTTTTTTTTGTTAGAAAAAAAAATCAGAAAGACTTCATGGGGTTAATTGAAACAAGATTTCTATTATAAAAAAATTAGAATTATTAATTTTTACTCAGGAAGAAAATTAATTATGTTCTTTTAATTGTCTTATGTTTTTTTTTTTGTTGAAGGCAAAATTTTCAAAAAAATTAAAATAAATTAAAAAATAAATAAAAAAATAATTTTTAATCAATTTTTGAAAAAATTTTTTTTTTTTCATTTTAAATAATTAATTAAATAATTTTTGAATTTAATTTTATTTAACAATTTAAAAATAAATAATAGTAATTATTTAATAATTTAAATAAATAATAAAATAAATTAAATAATTAATTAATTAAATTAATTTTATAAAATTTTAAAATCTTATTTTTGTACGAAATTTTTTAAGCTTTAAAAATTTAAAATTCATTTTCTTCTAAATTTAAAGAAAAATTAAAAAAAATCTTAAATAATTCATATGAAAAAAAAAATCCTTTAAGAATTGCAAATAAAAAAAAACGATCGGTTAGCGCAAAGATAAAAACAAGAATTATTTTAATATAATCACGATATAAATGCGTCGTTGTTACAAAATATGCAGTGATAATAATATGATTTTAAAAACGAAGCGAAGTGGTAATAAAAATGCAAGAATTTTTCTTGTCTTGTCGTTTTTTTTTTCCTTCTCTCTCACTCCAATCCTTTCGTTCTGTGGTTTAGTGCTAGAAATAAGTGATTTAAGTGTCTTGTCTCGCAGAATGATAATCAAATTGTACAAATAAAAAAGTACAAATCGCTATTAGCATTTAGCGCAACAACAACAAGAAACATCACAAGGAGAGGAGGAAACAAGACGACGAAGAGTGAGAAATAGTAACTCGAGAAGTGCATAACTTACGTTTCTATTTAGCATGTCATGGTCTTCCTTTTGCTCATAATTTTCTTCTTTTAATTTGAAAAAAAGAGAAAAAGTCAAGAAACCTTGAAAAAGGTCTCAAGTGCCCTCAAATTTACGTCAATAACTGTATCAATGACTAACGAAAAAAATAATCATCATGCCTGCCCATTATTTATTTATTATTACAACAACAACAGTAACGATGATCGCCTCTCTATTGTTCAGTTCTGACGACATGTCTACGTTTTTTGAATGCAAACGCGACTTTATTTATATTTACGATTGTCATCGAAAGATATGACGGAATATAAATTTATTTTACACACAATGCACCTTTGCTCACGGATGATTAGACCGCTTAAAGACATCAACACAAGACAGGCAGCGAACAAGACACACTGTCTGTTATTTACGACACTGGACACAAATATTATCATGTGTAAGTCAAATAATTCTTCGATCGATAGAAAGACATATTTTTTATGGCTTTTGATAAATTTATATTAAAATTTAATAAATCAAACGGGAGTTTAATGGACTGCGTTCTGAGAAATGCCTTCGTGCCTTTTATAATATTTTTTTGAATTTCAATCAGTTTTGAGGTCTTTCACGAAAAAACTAAGCCTCATGTTAATGAGAATTTTATCTAATCTCCGAGCGGTATTTAAAAAAATAAAATAGTTAAATTTATTACGTTAATTACAACATTGCGTAAACTCGTTCTTTGTACAATTTTTTTTATCATTTTATCATAAATGATGGTCCAAACGCGTTATTTTATACTTTGAACTTTTGGCGGGAAATTTTTAAATTTTGCATTGGGATCAAAACATAAGATCAAAGAAAAATTTTGACAACTAAAAATTTTTTAAGTGAATTTTAGAGTAAATTTAAATTTAAACTTAAAGTTACTAAAAATTTTTTAATTGTCAAAGATCTTCTGTGATCTTGTTTTGATCCCAAGACAAATTTTAAAATTTCCCGCCAAAAAGTAAAAAGTACAAAAGAACGCGTTTGGACTGTAAATTAAAATTTTTAATAAAATGTTTTATTATGAGATGCGTGCTATTTTCTCATTTCATAAACAACATTCAAACATTCCCGCCCGACTCATTCATGCCTTTTATCTTATCTGTTGTTTTATTACAAATTTAACTTTTTTTTTCATCATAATTTTTTTTCTAGAGCATCGAATTGCCTCCGAGTTGTAAAGTAATGACGACGAGATCATCGCGGATATTTTTACCGTTAATGATGCACGTAATGGACGATCGGAAAGCAAACAAACTTCTTATCTAATTGGATCTTTGTTGGTGTCCCCCTCCTCCCGTTAGATTCCTCTCATTCTCTCTCTCTTTTTATTTTTATGAAAATGTAAAATATTTGTTTGTTGAGAAATTCACGATTGGATCTTTCTCTTTGGATGAAAGGCATTCCTTTCATGTTGTTGTTTGCTTTATCAAAAAGGTGCGAAGAACTTGCTGAAAAAATGAAACAAACAAAAAATGCAGATTCTTATCTGTAACATCGACATTCGTAAGTGAAGTGACAAAAATGTAACTGCAAAAGGAAAATGAATTATTGCTTTTAATGAGATAGAGATAGATAGGAGTCGTTTACTGCTTCAACTTAAATCCAACTTGAAATCAGTTCGCGATGATGATGAATGGAATCGGAGATTGCCTTCATTAAAAGATGTTCGATCGATTGCAGATCTAAGATAAGAATTGAAACGTGTTTTGTGTGTAAATGAAAAAAAAACACAAAAAGAGGTGTCCAATGAAGTGATGGAAGAGGATTAACGACCCTTGTTGCTTTTGGATTCCATATCCCTCATAGTTTTTGGTTTCAGTAAATATGAAGCCATTAATGCTAAGATGATTATTAATTCTTATTACAAAGAATACAATGGATTATTAGGCATTAAAATTACTATCGAACATAATATCAAATGACTTCCAATTTTTTTCTCTTGACTACTGAAATGGAATTCATTACCATTTTCATAAACACACATGTGTGTGATAATGGAATTCTTTGTAGATACAGAATAGGAGAAATATTCTCACACAAAATTTCTTATTTAGGATGGAGCAACTAACGAAAATGTTTCAAGCTTTATCAAAGATTTTTTTTAATTAGAGATTAATTTTGATAGCTTTAGCTTGCAACAATTACAAAACGAATTAAATACTTTAAAGCTTACGATAAAAAAAAAATTTAATATTGACATAAAAAATATTTTTGCTATATTAAAGGCATTGAAGCATTTTAAATTTGAGCAACTATAAGTAACATAAGTTACAATATTTGCCTTTTGTCTTCTATGGTATATTGTTTCTGCTTCTAACATTTTTTACAGATTTTGACAATATTTGTTAATTTTTCATCAATAAGAAGGATTCATCAGTTAGATGTTTCATGATCATTAATAGTTTTTCATGATGGAAGAATTTTGGCATCAACATATGAGAAATAATTTTTTTGGCTTTTCTTTACAAATGGACGAATCTGATGATCCTCATGGTTGCTTAAATATATTGAAGTCATATATTTACTGAAGTCATTGTCATTATCGGTTTCCTTTCTTAACGGTAGTCTTTGTGTTTTCGTTCTGTGCCTTCTTTAGACAATTGCTTAAGGATAAGGAAAACGTTTTTTGCATCCATAGGCCAAAAATGTGTTCAGGATGGACTTATTATGCTCAATAAATACAACAAAGTTACTTCTAAAGAGCTCATATTAAATATCGAAATTTTTAACCTGGTTGAAGATAATTTTAGATTAGATGACAAAATTAGAGTCTAAATTAAGAATTTTTAAAAACTCAAGAAATATTTACCTTTTTTTGTATTAATTCAATTTTTAAAATTTTTGTAACTTGAAACACTTTTGATAATTGCATCTGCCTTAATGACCTTTCTCCATCATACTCCATTTAGAATTTAAAAAATCTCCAATATAAACAAACAACTTTCTTTCAACAGTTACGCACTTTGTCCATAGATGCTTCGACGCATAAATTACTAACCACGCATACATCATAAATTTTCATATAGATCCTTGTTGCCTGCATCCATACACTCTGCTACGAGAAAGAAATAAAATATTTCTCTGTTTATATTTTGTTTTAAAGTTTATTGTTATTTTTATGCACTTCACATTACTCTTCTCTCCGAATAGTTAACGAGAGTGTTGTTTATGCGTACGATGATGCAGGAAGGCAATTTATTAAAATAATATTTTTAAAGCTGTGAAATAGATGCGAGAGAGTCGAGGGTGACCCAGTAAGTTAACAGAGGCTTCGGGAATGCACTGAAAATCAATTAGACAAGGTGTGACATGAGACGTTTTACGAGCTCGTTAATTTTTCTTGAGTCAGTCAAGAATTTTGAGTTATTAAACGACGACGAGGAAGTTATTTGAACAAAAAAAGTCGAGTCGTAAATCTTAATTGATTTTGGAAACCCTTTAAGAGGCTTTGCTTCCCACACACAAGACTCTCGTCATAAAGTTGGAATTTCGAGACACCCATAAAAATTTAAATTTTATGAAGTTGAAAACAAACAATTTAATTAATTAGAGTTTTAATGTAATTCATGTACATACCTTAATATTTTGTAATGTTTGCCTCCCTCGGAGCACGTGCTACGTCGAAAAAAGCCTCGCGCGCAATTAAAAAGCATTTAAAGCTAAATACATGAGCAAACATTGCAGACGACATGCCCGAGTGCGATATTAATAATGATTTATTCGCGTATTGTTGTGCAAGTAGAATGTGCAAGAACAACAAGAATTGCTTGTCCAACGGTAATAAATAAATAATATTTGCAAATATTAACAATATAATTTAAGTCAGTATCAGGCGTCGTCGATCGAATTGGATACAGAATTAATAAAAGGATAGTGAACTAGTTTCTTTCTTCGTTCGCCTTTACTTTTAATAAATTATTTGAATAATGAAGCCAGACAGCAATTCTTTTTGCGCCGTCTATCTCAAATTTATGATTTGTTTGTGTGAATTTTGAAGTAGAAACGAAACACAAAAGGAGACGAAAATGATAGACTTTTATTACTGTTTGCACATTAAATAGATTGTTGTTGATAAACGGTACACAATGTTGTCTTGTCTTTCGGTACAATTGATAGATTGTAAGAAATTTGTGTCTCGAATTGAGAAAAATTTACATTTAAATTTGAAAAAGACAAAAAATTATCATTTTAAGAATTAAATTTTATTGAAATTGATAAATTAATTAGAAATATAATTAATTATTAATTAAAGCTATACAAAAATAAATTTTTAAATTTTATTAGAATTTTTAACAGAGCAAAAAAAAATTTTTATTTAAACTAAAATTTTAAAATAAATTCAATTTTAATTAATTTAAAAAAAAATTAACAAAAAAAATTATTTAGGTAATTTTTATTTATTTTTTTATTGATAGATTTTTATGAGAATTTTTTTTTTTTGTAACAATTAGAAAATTTAAAACAAAATTAAACTTAATTTAATTAATTAAAAAAAAAATAAGCAAAAAAATTAATTAAATTTATTAAATTTATTTTTTTTTTGATGGATTTTTTTAAGAAAAATGTTCAAAAAATCTAAAAAAAATTTTTTTAAGAAAAAAAAAATTATTTAATTTTTTTATTTATTAAATTAATTTTTTTTTGATAGATTTTTTTAAGAAATTTTTTTTCAAAAATGTTCAAAAAATCTAAATAAATTTTTAAAAAATTTAATAATTAGAAAATTAAAAAGGTAAAATAAATTTAAACATAGTTTAAATTATTTTTTAAAAAATTTTAAGAAAAAAATTAATTTTCATTTTGTTTTTGTTCGAATAATCAAATTTTAATTGTTTTTTTATTTATTAAAGTAGAAAAATTTTTAAATTAAATGTTTTTCATATTTTTACTCAAGCTTAAACTTTGGTATTAATTTTTTCAAATGTTTAAAGTAAAAAATTCCTTATTCTTTATTTGATTATAAAAATTGGTAAAAAATTCTCAAATTTGCGATAAATAAATTTTTTACAGAAATAATAAATCTTTAATATTCAACCGAACAAAAGACATCGAAAAAACGGATGATTGAAAAACATTTTAATTTCCCTCAGATTTTTAATTAATTGCCTTCAAACTTGTAAATTTATGCACTTTTTAATTCACAAACCAAAAATTCATTCATAATAAATGTGTCGAAATGTAAAGCTACCTCCTACTGCTGTTCGATATTTTTTTTTAAATTTCTTGTATTAATTAAGACCTGAAATTGCATTCCGTGCTGCGACGCTCGCCACAGTAGCGAAACAGCGATAAATTTGCGTAATTTTGAACACACCTGTTTCCATGTAATTTGTCACACTTTACACTTTTTTTTCGGTGTGAAAAAATCCAATGGATTAAGAAAAAGAAATTTTTAAATGGAAATTTTAACAAAAGCAATAATTAACTTCTCTCTCCGCTACTTTCTTACAATTGAATACCGCTAATCCGATTAAAAGTTTTTTTGATGATGGCGATTAGATGAACGTGTTAACAAGTACATTATATTGCAGTCGAGTCTTATTAGTGCTAATGCTCGTTAAAACAACAACTTTGATTAATACATGGAGATTAGTTACCAACCGCTGACTCAACTTAGCTGCTGGAAATTTTTTTTTGTTGGAGAAAGTAATAAAAAGAAAGAATGCTAGAAGAAGCATTAACACTTTAATCACGTTCAAATAACAAAAAAAAAAATTTTTTGTGAAGAGTAAGTCGTCAATTGCATAATTTTTGAACAAATTGATGTCGTCATTAACACCCGAAAATTTGTATGCATGAGTAATTTATTAATCTACGGAAATCAATAAATTTTCTGTTAGATGGTGGTCTCTAATAAGTTTCGATGCCAAATCAATCAGCTTAAAACAGCAACTATTCATGCGTAGAGTTGAACTCAAAACAGTTTTACCGCTGATTTGCGATAGCGATCTGTCAGTGCAACTTGGAATATTAATTTTTTTGCCACCAATTCGCACAGAATTTTTTTTTAACATACAAAGGAAACACGTTTGCTCGGAGAAATATAAGCAGCGGTCATATTAAGTCATTGTTGACATGGAATTGGAACGGGCGTTGAACTCAAATTGAGGTTAACTAAAAGTGATCTAAGTCATTTTACTTCAAATTAGTCAAGAAATCGCTTGAAGGTAAGTTTAATTAATTAAAATGTTAAAAATTTTAATTCAAATTTCATTAATGTCAATTCAAAAAATTACCGTTGAAATTTGAAAATCGCTTCTTGCTAATTCAAACCAAACAAAATTGTTGTTTTAGCTTATTTTTGATAACTTAACTGAACAAAAGACACGCACCAATACGAGTTAAATCACAAAAAGTGACTTAAATGTATTTATTTATACAAAAACTAAGATTGATGACGATGTTGACATGCGTTCTGTTCTCTCATATAGTTTTGCTAAAACAACAACTTTGATATGTTTATGTTGCAAATAATAATAAATAAACATTCCCGAAGTAAGTTATTGTATCAAAAGTTTTTGTTCCCTTTTACGTTTTTAATCAGTTCATAAACCTGAGATTTTTTTCCAAGGTCCCTCGATGCGTGTGTCTGGTGCGTGATTAAGTGCGAATTTGAAGAGGAAGGCAATTTACAAATCTCACTTTCGTAAAACGATCGTGATCCCAAAACAAAACATTTTTGCCTTTTCATGATTTTTGATCTCTCGAAATGTTGATTTTTCGACGCATGCAAAATGGTACTTGAGACGCACTTATGGAGACGATTGACGAGAGAATTTAATCTCTTTTTTGTATATTGTAATTGATCAGTCATTGTTGCTCTTTTTTATGCGCATTTTTTAAGATCATGACGGCGGCGTGGCGTTGTAATTGTCGTCGTCGTTCAACGGGAGAATATAAGTGAGAGGATATTGATCTGGCTCGTTGCGTAAAAAAATATTTAAATTTCTTACGTGACGTGTAAATTGAAAGAACATTCAAAAGGAGAATAACGGTTGTTATTTTCATTGTTGCGAAAACAAAATGTTCGTGTCTGTCAAAACTTTTTTGTTTTGAAGAATTTTGACTTTGGCTGACGTATTTATGATTCTAACGATTTTTGCAAGTTCAAAAGGTCTTGAGATGAATTCTGTTTTAAAATAAACAGTATTCGTTGTAATGTTCAATTTCCTAATTACAGGAAATTATTAATTACAGCTTATGATTCAAATCATTCAATTATTGAATGAGATAATCTTCCTCTCATACGTAATCCTTATCACTTATTAGTATCGCATAACATTTTGTTTATTTGATTTGTTCACACAAAAATTTCACATGTATTGACATTTTAACTTTACTTTTTATTTATTATTACCATTTGACTCGACATAAAATCTCACATAAGAGAGATAAGAAACATGTCATCGTCTCATCATCATGCTCGTTTCAATTTCAAACAAAGTTCCTCAGAAAAATTTCAAAGGTGTGAAAAAATTACACACTTTCTCAACCTCTAACAGCAAAGTATGTGAACAAAATCAATTTAAATTAATACAAGTCAATTGTCAACAAAAAATCAAACAATCACACTGTTTAAACAACATTCAATTACTGTTTGAACAAGTGCCCTGCGTTTCTCAACAAATATTTCTTCTTTCATATTTTTTTTTTGTGTCTTCGTTTGCTTTCCTTCCAAGTACTTCACTTGTGTCTTTGCTGCTTGAGCGCCGCATTTATTTTTCGTCTCTCTCTCTTTGTGTTCTTAAACGGTCATTAGGTCAACTGATTTAAATTTTTAAACTTTCAACGCGCGCCGTATGTGGTCCCATCGCTTTAGTCTTTAATGGCAATCGCTCATCATCATCTCTCTCTGTGACGAACGAGGAATTAAACCTCTAACTAGGTGATCGAGGCGAAATTCCACAGAACTGGATTCTGTGTTTGGTACAGAAAAAAAAACTGGGCGTCAAGCTATTGTTAACCTTTTATCTATCCCATATCCATGATGTCATGTCTCACTGCCTTGTCTAGCATGTCTTGTAAAAATATTTACAAATCCTATAATCTCGAATGTGTTGGTATATTGCCTCGACGAATCGACAACGGAGACTTGACTCGATAATCACCAATGCAGCAATAATAATATGTGAAAAGAGTTGGAGAGTATGGAGATGTTATTTGTTTTCATGCATAACATACCTTTTTTTCCTCCTTGCTTCTTTCAACAATGCCCTTTTCTTACACGTTATTATTAATTGCTTTTTATTTAAGTTTGGTTTGTTTCTTTAACGTTCACGTTTAAAGGATTCCTTATTCAAAATTTAGCCATTATTAAGAGCTTGTATTCTAAAAGTTAAAGAATTAGCTAAGAAAATGTTGATTCTTTACAGTTAGCAAAAATTTTGTTGGAATATCGAATTATCAAATCGAACTTGTTTTTTTCATTTAATTGTATTTTTCTATCTAAAAATCTTTTTGTATAAATCGATTTTTATTTGATGAAAAATGTTTGAATATTAATATACTGAAGTTTTTCAATCCAAGATAAAAGGCTTAAACTGTTACATCATAACTCGAATGATCAATGATCTTGTCTACAGAATATTTAGCTTGTCTTCCTCAACTTCATATTGACGCAGTACTCTGATCACATCTTTTTTTGATCTGTCCTTTGTTGACAAATTTTTAATATTGCGCATAGATTTCTTTTCCATTTTACACTTGACATATTGTTTCACATACACAATATTTGTATAGGAGCTCTTTAGTATCTTTCTTATGGTCGTCTGCTGTCTCATATTCATTTCTATCTTTTTCAAGAAAACATCTTCTATCTTTAGATTTCTCTATTTTGAGAATACCTTCATACATCCCAATTGGAAAAAAATGGTTAAGATTTTCCATTGCGAAATAGAAGCAAAATTTTTAAAAAATCATTATTAGAACTTCAAATGTTTTTAGAAATTTTATCATGAAAATTTGATATTTTTTTAGGTTTCACTTTTCAAAAACTTTTAGAGTAAAATATGTTAATATGTATACTTTTATAATACTGTTTTATACTTTTTAGGACACTTTTTTTCGCCTTTTTTTATATTTTTTTTAATTTTTTTTTCTCGTAACTCATATATACTTTTTTTTTAAACAAGCAAATACATTCCAATAAACTCTAGGCAGTGTTTGAATGTGCATGAATGTCATGTGGAGATCTAGATTTAATCATGCATTTTTACATTTTTTTTTTGCTTTTCTGGTCGTAACCTCTCATAACATTCAATACCTATATGATTGTTATTGTTGAGTAATGGAATGGATGAAAACCTGAAACAAAAGGCAGAAGCATTCCAATCGTCAATACTGAAAAAATACAAAACAAAAAAATAAATCATGACTTATTGCGAAAGAAAAAAAAATCGTCTCGCACTTAAATACTCAAATACCTTTCAAAGTACCGCGCCATTTCACCAAGTGTCCCTCCTAAGTACTTTTAACATAACGAAAAAAAAATTGCTTCCGCATTTAGTGACCTCTTTTACACCTGGATTGTTTGTTTCCAAGCATAAGTTACTCGTAATTGTTTGTTTGCTAAAAATAATCTTTTGTCTCTCAAAATATTTGCTCGATTAATGAATGAGACGCACGCGTTCGCGACAACAAAAACACAAACTACAACTCGTGTCATGCCATTTATTTTGAAATTTCATTCACACTTTTAAATTAGTTTTTTGTTTTGTGAGCACGTGAGAGACAAATTTGCATAAATCATTATTACTCTAATATTATGAGTTAATGCAAAATATATGATTTGAACGCATATAAGGAAGAATTAGGGTAATTGAATTTGAATTTGAGGCAAGTTATGATATGATTACATTGTGAGGATTAAAAAAAGCTGAATTAGAAATTGTTGAAGGCTTGTTAGTTTTTCGATACGAAAAGTTAACTTTACAGTTTAAATTTGCAACTTTTTTGCATCATTTGATTAACAAAACTTAACTCGTGTCAAGTAATTTGATGAATTAACATTTTTCATGCTAATTGCAAAAATTTACAAAACAAATAATAAAAAAACTCACAAAAAGTCATCTGAATTGGATATGATTGGATTATAATAACAGCGTCTCATGCACATCCTAAGGCGATTAATTTATGCGCGAGAGTCGAGACACAAGTCAGTCACATTTTGTGCGTGAAAGTCGACGACAACGAGCAAGTAAGTAATTATAATTGAATGATTGTGCACTGAGTAAATTTCAAACGAGCTGATAAGAGAGCATAATTTTTAAGGTGTGTTTATTCATTTGAAAAAAAAATTTTAAAAAATCATAAATTTTATAAAGATTGTCATGAACAGAAAGAAGAAGATTTTTTGTCATCTGAACGATTCTTCTGCTTTGAAAATTGAACAAAAAGTGGAAATTTCACTTGTTCTCGGAATGGAATGCGAATCGTTGACAAAAACCAATTCATTCATTATTCATTGAAATTGTAATTTTTTCGTATAAAAACGTAAAAATCAAGGAATCGAGTTTGAATCAATCACTTGACTTGCTTAACCTTGAAAAAAAAAATACAATAATTACTAATATATCTGACCAGTATAATTGGCCTGGATTTTTTACTTTATTAAATAGTATACAGTATATCAAAGCACACACTTTGCGTAATGATAGGCTAATAACATTTTTACAGTCCATCAATAAAAATAAAATGAATTGTGTTTATTGTATCATTTTGATTGTATCTCTCATGTTCGATAAAATACAAAAACGATGCTAATTTGCTTACATTACAAATCAACTTGTTATTTTTTTTCTGATTCTTTTAAATGAATCAGATTTTTTTCCAAGACTCGATAAGTCACGTATAAGAATTCACTTAGTAGAAGAAAAAGTCAATAAATCGTGGCGATCTGGAAGTCTTAATAATAATTAAAATGTTTTTCTTGCATAACTTGAAATCAAACATGTGCTGTTTAAAAAAATATTTTTTCAATTAAAACGCATATTTTTTTGACAAAATACACGCGTCGACAGTTTATTTACATAAATTTAAAAATTATATTTTCGATAGGGGCCAAAATTTATTGAGTATTGAATTAGTGCTTGAAAAATTTGAAATACTAAACTCAATAAATATAAATAGTTTGTGTTGTTTGAACAAAAGTTAATCCTATCCGGATTTGGAGCCAGCATTCAATAACGTTTTTGTAAAAATAAATTTTCGTATTGAGTGACGACTTAAACGTTTGAATAGCTAAAGGCATGCAAAAATCAAAAGAGAGACAATGTAAAATGACAAATGTTTTTAAATTGTTATAGTTAGAAATTGATATTGAGACAGAGATGTAGCATGAGGAGTGTCGCAAAAGGGTAAGTTTTTTTTAAATATGTTTTCTAAAATTAATTTTTTTCTTATATTTTAGAAAAGTTAATGAAGAAATATGTCAACTATGAGGAATTTTCGATCAAGAGATTTTTTTATCACTTTATAAACCATACTTTATATACTTGGCTTTCAGATAGCAATTCCCAAAATTCATATTCTTTCTAAGCAAAAACACTCTAAACTGCTACAAAAACTAAATATACTGTTCAACACTACACAGATGGAGTCAATGTTGCAGATCCTGTGACACAAGCAGAAAATGCTGTTTAAATAGGAGCGATGTATTTTCGTATTCTTAATATACCAGCAGAATTGTCAGTGCTTAACAAAAATATTCATCTTGTTTCACTACATAATGAAAGAAAGGCTGGAGCTTTTAATGATTATATAAGAATCTTCAGGAATTGAACTTAATCGCTATTTAGAAAAAATTTTTTAAAGTTGGAGTTGTAAATTATACCGGGGATAATATAGCTTTGCATCAACTATCAGGTGAACTATGGAAATTTGTATCCAAAATTTATTTTTCTTCTGTATTTTCAAAGCCTAATTGAAAATCGAGATCTCAGTAGTACTTACAAAACGAAAAGCAATGCGGTATAAACAAATTTTATAAATCTTATAAGTTCTTGAAATTTGTTAAGAAGATCCTTTCATACATTTTATTATGAAGCTTTTGCTACCTTTGACCATCGTCTGTTGTTATAAGACACTGATCTTCGAAGTAAGGAAGAGAAGCGAAACAAATTTGTTTTATGAAAACTTTGTGAATTTTAATTCAATACGAAAACCCCCAACTTCAACTCGTATTTCCCATCCCTGCATTCCAAACCCAAAATCAGCAAATCTCGTCAATATGAATTGAATAGGATTATTTCTCTATATTTTTATGACTTCACTTCCAGAAAACCAAATAATAGTAAAACTACTAAAAAAATGTAAACCATTTAAAAAAATATGTCATACAACAACAGATTTTTTTTCGGAAGATTTAAGAATAGGAAGAACACCATAAATTTCATCATTACACAAACATACGTTTTACATACAAAACGACACACAGTGCGACATGATACTTGTCGTCATTTTTTGGCTTGAGTTAACATTGAATGGTTTATTTTTTTTTTGTGTTTTGTCTCGAGATGAAGATACTTTTTTATTTGGAACTATTTCTCTCGTTTGTGCTAGATTTGTAATACGAAACTTACCACACTTGCTGACTCCAATGTTCTCCGAGAGTTGTCTTGTCGCCAAAAAAGGTCAAAAATAAACTTTGAGTTTACACAAATTATTATTCAGTTGCTTTTTCTATTTTATTTTTTGTATATTTTTTTTTGGTCATTAACCAAAAATTCACTCACTTATTTTCATATATAAAATTTTTATTTTATTTTTTTCGGTACACACGTTTAATCTGATTTCTTTTATTCTTTATATGGCACTTTTATCCAACTTTTATTATTTTTACGATTATTATTATTGTGATTATGAATTTTAATTCACTCTGCTAATCTTGAGTTTAGTTAGGAATCCACGGACACTGAATAAATTTAACCTTGAAAAACGGAGAAGCTCGAGTTTAGATTCACACCTTTTAGTTTAACAACGTGATTCTTTCTCATACGATGATGGCTATTGTTGTTTGAGTAGAACTATAAATAAAGAGAGAAATAAAATGATAAGATGATGAATTAATAATAAAAAGGTGGTAATTATTTGTTGTATTAGTCATTCAATGTAAAAAGGTGTTTTTTGTGGGTTTCTTTTCGGAGATCTAAAGATTAGGTACAAGCTTTTTAATTTAAAAGCAAAAAATAATAAAAAAATATTCTTCTTATTAAAAATTCTAATAATTTGACAAAAAAAAAATGAATAATGGAAAAAATGCGAAATATTTGTAAATTTAAAAATATTTAAAATTAATTATTAAAAATTTAAATATTCAAAATAAAATTTGATTCTTAAATAAATTGTTAATTTTCTTTTAATTAATTTAAATTTAAAAAAAAAATATTTTTTTTTTTAAAATCAATTATCATTTTCCAATAATAAAAAAATTATTAATAAAATTTAATTATTAATTTTTATTAAATTAATTTTTTGAAAATTTTTTAAGTTTGAAAAAATAAATAATTAATTTTGCAATAATAAAAAAAAATTATTATTATTAAAATTTAATTAAATTATTAAAATTTGATTATTAATTTTTTAAAAAAATTTTAAAGTCGAAAACAATTTTAATTAATTAAAAAAAATTTTTTTTTCAAATAAATAAAAAATAATAATTAAAAAAAAAAAATCATAAAAATCCATAAAATTATTTCCAATGACTCATAAAAATAAATCAAATAATATTTCATTAAATAAACTCACTTTCATCACAATTATCCATGTAACGATCATCAACCATCCATTTCCTCAGACAGTTTTCTCATGTAAACACGTTAAAATTGAAAAGCAAAAAAACGCGCAATAATTACTCGTTACGCGAAATTATTCCATTTATTATTTATTACAACTTGTTGGTATGCAAATGCAATTCGGATGACACTCTCATGACAAATATTTATTATAAATGTTCACTTTCTTCCTTTGTTGATGTTTTATTTTGGCGTCTAATTCACAATTACGAGCAATAAAATAATTACATTACACAACTGAACGGAGCGTTGATGATGATGATAATGATGTCGATGCAAGTCTATTAATATTTTATTTTTGTTTTATTTGACTAAATGAATAATTGGCGGTGCAAAAGTGCATCGAACTGTTTAAATATTATTTATTTGTATAAATAAAATTAATTCACTCGCGCATTAATTAATAATTAATTACAAATATTTTTTATTTTATTTCCTTTAAGCAAAAATATACGACGTTATATTTTGTAAAGAAATTTTGATTCGATTCCAAAAAATTATTAAAAAATTATTTTTTTTTTTTTGTTAGTCCAGACTTAATTTACGATTAATATTAGAATTATTTTTATTCCGGGATGAAAGAAGCGATCAACCTTCTCGCGTGCTGTTCAATTCAAAACTAAAGTTTGTTATTGTATGTTGTTGTATAAGCCGGTAACACTGCGAAGAGAAAACTTACGGGGGATTCTGATGGGTATATTTTTTTTTTTTAATTTTAATTATTGAATTTTGAGTTAAATTAATTTTAAATTTGAATTAATTAATTAATTAAATTAAATTTAATTAAATTAAAATTAAATTAAAAATATGTATAACGGTATGGAATTCATGATGAATTCATCTCATGATATCCACATGAAAATATGATGTCAAAGGAAATGAGAAAAGCTTGAGCGATACATGAACTGGAGATGAGCATGAAATCATGAGGACATGAATAATACATGAGCAAAGCATGAATTGGAGCTAAGTCTGAAATCATGAGGAAATGAGAAATTTGCTTCACGCTAATTCAAATCCCGTTCTTTTGTGAGACGAATGAAATTGATAATTTTGAGGTTCGTGACTTGAAATTGCAATCAATGATTTTTTGAATTATTTGACCGTTAAATAATGTAATAATTAATATAAATTAAATTAAAATTATTAATTTATTTTTAATTTAATTAAATTTAAAATTATGAATTTAATTAGGTAAATTAAAAATAATTTTTTTGTAGTAATTTTATTTATTTTTAATTTTAGGTTTTTTAATTGATTTATTTAATAAGAAATATTAATAAAATTAATTAATTAATAAATATTATTAATTTAATTGAATTATTTTTTTTATTTTTACTTAATTAATTTTAATATTTTTTTATTAAAAATTTATTAAGAAAAAAGGTAAGAAATCTTTAAAATTATTTTTTAATACATTCTTTTTAATTTACTTTTTCTCATATAAATTTCAAGGCCAGATGTTTTTTTTTGTATATTTTAATGTAAACCAAAAAAAATATATAAAAAATTTCTAATTAAAAAAATTAATTTAATAATAAAAATAAATAATAATAATTTAATAATAAAAAAAATAATAAAAATTATTAAATTAATTAATTAAAAAATTAATAAAAAATAATTGAAAAAAAAATAAATGTTAAGAAAAATTAAATTACAAAAAAAAATAAATTAAATTAATTAAATTAATAAATCAATAATTAATTAAATTAAATAAAAAAAAATTTTTAAAATTAAATTTAAATTTTTTTTTAATTTTTAATAAAAAAGAGATGAAAAATAATTAATCTTAATGAATTTAAATTTAATTCCTCAAAAGTAAAACTCATTTTTTTCAAAACATTCAACAACAATTTATTAATCCTAAAACCTTAAACCCTAAAAATGAGATCCCCAACAAATATCATTCATTTTTCAGCTCCGGCAACATATTTTTAAACTTGACATGTTTCCTCACGGGCAAATTCGTCGCCGAAATCGATCTTCCCACAATCCCAACAGACTCCAAATCCAACGATCGTCCCGCGATACCCGAATCCACGGTAGTTGGCGTCGTCACATTTATCGCTGGCAACGTCACACTCTGCTTTATTCTTGGAATTGCCGATTTTGGGGGCGGAGGTAGCTTCAAATCCTTCCGGAAAAAGATATTCGTGCACGGTTGCGGAAGTTTCGTGGAAATCAACGACTTGGCGGAATACGTGATGAGTGGCTCGTAAGTCCGATACCTGATATTACTCCGTGTAACTCGTCCCTGCTTGTCCATTTCGAGTGTGCGGATCTTCTCAATGAGCGTATTGGGTGTCATGATGCTCGGTAATTGGAGTTTTTTCCGAGGATGATTGTCAATTGGCTTGTAAATGGTCGCTGTGCGATGATGCAATGATGGAACAGGCGAAGTTGCGATTCCCGAATTAATTACGAGACATTCTTCCAGCTCTGATTCGCGAAATTCTTGTCGAGTGCGTGCTGATTGAGTTTGTGGATGCTCGGCAAAGACTTCTTCGTACTCGGGATCGGTGGGTTTCAAGTTGTCGCTGTAGAAAAATTTTGCTGCCTTTCCCAAAACGCGTAATTCGGGGAAAAATCGTCGCCATGCGAGAACTTCTTCGCAAAAAGGTTTGTCATTTTTGGGCAGCGGCTCTTCTCCGTACAAAATTCGTTCAATTCGCTCCCATTCCAGCTGCGTTTGTCGCACGGCATCCTCAGCCCACGTCAAACTCGATATCGAAGTCCCGTCTGGCGAGTTGCTGCCGTTCGTGAGTGTCATGGAATCGTCTGTGGAAACGTCTCGCGACGACGACGACGCAGCTCCGAGTTTGTGAAACATCTGACTTTTTAGCTTTTTCGCCGTTTGCTCCGCAGCACACACGAATGCATAATCATTGATTTTGCTCCAAACGAGGACACACCATTAAAACTCATGAATAACTGAAGGCCATGCACTTACTCTCTGCTGCTGACGAATATTTTGACGACGACGACAACGGGTAACAACAAAACAAAACCAAAACTTTGAATGAGGGTGCGTCGACAATTTTTTTTCACGTCTCACGAAATGTCAAGAGGGATTTTCGACACTTATTGACGCTGTCAAAAAATAAAAACAAACAATGTTGAGAATTTTTCAGCCGATTTTTCGAGGTATTTAACGAAAAAATTAACAAAATTTCAATTTTTAACCCGAAAAATCCATTAAAGCTCCTTTTCGACATCAACTGAGACAAATTTCGTTCACGAATCAATCTGGCAATATGACGTCTGAGCATCGACCTGTTGAAACAGCGATTCGGTAAGAAATTTTTCCTCTTTAAAATATAAAATTTTCATTAAATTTCCATTTTCAGCTCCGTCCTGGAAGAACTAAGTCCCGTACATCTCGAAGTTGTGAACGAAAGTTTCATGCATAACGTCCCAAAAGGCTCTGAAACGCATTTTAAAGGTTTGTTCCAATTAAATTTTTTGAAATTCTTATCAAACCTTCTCGAACTTTCGCTTCAGTTTTGATAGTGACAGAAAAATTCGAAGGAATTCCGCTCATCAAGAGGCATCGAATGGTCAATGGGTTGATAAAAGAAAAGCTTCAGGAGGCATTTCCGCATGCTTTGAGCTTGGAGACGAAAACGCCGACACAATGGAAGCCCGATTACGTGATGGAACAAAGTCCGAATTGTAGAGGAGGGTTTGGGAAATAAATTTGAAAAAAAAAAGTTTTTTTCTAGGAAAAAGTTGTATTTTAAAACTTATGATTATTGTTATTAATTAAAAGAGGTTTACGCACAAAACGTATCAAGTCGTAGTTTTCCGTCGTTTTCTGTGAAATACATGATGTCAGCCATGGCTTGTTCGCAGATGAATTCTTCGGCGCGTTCGTGCATCTGAAAAATATGAAAAAAGTTTTTTTTTAATTAAATTTTAAAGGTTTTGAGGAATTTCTATTGAATTTCGAAATTTTTTTCCAAATTTCTTCCAAAGTTTATAGAAGAATTTTTAAAAATTTGAATTTTTTTCAAAAATTTGAAAACAAATTTTGAAATTAAAAAAAAAATTAAAAGAATTTCGATTTTTTTTTGCAATTTCTGAAACATTTTTTAAAAATTAATGAAGTTAGAACTAATTTTTAAACCCAATTTTGAAATTTTAAGAAATTCTTTGAAGACATTTTATTAATTTTCGAAAATTAAAAAAAAAACTTTCAGAACTAATTTTGAAAATTTTTTCAATTTTTTGAACGAATTTTAAAAGATAAAGTTGTTTTTATTAAATTACGAAAATTACTTTTTTCTAAATTTGTGAAATTTTTAGAACTAATTTCGAAAAATTTTCGAAGTTTAAAAAAAAAAATTCGAAAATTTGAATTTTTTTAAAATCTTGAAAGTTTGATAAGATTTTAGACCAAATTTTAAAAATTTGCGAGATTCTTTTATAGACTTTTCGTAAAATTTGTCAAAATTTACCAAATTTCGAAAACTCAGTCGATTTCTGTTTTTCGAAAATTTGTAAAATTTTTCGAATTTCGAAATATTCGTTGATTTTTTAATGAAAATTTAAATTATTTCTTCAAAAATTCTGGATTATTAAAAAAAAATTAAATTAATTTCGAAAATTTGAAAAAAATTTCGAACATCTTTCGAAAATTTGTTAAACTTTTCGAAAATTTGTAAATTTTTTCGAATATTCGAAAAAAAACTAAAAAAATATGAAACTTACGCCTTTTGCTTGATACTCCTTTAATACTTGTGGATATTTGAATTTAGGTCCAAAATTCGCACTGACTGTCACTCCTTTAAATGGAGCAATTGCTGGATAATAACATCCTGCATAAATATCTTGGAACGCAACTCCTTCACATTTTCCATTTTTAAAGAAGAGAATTTTGCTGCCGGGAAGCGTTTTGAGACTTTTGAGAGCTTCATTTACTTTATCTTTGTCTTCGTAATACAAGTGACTCTTGAATTTTACCAAAGGCTAAAAGAAAAAATTTAAAAATTATTTTTCAAAATTAGAATTGAGCAAAAATTTATCGAAAAAGGTTAATTTTGTGACTTTAAAAGAAAATTTTTACAAGAAATTTTATAAAATTTTATGTTTTTGACTCGAATTTCATCGAAATTTCTTTAAAAATTTCCTTTTTCAGTCCAAATCGTTCCTTTGAGAGTCAAAAAATAATCCTTACCCTATCTTTATAAGTGTTCGGAATATGTTTTCCCACATCAGGATCCGGCAAAACGATCAAAAACCCGAGTGTATCTCCTTCTCCATACCCTTCTGCTGCGAAATGCTTCCCATGTGACTCATGAAACTTCGTTCCCTTTCGCGATCGCCACGAATACCCGAATTTATCATATCCCAAAGGTGCTTGAAGGTTCGCATATTCCTGTCCCCATCCAATTCGCGTCGCAGATCCCTCTGGCATGTCTTCTATCGTCACTTCGTAATACCATGTGCCGCGTGAAACATCTAAAAAAGTAAAATTTTTAATTAAAAATCCAAGAAATTCGAAGATTTTCCTTACAATGCGTCGCTCGTGTCATACAATAACCCTTGTCGCCCGTCAATTGAAGTCGATCTTCGGAGATTTTCAACTGCGGTGCTCTGTCATGAAGTGCCAAAAGTACTGCACTCGGTGCTAAAACGCGATAAAGCCATCCGGGAATGGGTTTTCCTGCCCAATCTGCGCTTTCGTCGAACTCTTGTCTGAAGGGCGCATGCGGATCTGGCTCAGCGAGGATGTAACGATACCCGTCTTTGTTAAAGGGATGCTCCAAAGGGTATCCGTGCGCAGGTAATTTGACAATAACATTCGAATCGCCTCCCAAACGACCCTTTTTGCCGGGCGGAAAGTCTCCTCCAGCGAATTTCCGCTTCGGTTGTCGTCCAACTTTCGATAAATTTTGACTTGCTGCAAAGAGAAAGACAAAAAAAAATTATAAATTGCGACCTAATTTGGCTTTATTCAAAGTGACGACCTTGAGAATCCATCAAAAAAATGTTTTTAAGACACTTTATTCGGATTTTAAGGCAATACGGAATCACAGGTGATCGAAAAATTCGCAAATAACTCAATTTGTTGATTTATTTTTTGTAAATTTATTTGTTGTTGTCGCATTAAACGCTCGTAAAACTCGTAAAAAGAGCAAAAAGTGAGAAAAACGTGAATGTGTGTTAGTAAGACACGACAAAATTTCGTATGAATGGTGCCCGGCTACGACTCACACAGCTACGAATCGTGTTTTGTTTTAGCGTTTTGCATGAAAAAAGAGGGGAGACTCACAATTTGTGTGAGTTTTCATGTAAATATCGTCATATGGTCACGCACAATTCGCTATTTTCCATAATTTCGAGGATTGAACTTCGAAAAATCATAAAAAAATGTGTCAAGGAAATATGAAATTATGAAAAACGTGTCAAAATTCAATTTGAACGGATTTACAGCGACACACAAGCAACATAAGCACTGATAAAGACTCGTTGCGTATACTTGTGAATGGAAGAACGGGAAGAAGGAGAGAACTAAAAATCATCTAAATCAACATTCTTTGCATATTTGATGCACTTTTCGATTCAAATAATAATTTTTAATTGAAATTTAATCAAAATTCTCGGAAAATTTGATTTTTTAAAGATTTTTGGTACTTACTGTCTTCCATACTTCAGTTCAAGAAGTAATTTGACACAATTTTGGAAAAAAATGACGAGTTCAGGGTAAGATTTGAACAAAACTGACTAAATTTTTTAGAGATATCGCGTGCGTGCTTATAATGGAAGTGTTGACTGATAATGGAAAAGTAACGGAGGCGCGTTAAGAGTTTTAATTAATTAATGACAAAGGCGTATTTTGGAAAAATTATTTTTTTTAAAAGGAATTTTAAGGTAAAATTCACTTGAAATTTAATTTAATTCGGAAATTTCTTAAAAAAAATAAATTTTGGAAAATATAAATAATTTAAAAATAATTATTTTTTTAATTAAATAATTAATTAATTATTTAACAAAATTAATTTTTTAAAAAAATATTTGAAAACAAAATTAAGTTAAAATTAAATTTTAAAATAATAAAAAATTTTAAAAAAAATGAAAAACAACAAAATTAATATTAAAAAAAAAAATAAAAAAATAATTATTTTACAAATTTATTCAATTTAAAATTAAATTTAAAATTTTATTAAAAATAAAAAAAAAGAATTTTCAAATAATAAAAATATTTTTAAAAAAATGGAAAATAAAATTTAATAATTAAATAAATAAATAAACAAAAATAATTATTTTTTAAAGTGTTAAAAAATTTTAAAATAATTAAAAAAAAAATGAATAAATTAAAAAAAATTGAATAAATTTTTGAATAATAAAAAAATAATATTTCATATAAAAATTAATTAATTTAAAAATTAAAAATTAATTAATTTTTGAAAATAAATTATTAATTAAAAAAAATATGAAAAAAATAAAAAAAATATTAAAGAAATAAAAATTGAATTTTTAAATATTTAATAAAAAAAAATATTTAAAAAAAAATAAAATAAAAATTAATCATTAATTTAAAAAATTAATAAAAAATAATTATTTTTTAAAGTTTTAAAAATTATAAAAAAAAATAAAGAAATAATTAATTAATGAACTAAATAATTTTTTTTTAAATAAAATTAATGTTTAAAAATTTAAATAATTTTTTTTTAATTTTCGAACAAAAAATAGAAAAATAAAATAAAATTTTTTAATTAATAAAATAAATTTGGAAATAATAAAAAATAATTAAATTTTTCAAAAAAATAAAATTAATTCATTAAAATAATTTAAATTAAGAAAAATATTTATTTGAAAAATTGAAAATCAAATTTAAAAAAATCAAATTTTTAAAAAATTAATTAAACTTTCGACAATTTTTAAAATAAAATTTCGACAAAAACTCACCTGCCAGCCCATCTTTAACCGTTTGCGCATCATAATTCGGTTTAATGTGCGTGAGATCAACATTAACTAAGCCATACATTTGCCCATCCTCCGAATTTTCCTCGTAACTAAAGACAACATTGACATCTTTCAGCAAAGTTTTCTGCACTGTCGCATACCAACTTTGCGTTATGCGTCGCGGCATCGTCGTCATCGACTCCCAATACTGCTCAATAAATGGCACAATTTCCTTATCTTTGCTAAAAAGCAGTTTTGGCTTGCCCTCCTTCTTCGCCGCATGCTGCAAATTCGCGATTGTCGTGACGCACATTTGTGTCAGCGTCGCCTGAATCCGTCGGAAGCTCTCAAGTCCCGTGCTCGAACAATTTTTGCAGAAAAAGACATAATTCATGGAGAATGCGAGCGTTTTGCCAAACTGATAATTGATGCAACTCTCATGGAACCAACTATTGCAAGCAGCACACAAAAGTTCGATTATGTTGAGATTCCTGTCTTTGCCGCTGCAAGAAAAAAATGCAAAAAATAAATTTTTTAGACGATTTCCATTGAAAAATTGAAGAAAAATTAAAAATTTAATACAAAAATCGTAAAATATAAAAATGTAAACAAAGCTCGATGCAGCAAAAAAGTCAAAAATTACCAATAACAATTCCCCGCGGGCTTATTTTCGTTGGATTTCAGTGCAAGCGGGTCCTCCATGGCTTAATAGGACAAATAAAACAACGAAAAACACGAATTTTCAGTAATAATTTTATCGAAATTGCAACAATAAACTAATTTCCCGGACAAAAAATGACAATTCAGTCCCTCTGACGGCCAAAAATGGAACTAAATTTCATTCAAATTGCCCATTTACTCATTCGGACGGTTGAATTTCCCAATTTGCTTAAAGATATTCATGTATTTTTGCCTCGCAGGAGTCTCAAAAGTCATTCCAGCCCTTTCCAACATCGAAATTTTATTGAATTTTAAGCTTTCCTCCGATCCAAGTGTTGAATTCAATCGTTTTTGACGCGATTCGAGCATTATTTCTTGATGCAAAGTCGGATCCGAGTCATCAATTTTGACGAGAGGATGATTTTCGAGTTGAGAATTGATCTTTTTTAATTTATATTCTTCGATTTTTATCTGTAACTCGGGTTTTTTGATGATTTTCGCGTCATTAAGCAGCTCAATGAGGTTTTCCAACTTTTGTTCCATGAAAGTTACGCGATTTTCGAGGACTTCAATGGGGTCGAGTACTTCATTTTGCGTTTCAACAGGGGTTGGAGGCTCAGAATCGTTGTTAAGCTCTTCTAATTGACGTTTTAGGTCACGTTCGATCTGCTCGGCGAGTCCACATTCGGGAAAAGGTTCGTCATAGGAGCAAGATTTAAGCTCCTCCGACAGAGAAATTCGTTTTTTCGGGCGATTTAACTCCTTTTGGTAATTCGGAACGTATTTTTTGGGAGGAATTACAGGACGAGGAACGTCAACAAGCGTCGAATTAATCATGGATTGCTTAAAAAGTGGAAGTTTTTCGGAAATTTCGACTTTAACGTCTCCCGTAGCGAAGGCATCGTTGATTTCCGTAACACTTTCTGCCAGATTTTGATCGTTCGAGTACTGAATTTCAACGTCTTCGGGCTTTTCGTCGAGCTTGGAGATGCTTGATACCGTATTTGGTCTCACTGGAATGCGACTTCGAGGTCTTGAGCTCATTTTTATGAGAAAAAATATAAAAAAATGTCGAAGAAAAAATATTTTGAAGCAATTTTCATGGCAATCTTATTTTATTTTCTTCGTTTCGTCGGTTTTTTTGACTGCTTTAACGCTTCCCGGGCCTTCCGTGCTGATGTTTAAGTTGATATCGACATCAAAAAGTCGTTTTTCCTTCGCCTTTGAGCCTTTTTTGGGTGAATTTTGTAAAATTTTGTTCACTTTTCCCTCAATTTCGCTCAATTTCTCTTCGACATTCGTCGCGGGAGGGTCTTTTTCCGGCAAAATCTGCCCTGTTAGCACGAGAAGCTTCCCGAGACGCCCGTAACTCTTGTATAATTTGTGAATTATTTCGTCATCCATCACGACACATCCTCGATAATGCTGCTGAATGTCTTTTATCTTCGACAAAATTACGTTCAAGTCTTCATTGATCAAAGTTGCCCGCCCATCACGCGTTTCGGGCATCTTAACAACCATACTTGCGAAACTTTCCGCCTTTTTTGGTCTTTTAACGAGACTTTCGACGGATTCTGGTTCATTTTTCGGGCAAAACTTCTCTTTTAGCCACATGTAACAACGAAAATTCTCCAAAAATTCCATAATTTCGAATAATTTTGAATTTTTTCAACGTCAAACGAAAAATTTTGAACTCGTGAATGACCGAAATGCGAGTCGGGTTGTTGCGGTGACGTCAAAAAAGTCAGAAATACTCGTTGGGATTAAAGGAGAAAATTTTTTGTGTATCAATTTAATTGATTTGTGTTGTTAATTGTGAGTTTTTGGACCTAAAAATGGTTTTTAATAACAAAATAACTGCTGAAAAATGCGAAAATCGTGAAATCATCTTCCGGAAATTGTGGGTTTTTGAGAAAAATGAAGAAATCTGTCCCGCTCGTACATTCTACGTGGACCCAATTAATCGCCCGTATCAAAAATTCCGATGATTAATCATGTTTTGAGGAATTTTCGACGAACAAAGGAAGTTACGAGCTAAATTTTTGTAGATTTTCATCAAATCCGGGCTTTTTTCGAGGCCGGAAGTTGTTGAACTTGAATTTTTCTGCGAAATCTCATCGCGCATGAGTCAAAAAATGTCTGTAATCAATATTTGTTTGTTACACAGTCTTATCAGTTAAGTGCGGATGGATAAGATGGGAGGATTTTATTCATGATTCGAGCATTTTTCAGCATCATTTACGCAAAATTACAAGCAAAAAAGTTATTTTTCGGATTTTTTTTTAGGTAAAATCAGGTCTTAGCGAGCATCATGGGCTCGTTATTCCGCAGCGAGGAAATGACCTTGTGTCAACTCTTCCTCCAAAGCGAGGCAGCATATGCCTGCGTTAGTGAAATGGGTGAACTTGGGCTTGTGCAGTTTCGTGATTTGAATCCCGAAGTGAACGCCTTTCAGAGGAAATTCGTCAATGAAGTGCGACGTTGCGATGAGATGGAGCGGAAATTGCGGTATTTGGAGAAGGAAATCAAGAAGGATGGGATTCCGATGTTGGATACGGGAGAAAGTCCCGAGGCACCGCAACCGAGGGAAATGATTGATTTGGAGGTGAGTTTTTGGTTTTGAGCTGTAAAATGCTGAAAATTAAATTTTTAACAAAAAAATTGACAGAATTTGTATGAAAATTCGATTTTTAAAAGATTTTTAAGACAATTTTATGTAATTTTTAATTAAAAATTTCCTTCAAAATTTAAAAATATTTAAAAATTTTTGAAAAAATGAAATTTTTAAGTTTTTGACACTTAAAAAAATTGACAGCTGTCAAATTTTTAAAGAATTTTTAAGGTCCAAAATGCGTAATTTAAGCTGAAATTAATTAAAAATTACATAAAATCTGCTTAAAATTTAATATTTAAAATACTTTTTGACTTTTGTCAAAATTTTGAAAGAAAATTTTTGACAGCTGTCAGAGTTGTTTCAAAAATCCTATTTCTCAACAATTTTTAAATAATTTCGAGCAAATTTAAGTTGAAATAGTTGTTAAGAATGTTCAAAAATTGAAATTTTATTAAAAGTTTTTATATCTGTCACTTTTTTGACATAAAAAAAATTGACAGCTGTCATTAATTTTAATTAAGTTTCAATTTAAGAGCAAAAATAAGTTTTAAAATAAATAGTTTTAACTAAAAATATCCTTAAAATTGCTCAATAATTAAAATTTCATTTGAAATTAACGTTTGTCATTTTTAAAAATTTTGACAGCTGTCATTAATTTTAAATAATTTCATTTAAAGAGCAAAACAAATTAAACTTTAAACAAATAATTTCAACTAAAAAATCTTAAAATTTCTCAAAAAATTTAATAAAAAATAATTTTTTTAACACTTTTGATTTAAGTCTTTTTACAGCTGTCAAAATTTTAATAAAAATATTTTTTAAAGCAAATTAAGATTCCAAATTTAAAATTTTTAAAAATTTTCAAACTCAAAAATAAAAAATTGAAAATTTATTAACAAATTTATCTGAAATTGAAATTTTTTTTAGAAAATTCTTAAAAATTTTGACAGCTGTCACTTTTTTTCTGTCAAAATTATTCAACAAATTTATCGAAAAAATTTTTTAAATAATTTATTTAGTGAAATTTCAATTTTATTTTAGGCAACCTTCGAAAAACTCGAAAACGAGTTGAAAGAAGTCAATCAAAATGCGGAAGCCTTGAAACGAAACTTCTTGGAGTTGACTGAACTCAAGCACATCCTCCGGAAGACTCAAGTGTTCTTCGATGAGGTAAGATTCTTGCCAAATTTTCTGACATCTTAATCCATCATCACATCATTTTTAACGTAAAACTAACACAAAAATACAAAATAATAATCAGAAGAGCTCTAACTTTTTGCATGTTTCATTAAAAAAAAATTAAATTAATTCAATTTAATTCAAAAATAAATATTTAACATTCATCTGCTTGGCTAACACAACTGAAAAAAAAATTAACAAAGGGATTTTTTTTTAATTTTTTGTTTGTTTTAAATATTTTTTTATTATTTAATTTAATATTTTTTTAAATTCGACAAGTTTTAAGCGAAAAAAGTAGTTAGAAGGGCGATTTGTATGCGAATTTGAATTTTTTATGTGGTAGTTTGACTTTTGCCTCTAACTTTGAATCAATTTTAACGAAGAAAAAAATTAATTTTCAACTTTTATGTAAATTCTCATCCATCATTAATTAATTAAAAGCTTGTTAAATTGCATGTTGCCTGTAATTTACTCATCTATTGTACAAATTTACTCATTTTTCTTGCATTTTATTGTTAAAATCTTCGATTCAGGTCATTTTGAGTGTGAGAGTTCGAACATTTGCTAAATGTTTAGTTTTAGAAAAACCTTTAAAATCATCAAAAATGAGTTTTTAGTCAATTTCGAGATAGTATGAGACGGATTTCAATGAAAAATTGGTGACTCAGAGCTGTAAAAATTAATTAGAATAACAAACTGACCCAAAAATTGCTTGTCTTGCATCACTCCGTTCATGTTACCTTGGCATGTAATGTAAATGTTTGCTGTTTTTATTGCTTGTTTGGATGTGAGTGAACTGCTAAGCTGTAACAAATTGCACTGAAAAAAACCTTTTAATTGTTTTAGTTAATTTTTGTTTAATTTTAATTTTTTTGTCGTTTTGTTGAACCTTTTAAGTAAATTTCGTGGGAAAATGAAGGCGTTTTAGGCACATTTTGTTTTCGTCTCTTGTCGTCGTCTTTATGTGAGCTGAAGAAATTATGGAAAAATGTTTCACAATTATTTAAATTTTTTGTTTGAATTAGCAAAAAGCGATTTTCAAATTTTTAACGGTCATTTTTTGAATTGACATTTACGAAAAAAATTTAATTTAAAAAAAAATTTGAAATGTTTAAAATTTTTTAAAAAATTTTAAATATTTCAATAAAAAAAATAATTTTATAATTAAAAAAAAAATAATAATTAATTAATATTTTTTTAATTAAAAAAAAAACATTTAAATAATTAAATTAAATTATTATTTAAAAAGTTAATTAATTATTTTAACAAATATATTTAAAAAAATAATTTTAATAAAATTTTAAAATAAATAAAAAATAAATTAAAAAAATTTAAAAAAAAAAAATAAATTTTAAAAAATAATAATAATAAAATTTTAAAATGAAAAAAAATAAATATTTAAATTTTTTATATTTAATTTTTAATAATTTTCTTACAAAAAAAAATAAATAAATAAATAAACAAATTAAAAAAATATTATTGAAACATTTTTCCAATTTAATTCAGCAAATTGTAATTTTATTTTGTAAAATTTTATCATTTTTTTCTCATGATTTGGGCCCAAAAATTTTATTTTCATTATTTTTTAAAAATTAATTTCTGTTTTATTTTTTGTTTTCTTTTCATTTTTCGTTCGAAAAAAAATATTTTGTGTTATTTTTGGGGGCTTTTTATCAAAATCTGATCAAATTCGGTTGTGTTGGGCCGCGAAACATGCACACACAAACACACAAAATACAAAAAAAAAAAAAAAAAAAGACATCACTCTCTGGTTATTACGGTGCCGGTGGTAGTAAAACACCATCTTACTCTGTACGCTATCGATCACAGATGGCCGAATCACATCGAGAAGAAGAGCAAGTTAATCTGTTGGGCGAAGAGGGATTACGTGCCGGCGGCGCACAAAATCTTAAACTTGGGTAAATATAACAAAAAAACATTCAAAGCGACATTTAGCAGAGAGAAAAAAATATTTTTTTGGGCAAATTTTGGGGAAAAAAATCCACTTTTTTGTGTTTCTTGCTGTTTCTTGTTGTAAAAAAAAATTTTTCGTGTCAGCATTTTTTTCATAATTTTTATTTTCGGTCCTTCTTTGACCAAGCAATTCTTTCTCATGCAAGCTGTTTATTATTTTCTTCTTCTTAGGATGGAAAATCCGTCGATAATGCCGCGAATTGTGGAAATCTTGACGATGAAGTGTAAGAAATGAACGTTGGTTGTGTGTTTGTGTGGAAAATTTCCGTCATTTTTTTAGTTTTCTTTTCTAATCGCACCAATATTTACATTAAAAATGCACTTTTTGTCATAAAAAAATCATTTCAATGAAAATTTTTATCTAAAATTAGTGAGATTTAGTGCAAGGAGAGTAAACTCGTAAATAATATTGCATGAAGGTGATAGATTATTATCGTAGGAACGAGGATTAGTTTTATCAGCACGTTGCGTAAAATTGCATTCAAGTCAGCTTTTGGATGCAGAAATGTCGCAGAATTAGACGATGAGTCAATAAATTAATTTTGACAGATAAAATTTTAAAATTTTTGAGGAAAAAAAATAAATTTTAAATATTTTTAATTTAAAGAAAATAAAAAAAATAAATTTAAAAATATTTTTTTATTTTAAATTTAAAAAAAAAATTAATTAAATTTTTATTATTTTTTTTTAAAATTATTTTTATTTAAATTTTTTTAAATTTTTTAAAATTTTTTTTTTTTGTAAAAATTTAAATTTATTTATTTTTAAATTTTTGTTTTATAAAAATTAAAAATTTTTCAATTTTTTTAAAGCTTAAAAAAATTTAATTCTTTAAATATTTTTTTTTTTAAATTTTTTAAATTAATTATTTAACATTCAAATTAAAGAAATCTCACTAAAAAATTAATAAATAATTTGATAATATTTTTAAAATAGTTTTCTTCATATTTAAAAAAATAAAAATAAAAAAAAAAAAAAATAAATAAAAAAAAAAAAAAAATAAAATAAAAAAAAAAAAATAAAAAAAAAATTAAAAATAAAAAATTTTTTAAAATTTTTTAAAAAAAAAAAATTATAAAATTTTTAAAAAAAAAAATTTTTTTTTATAAAAAATAAAAGCTTTTAAAATTTTTTAAAATTTTAAGTGCTTAAAAAAGTTTTAAAAAAATATTAAAATCAAATTCTTTAAAAATTTTTCGATCAGTCAAAATTATTTTATTAACTTTTCGTTCAAATTCTTGCAATTGTGACTAACAAATTCCCTTTAAAAACATAAAAGTTGGTGTCTTTTCATTTAAATTTATTTTTTTTTTACATTTTTATTATTTAAAATTTTATTTTATTAATTTTTCCCTTATTTTTTATTTTTTTTTTCATTTCATTTCCTTGATTTTGTGATTTTTTGCCTGTCGCTCGCTCATCATTCATCAACTTTGTAACTACCAAAAAAATTTCTGTCTAAAAAAATATTTCTGTCGTTCGTCCCAAAAACAAAAAAAAAACTTTTGCGAGAACAGCAAGAAGGTGCAATGCACACAACTGAATCCATGACTCGTGCATTAATTACCGATGAAGTCAGGTCGGCAAATACCATGGGTCCTGTACAATTGGGGTATGTTACTTTTCTTAGTTTTATTTTTTTTCTTGTGAAGAACGCTTGTTAGTCTAATATTACAAAAAAAAAAATCATAAAAATCTAACTTTTTCCTTATTATCGCTCTTCTTCCTGCAAAACAAACGACATTTTTTGCAGTTTTGTGGAAAAGTCACAGGAGCAAGAGGAATATTTTCCATGGTTCGTACATTTATTGATGAAAATCGTCAAATTGGGACAATTTCTCTCGTCAAATTTTTATTTTTAAATTATTTATGAGCACGATTATTATTTATTTTGTGCACTTTTTCTGAATCTCTCTCAAGAAATTCGACAAAAATGGGTTAAAAATGGTGCATTGTGCAAAAAATTAACCAAGATTTGCCTTTTTTCTCTAACTAAATGTCTGCTAGTTTGAATTTTTTTGAGCAAATTTTAATAAAAAAAATAATTTTTTGTTGATAGTTTCGTGGCTGGAGTAATTCTTCGTGAACGATTGCCGGCTTTTGAGCGGATGTTGTGGCGTGCCTGTCGTGGCAACGTTTTCCTTCGTCAAGCAATGATCGAATCTCCATTAGAGGATCCATCAACTGTGAGTATTTTTTATGAATTTTCGAAAAAAATAACTTTTTATTTTATTTCAAGTTTTAAATTTTGGAAGAAGAAATTTTTAAGTAAAATTTAAAATAAATTAGTGAAAAAGTGATTTTTAAATTTTTAACGGTCATTTTTTGAATTGACATTTGTGAAATTTTTATTCAAATTTGTCAAAATTTGATAAATTTTGAATATTTTTAAGAGTATTCTATAGATTTTCAAAAAATAATTTTTTTAAATTTTTAACTAATTTTTTTTTTAAATTGACATTTATGAAATTTTTATTCAATTCTATCGAATTTCAATTTTTTCAATAAATTTTCATAAAATTTTTTGATTAAATTTTTTTTTTCCAAAAACTTATTTTTAAATTTTTAACTGAATTTTTTTTGACATTCATGAAATTTTTATTCAATTCTATCAAACTTTTTTTTTTGGATAAATTTTTATAAATTTTCATAAAATTTCAAATAATTTTATTTTTGCAAAAAATTTAAAATTTTTAACAGGTTTTTTTTGAATTGACTTTTAAAAACTTCTTATTTAATTTCTAAAAAAATTAAAAGTTATGACAAAAAATTTTAGATAACTTATAAAAATTTTCAAAATTTTGGGATTTTTTTAACATTTTTCAATAAAAATTTCTTAAATGTCAATTAAAAAATGTCAGTTAAAAATACAAAATTATTTGTTTTTGCTATTTTAAAAAAATTAAAATTTGAAAAAATAGAAAACTTAATAAAATATAAAAAGTAATGAAAATTTTGACAAATTTGAATAAAAATTTTATATTTAAAAAAAAAATATAAAAACAAAATTTCAGTTAAAAATTTAAAAATATTAAAAAAAATCTTTAAAAAGATTTAAATTGAATTTAAAATTTTTAAATCAGAAATTAAAATATTAATTCTTGAATTTGATGTTTTTCTAATTTTTTTAAAATTTTTTCTCAATAAAAATAAAATTCTAATGAAAATTTTCTCATTTCAGGGTGACAACGTCTACAAATCTGTCTTTATCATCTTCTTCCAAGGTGACCAGTTAAAAACTCGCGTAAAGAAAATTTGCGAAGGCTTTCGCGCAACCTTATATCCCTGCCCCGAAGCCCCCGCCGATCGTCGTGAAATGGCAATGGGTGTCATGACGCGCATCGAGGACTTGAACACCGTGTTGCAACAAACGCAGGATCATCGTCATCGTGTTTTGGTTGCTGCCGCCAAGAACCTCAAAAATTGGTTCGTCAAAGTACGCAAAATCAAGGCAATCTATCACACCTTGAACCTGTTCAACTTGGATGTCACGCAAAAATGTTTGATCGCGGAATGTTGGGTGCCTGTTCTCGACATGGAAACGATTCAACTGGCTTTGCGTCGCGGCACGGAGCGTTCTGGGTCCTCAGTGCCCCCAATTCTCAATCGAATGGAAACTTTTGAGGCACCGCCGACGTATAATCGCACGAATAAGTTCACGAAAGCGTTCCAAGCGTTAATTGATGCTTATGGGGTAGCAAGTTATCGTGAAATGAATCCAGCTCCTTATACAATCATCACTTTTCCGTTCTTGTTTGCTGTCATGTTCGGCGATTTGGGTCACGGAGCAATTATGATGCTTTTTGGATTATGGATGATTTTGAAGGAGAAACCGTTGCAGGCGCAAAATAATCAAAACGAGATCTGGAAAATCTTTTTTGGAGGTCGTTACATTATTTTCCTCATGGGATGCTTCTCGATGTACACGGGGCTCATCTACAACGACATTTTTTCGAAGTCTTTGAACTTGTTTGGGTCCCGATGGAAGATTAACTTGGATAATTCGACCGTTATGAGCAATCATATTTTCCAACTTGACCCGAAAGATCAATATGTGGGCACGCCATACCCCTTTGGGATGGATCCCGTGTGGCAAGTTGCTCCGTTGAACAAGATTATCTTCCAAAATGGCTACAAAATGAAGATTTCCATCATTTTTGGAGTGATTCACATGATTTTTGGTGTCGTCGTTGGCTACTTCAACCACAAAAACTTCAATAATCGCATGGCGATTTTGTGCGAATTTATTCCGCAAATGATTTTCTTGGTCTTCCTGTTTTTCTATCTCGCTTTCATGATGTTTATGAAATGGACCAAGTACTCGGCTGATGCCAAAGACCCGATGTATGGCTCTGCATGTGCGCCCTCCATCCTAATTACGTTTATTAACATGGTTTTGATGAAATCGCGTCCCGAACCGATTCCCGGCAATCCGTGCAGTCCCTTTATGTATGGCGGGCAATTTGTGTTGCAACGTTTGATGTTACTTTGTGCGCTCGTTTGCATTCCGTGGATGTTGTTGGCGAAGCCGTACTTGATAATGAAGGCACGTAAGGAAGCAGCTCATCAACCGATGCCTCAAATTCAACAAGATGGCGTCGATCCAGAGTCAGGAGCACAATTGACGCAACAACCGGCGAATGGAGGACCTGGACATGGAGCTGATGGCGGGCATGGAGGACATGCCGAGGAGGAGATGTCGGAAATTTTCATCCATCAGGGCATTCATACGATTGAATATGTTTTGGGAAGCGTTTCTCATACTGCGTCGTATTTGCGTTTGTGGGCGTTGTCGCTTGCTCATGCACGTAAGTATTTGAATTTTTATTAAAAATTTTAAATTTTTTTATCGAATTTTGAAAAATTTTTTGAAAAAAAAATTATTTTTTAAAAACTTCCTTTAAATAATTTGTGGAAAAAAATTTAATAAAATTTTTGTAAGTTAAAAATCAAAAAAAAATAGTTATGAACTTTAAAGGAAAAAAAATTAAAAATTTTCGTTAAAAAAAATTTAAAATTTTTTTTTAAAAAAAAAAAAAAAAAAAATTTTTTTTTTGAAAATATTGAAATATTTTGAAGAGCTAAAGAAAATTTTATTTCATAAAAAATTAAAAAAATGATCCTTAAATTCATTAAATTCTAAAAATTAAAAATAAAATTTAAAATTAAAAAAAAAATTAAATAATTAAAATAAATAATAATTTAATATTTTTTTTAAAAATAAAAAAATATTTAAAAAAATAAAAAAAAAAATAGATAAAAATTAAAATTAACTTAAATTATCGAAAATCTTAAAAATTTTGAATAAATGAAAACTTCAAAATTTTTAGGAACTTTTTAAAAAATTTTTAAGAAAATTTCAAACTGTAAAAAAATTAAAAATTGAAGGAAAATTTGAATAAAAATTTAAAAAAAAAAAAATTAAAAAAAAATTTTCCAAAAAAAAAAAAAAAAATTTATAAAAAAAAATAAATCTCAGAATTAAGTTTGCTACTTTTTTTTAAGAAATAAAAAAAAATAAAAGTCATAAAAATTATGAAAAATAAAAAAATATTTTTTTGAAAAATATTAAAAAAATTAAAATAAAATTTTTAACATAAAACTGAAAAAATTTCGAAAATTTGTAAAAAAGTCAAAACGTTGAAAAAAATTCGAATTAATTTTAAAAAAAAATATTTTAAAAATTAATTTAAAATTTTAAATAATTTTTATTTTATTAAAAAATTTAATTATAATTTTAGAAAAATTTTAAAATTCTTAAAAAAAAATTAAAATTTCTTAATTTAAAATTCTTTAAAATTTTCCATTCAACGACTAATTTTTAATTATTTTTAAATTTCATTCACAGAACTGGCTGAAGTATTATGGAACATGGTCCTCAAAAACGGCTTGCAAGCTGACGGATGGCTCGGAGGCGTCGCAACTTGGGCAATTTTCGCATTTTGGGCTGTCTTGACTGTTGGAATTCTCGTTTTGATGGAAGGCTTGTCTGCTTTCTTGCATACTTTACGTCTTCATTGGTAAATTTTTCATCAAAAACCTCATTAAAAAATTAAAATTTTAACCAAAAATTCATTTTAGGGTCGAATTCCAATCGAAATTCTACCAAGGACAGGGTTACGCATTCACCCCATTCGCATTCGAGACAATTCTTGAGACGCATGGCGCGGAGGAGTAAACCAAAAAAGAAAAATTATGACAAAAATAGCTATTTAACCCACAAAATATATCTCAATATTGGAAAAAATTGATGTTGAATTTATTGAAAAGTAACAGGAAGATCAAATTCTCTCTTTTTAGATGCTTAAGAAAGTTAAAAATTGCACTTTTATTCCTCTTTTTTGTATGATTTTCGTATTTATGCCGTTCGTGTTTAGAGAAAATCATTGAAATTGTTCGAAAATATTTACTCAATGTTGAAAAACTGAACAAAAATGAATAAAAAATTAACGTTTACCCTAAAAAAGTCATTTTTTTTATATTTTTCTACAGATAAAAAGGCTTCGCTGCGTGTCTAGCTGATAAAATTACGTCATTAACGCCCACTCCATCGTACGAGGCGCCACAAACGCCCAAAGGAAGCTTTTTTTCTGCGATATATTGACGAATTGCCTTCACCCGAGCCAAATGTCCCAACGTATATTGCGGAATACACTTCCGATGAATGTTGACTTGAGCTTTATTCGGTTCTGCGTTGATTCCTAAGATCTTTTCGATGTTTTCTAACGCGATTTTTTTCAAATTTTCCGGATCAGGATCATTTCCGAAGAGTTCTCGGAACCAATGCCCGCCCATCATGACAGTTAACACCGTTTGGTCTTCCATGTCGAAGCAGCAACTGTCGAAAATTATGCCTAAAATCGGTAATTTTTCCTTTGGCGGCACCAAAACTCCAAATCCGGGCTGTTTTATGAGTTCGGGATCGTTATATTGGAAATTTATGACGGCAACATCGACAAAAGGGATGCTTTTTAAGTGATTCGCCAGCGTTGGATGTTGATCTTGAACCGTTTCTGCCAATTTGAAGCTTGGTAAACTACTCACGACATATTCTGTGTCTCGAATTTCGTCGCCGCAATGCAAATTTACGACGTTGTTGGATAAAAATTCGATTTTGTCGCATGGGGAATGCAGTTGGATCTTGACGTTTCGTTGTTGGAGCAGCACAGCGAGCTTTCGCGGGAAAATTTCGAGTCCCCCATCGAAGGAATAGATGTTCCATCGCTCTTTTTTGGCTCGATTTGCTAAACGGAGCGACATGACTGTCGGAAATTTGTCTTTTTTCGCAAGTTTTGACATGAAAAATCCCTTAATGAGGTCCCCGTGCTTCTGTTCGTGCGCGAAAATGTTGCTCATGAGGAAGTTCACACTGATTTCCTTTGCATTTCCGGCACAAATCCCACAAATCATGGGACTTATCAAGTAATCGGCAACTTCTGTACCAAATTGACGTTCCACAAAATCATAAATTGACTCGTCATCCTTCTTCTCGAACCGGCGTGCCTTCAATCCTTTTGTGATAACGTTAAAAAGTGACTCTTCAAACGGAGGGCGCTTCGTAAAAATCGACGGAAGCGACGACGGCAGCAAACAAAGTTGACCTTTTGCATAAATCATGCGATTTTTTGCGGCAATGTGTTGCGAATCGATCGGTTTGAGGAATTTCTCGAGTCCCAACTCTTCGACTATCTCCAAAGTATTCGCTCCTGGCAGTCCTTTGGGTCGAATTGTGCGAGGACCTGCTTCGAAAATTAATCCGTCGTCGAATTTGTGACTGTTGATCCATCCGCCGACACGATCTGTTGCCTCGAGAATTGTGATGGGCTTTAAAGAGAGCTTTTTGATGTAATGCGCAGCGGAAAGACCTCCGATTCCGGCTCCCAAAACGGTGACAGACATGATCGAGGATTTTTGCGTAACGCCGACAATTAATTGCGTCGGATTTTTGTGGAGATTGAAGAGGAACACGAATAAAAACAATTAAAATGATAACAAAATAAATAGAAGGAGAATGTCAAAGTTGCGGATTTGAATTGAAAAGTAGTGAAATTCAGTTGATATTTTTTATGATTGATAAATTTCATTTTGATACTCGAAAAATTTGTTATTTTCCATTTTTTTAAGAAAATTTAAAAAATATATTTAATTCTATTTTCTTTTAAAAATATTTTATTTTTTTTTTTTACAAAATATTGAAAATTCAAAAGGCTGAATTTACCTATAAGGCTCTAATTTATCATTTTTAATTATTTTATAACTCAAAACTGCCAAAAAATTGAAACTGAAAAAAAAAAATTTTCTTTGACACAGTTTTGATTTGAAAACTAAATCAAGAGCAAAAAAACTGTGTCAAAGCAATTTTTGTCAAATCTTGCTCCAAATGGATAAAAATTTGTCAGGGGGCTCTAATTTATCATTTTTAATCATTTTATAACTCAAAACTGCCAAAAAATTTAAACTGAAAAAAAATTTTTTCTTTGACACAGTTTTGATTTGAAAACTAAATCAAGAACAAAACTGTGTCAAAAACTATGTCAAAAACTGTGTCAAAGCAATTTTTGTCAAATCTTGCTCCAAATTGATAAAAATTTGTCAGAGGGCTCTAATTTATCATTTTTAATCCTTTTATAACTCAAAACTGCAAAAAAATTTAAACTGCAAAAATTTTTTTTCTTTGACACAGTTTTAATTTGAAAACTAAATCAAGAGCAAAACTGTGTCAAAAACTATGTCAAAAACTGTGTCAAAGCAATTTTTGTCAAATCTTGCTCCAAATGGATAAAAATTTGTCAGAGGGCTCTAATTTATCATTTTTAATCATTTTATAACTCAAAACTGCCAAAAAATTGAAACTGAAAAAATTTTTTTTCTTTGACACAGTTTTGATTTGAAAACTAAATCAAGAGCAAAACTGTGTCAAAAACTATGTCAAAAACTGTGTCAAAGCAATTTTTGTCAAATTTTGCTCCAAATGGATAAAAATTTGTCAGAGGGCTCTAATTTATCATTTTTAATCATTTTATAACTCAAAACTGCCAAAAAATTGAAACTGAAAAAATTTTTTTTCTTTGACACAGTTTTAATTTGAAAACTAAATCAAGAGCAAAACTGTGTCAAAAACTATGTCAAAAACTGTGTCAAAGCAATTTTTGTCAAATTTTGCTCCAAATGGATAAAAATTTGTCAGAGGGCTCTAATTTATCATTTTTCATCATTTTATAACTCAAAACTGCCAAAAAATTGAAACTGAAAAAATTTTTTTTCTTTGACACAGTTTTAATTTGAAAACTAAATCAAGAGCAAAACTGTGTCAAAAACTATGTCAAAAACTGTGTCAAAGCAATTTTTGTCAAATCTTGCTCCAAATGGATAAAAATTTGTCAGAGGGCTCTAATTTATCATTTTTAATCATTTTATAACTCAAAACTGCCAAAAAATTGAAACTGAAAAAAAAAATTTTCTTTGACACAGTTTTGATTTGAAAACTAAATCAAGAACAAAACTGTGTCAAAAACTATGTCAAAAACTGTGTCAAAGCTCTTTTTGTCAAATCTTGCTCCAAATGGATAAATATTTGTCAGAGGGCTCTAATTTATCATTTTAATCATTTTATAACTCAAAACTGCCAAAAAATTGAAACTGAAAAATTTTTTTTTCTTTGACATAGTTTTGTTTTGATTTTATAACTTAAAACTGCCAAAAAAATGAAACTGAAAAAAAAAATTTTCTTTGACACAGTTTTGATTTGAAAACTAAATCAAGAACAAAACTGTGTCAAAAACTATGTCAAAAACTGTGTCAAAGCAATTTTTGTCAAATCTTGCTCTAAATGGATAAAAATTTGTCAGAGGGCTCTAATTTATCATTTTTAATCATTTTATAACTTAAAACTGCCAAAAAATTGAAACTGAAAAAAAAAATTTTCTTTGACACAGTTTTGATTTGAAAACTAAATCAAGAACAAAACTGTGTCAAAAACTATGTCAAAAACTGTGTCAAAGCAATTTTTGTCAAATCTTGCTCTAAATGGATAAAAATTTGTCAGAGGGCTCTAATTTATCATTTTTAATCATTTTTTAACTCAAAACTGCCAAAAAATTGAAACTGAAAAAAAATTTTTTTCTTTGACACAGTTTTGATTTGAAAACTAAATCAAGAACAAAACTGTGTCAAAAACTATGTCAAAAACTGTGTCAAAGCAATTTTTGTCAAATTTTGCTCCAAATGGATAAAAATTTGTCAAAGGGGCTCTAATTTATCATTTTTAATCATTTTATAACTCAAAACTGCCAAAAAATTGAAACTGAAAAAAAAAATTTTTCTTTGACACAGTTTTGATTTGAAAACTAAATCAAGAGCAAAAAAAAAAACTGTGTCAAAAACTGTGTCAAAGCAATTTTTGTCAAATCTTGCTCCAAATGGATAAAAATTTGTCAGAGGGCTCTAATTTATCATTTTTAATCATTTTATAACTCAAAACTTCTAAAAAATTGAAACTGAAAAAATTTTTTTTCTTTGACACAGTTTTGATTTGAAAACTAAATCAAGAGCAAAACATTGAAACTGAAAAAAAAAATTTTTCTTTGACATGTTTTGTTTTAAAAACTAAATGTCAAAAATGGATAAAAATTTGTCAGAGGGCTCTAAATTTTTTTTTGTCAAATTTTGCTCCAAATGGATAAAAATTTGTCAGAGGGCTCTAATTTATCATTTTTAATCATTTTCTAACTCAAAACTGCCAAAAAATTGAAACTGAAAAAAAAAATTTTTCTTTGACATAGTTTTGTTTTGAAACTATTATTTAAAAAATAAAAATTATATTTACTAAAAAAATACATTTTAAATAAAATAAAATTTTAATTAAAAAAAAAAGTAAAAAATGTGCCAACATTTTATTTTTTTTCTTTTTATTTCTTATTCAAAGAATTTTTCAAAAAATATATCTAAAACATTTAAATTTTTTTTTTCATAAAAAATAATTTTTTCAAAATTTTTTTACTGCCAAAAAATTGAAAAAAAAAAAAAAATTTTTTTCTTTGACATAGTTTTGTTTTGAAAACTAAATTAAAAACTGTGTCAAAGCCATTTTTGTCGTCAAAAAAAAACTTTAAATGGATAAAAATTTGTCAGAGGGCTCTAATTTATCATTTTTTAAACTCAAAACTGCCAAAAATTTAAATAAAATAATTATTTTGGCTTGCATTTTTAAATTTAAAAAATTTTTCTGATTTTAAAGAAATTTAGCTCTTTTAAAAACGTTCATTTAACATTTTTTTGAATACAAAAGCCTTCGAGAGTACGAAAATTTTCATAATTTGTAATTTTTATCATTTTTGGGTCTAAAATACAAACCTTCAAGTGTTCAAAAAAAAAAAAAAAAAAAATTAAACTTCTCATTAAAATTTCAACAAAAAATTCTTCTATTTCTAATTTCTCTTCAAAACATTAATAAACGTCTCCCGTGGCACATTAATATTCGCAATCGACCTCATCTTCTTCTTTCCCTCAGCCTGCGCCCTCAGCAACTTCCTTTTCCTCTCCATATCCCCTCCGCTTTTGACTTTTTGCGTGACATCCTTCCTAAACGGCTTAATATTCTCTCGCGCCAAAATTTTACTTCCCACACACGCCTGAATCGCAATGTGAATCTGCTGCCTCGGGATTTCCTCCTTCAATTTCGCCACCATTTGCTTTGCGTGCGCCGTTGCTTTGCTAAAATGCACTATTTGACTCAGCTCGTTGACTTCTTGCCCGTTCAGGAGGATACACAACTTGACCAAATGCGTCAATTCGTATCCGGCATCTTGATAATCGAAGCTTGCATATCCGCTCGTCATGGATTTGAGGATATCATGAAAGTCCAAAATGATTTCGTTCAAAGGAAGTTTATAAGTTAACATTACACGATCGTTGTCGATGTTACTGGAGGACTGTTCGACACCCCGACGTTCCATCAGAATCGAAATTAAGTCGCCCACGTGTTCGACAGGCGAGATAATTGTTCCGTAGACCATTGGTTCGTACGATTCTTCGATATGAAGGGGATCTGGCATCAACGCTGGGTTACTTACTTCGATAATTTCCGCGCCGTGCTGCTTAATTATCTTCGTTCCCTTGAGTTTGAAGCGATACGTCACCGATGGGGCAGTTAAAAGTGCTTCGGCATTGTGTTCCTGTTCGAGTCGTTGTGAAAAAACTTCCAAATGAAGCAATCCCAAGAACCCGAGACGCCATCCTTGACCAAGAGCGGGACTGGAATCAGGCACGAGGGTCACACAACTGTCGTTTAAGATTAATTTTTCGATCGCGGATCGTAATTGGGTGTAATGGGACTGATCTGTGGGGTAAACTCCCGCAAAAACAATCGGATTTATCGGTTTAAAGCCGGGGAGAGGTTCAACACTGGCGTTTTTTATGTGATACGTGTCTCCAATATGCGCTTCTTTGATGGATCTCATGTTGCAACCGATTAATCCGATTTGCCCGGCAATTAATTTTTTTACGGGAAACTCATCCGGCCTCAAAAGTGAGATACTTTTAATTTCATAAGTCTTCCCTGAGTGACATGACGTGATTTCCTGCCCAACTTCCAATGTACCGTCCTTTAAGTACATTAAATTCATCGCTCCTCGATATTTATCGTATCTGCTATCGAACAAAAGTGCTCTGGTCTTTCCTTGACGATCGACATTTGGATGCGGAATCGTTTCAATAATTTTTTCCAACACTTTATCGACATTCGTGCCCATTTTGGCGGATATCCGAACAACTTCCTTCGGATCAATATCAAAAATTGTCTCTAATTGCTTCTCCACAGCTTCCGGATCGGCATTTTTCAGGTCAATTTTGTTCATTACCGGCAAAACTTTTAAATTTTTTCCGGCAGCGAGGTAATAATTCGCCACTGTTTGCGCCTGAACCCCTGAATTTGCATCAACAAGCAAAATAATCCCGTCACAAGCCGCCAAACTGCGCGAAACTTCGTTCGAAAAGTCAACATGACCCGGCGTATCAATCAAATTCAGCAAATAAGTCTCGCCTTTGTAGTTATAAAGCAACGAGGCACTTTGGGCTTTCACAGTGATCCCGCGTTCCCGTTCAACTTGCAAACTATCGAGAATTTGGGACTTGCCGGTATCCGAAACTTTCAGTGTGTTGGTCATCTCGAGCATCCGATCCGCCAAAGTGCTTTTTCCATGGTCGACATGAGCTAAAATACTAAAGTTCCGTATCCGATCGGCAGGGATTTCGTCAAATTTGAAGGTTTTGTCGTCAGAGTTGGAAGATGCGGATGAGAAAAGACGCCATTTGTGGCTTTTGTGAAGTGTCGGAAGGAGTTTTGAGCGATGACAGTGTTGAAAAATGCGGAAAATTAACATTTTTTGTGGGATTCGAGGTCTAATGTTTACAATTTTCACGCCTGTCAAAAATTGAGACGAATGAAAATGATAAATAAACAAGAAGTTATCATTTTCATTCGTCTCAAGTACTGTTTTCCTCCTAATTGCAACCCACAGAGTTTTAAAAGGGGGTTTTTCGTGTTCTATGGAATACTGTAGCATATACCAACCGCCTCCATAAAATTATTTAAAAATTTTAAATTAAAATTTTATGATTTTTTGAAGGATTTTCACCAAAAAATTCGATTCAAATCAAATTTTTTGGGGTAAAAATCCTCAAAAATTCCCGATTCACGCCGAGTAGGGTTTGGAAACTTTCGTGTCATCAGTGAGCATTGGCGCATGCGTGATTTCCCATTTAAATATTACATATTGATCTCGGCACGTATAGCTGCCACACAAAAAGTCGGGGCATTTATACTCTCAAATTTTCCTCACTTGGCTCAGATCAGTGTTAAAACTCGTTGTGAAAGGTTCGTTCTCTTACCCGAATAATCTCTAAATATATATAAGGAAAGGAAAAAAGTTGCTTTTTAGTGAGAAAAAAAAGCAAAGAAAACCTGCGTTAAAAGGTCCGTGCGTTCCGCCAAACGTTCGTGCGACATGTAAACTCCGCGAAACGCATAAAATCTTGCAAAATAATTGGCTTCGACTATCCTAAAAATATAAATTTTTCAACTTTTTCGCTTGTGAAAAATTTTTCTCGTACACACACACACACGTGTACAGCCACATATGTACGACACGCGCTCAAATATGTGAGGCAAGAAGAAAAAAAAAACGAAATTTATCTCAAAATTGTGCAAAATTCGAGCAATAAAAGTGCGATTAAAGTTGCCAAGTATGCCAAAGTGCCATCGATGCACGCGAATTGTGAACCAAACAATTAATTAAGTCAAGATTAACGCAGGAAATTTGACGCATAAGCGAAACGAAGAAAATTTTCACCCGAAAAGAAGCAAAAAAAAAAATTGGAGATAAAGAAAAAAAAAAGGATTCGTACAGCTCTCGTATGGGAAAATTTTCCACGTACACACAAGTTGCGAGCGAGAGAAACGACAACGACGACAGAAAAGGGTCTGGGTTGTTGTGTGTTAGTGACCTACTGTCGTCGTGTCGCTACACTCGTGCGTACTGTTATTGTTGTTGTTGTTATTATTATTATTTTTTCGGGGGAAAAATGACGAAGAGAGTGTGAGCGAAAATTTCCTTTTCACTTTGCTGATAAAATTTTCTCTCTCATTCTGCTTTAATTGAGCTCGGAATGTCAACTCGAACGGAAATCTGACGGAAAATCACGATAATCGGGTGAAAATTTCCTTCCCAATTTCATAAATTTATTCTAAAATTCGAAAAATTTGACTTGAGGTTCACAAAAAACGATTTTTTAACTTTAATTCAGGAGAGAAAGTGATTTTTAAGGACTTGCCCTATTTTCAAAGTGCCCCAGTTTTGATCAATATTTTGATTTTTTTCCAACAGCAAATCTATTGGATTAAATTTGTAGTAAAATAATAAATTAATTAGTCAATAAAAAAATAAACAAGCAATGAATGCGAATAAAATTAAAAAAAATAAAAATGTTGTGAGATAAGTGACGGAAAAATTTGAGGAAAGAATTGAGAAACAGTGAAAAGTTTAAAAAAAAGTATTAAAAAGTCGTGAAAAATTAAAAAAAAATGAAAGCGACAAAGCGAGCCGTGCTTAAAGTGTCACAAATTATGTCAAATGTTTCATGTAAATAGGGCAGAATCGTCATCATCACGATCACCATCGCCAACATCATCACAAACGTCGTCGTTACGAAGACGTCAAGTGACACCGAAACACAACAAATCATCATCACGGGCCGGCAACCGAAGCAGCAGCTGCAGCAAAGATGTCGACCTCTGACGACGAACTTATAGACTTGACATCGGAGCCGCCCGGCGTCGACGAATGCCTCAAAGTACGCAAATGGTGGTGCTTCATACTCTCGAGCATCTTTACCTTTCTCACGGGACTCACGATCGTGATAATTTTCCGCGTGTGTGCGTTCATTTGCTGTCGCAAGGAGCCCGAGCTTGGGCCCAATGATCCGAAGCAGAAGGAACAGAAGGCACAACGCGGTAAAGCGGAATTCGAGGGTACTTTTATGACAGAAGCGAAAGACTGGGCTGGCGAATTAATATCAGGTCAAACAACAACGGGACGAATTTTGGTAAGTAGATTTTTGTTTGAGTTACAAGGCGTCTCCATTATTGGGTTTTACTTTGTTAATGATTCGAAAAAACAAAGTATCGACGGATATCGATTTCTATTACTTTTCTGTATAAATATTTAAATACTGTTTTTTACTTTGAATCAGAGATGTAGAAGAAAATTTGTTAAAAGGGCAAAAAAGTTTTTTTAAATCAAAAATTTATCTTAAAAATGTTTTTTTACCCAAATGGGCAACGAAAGGGCAAAAAATGGGCAAAAAATTTTTTTTGCTGCCCAAATATGAAATATTTTCAAAATTTCTCAATTTTTTAATGTATTGAAGGTAGAAGATGGGAAAAAAATATGAAAGAAATTTTCGTTACCCAAATGGGCAAAATTTGCTCAATTTTTTAAAAATATTTTAAGGGCAAAAAATGGGCAAAGAAACTTTTATTATTGCCCAAATGGGTAAAATTTAATTTTTTAAATTTATTGAAGGCAGAAAATGGGCAAAATACTCTCAAAAAGAAAAAAAAAATACCATTGAAATAAAAATTTTACTGAAAATCAATAAAAGATGGGCAAAATACTCCTCAGAAGTTTTTAACATTAATTTTCAAAAATTAAAATCAAATAATTTACAGGAAATAAATTACACAAATTTGTACTCTTAGATCCAAAATGCCTTGAATTTCCCAATAAAAATCTAAAATTTAAAGAAAAAACCCTTAAAACTGAAAATTCTTGGAGAAAAATTGCCCTTGACAATCAATTTAACCCTATTGCCCCAAATTTAAACATTACGTGCCTGCTTCGAAAGCACTTCGATGGATTGTCATTCATTCTCATGCGCGCCTACTTGACTTGACTTGAATGAAAAGCGAAAGAAAATAAAAAAAAAAGAAAATTAATATTCCACGTTTCTTCCGTCGTCGATACTACGTGGCGTCTTCGTTTTTTCGTTGTCATCGTCGTCGTCGTTGTCGCGTATGAAAACTAAAAATAATATATGAACGACCGACACTCAAGTCATTGCCTGTCATTTAAATATGATTGTTTGTCTTTTCTACACCTGTTTTTTGTAACATACTCACAAACACACAAATTAACCTGCGCTCGCATATAACAAACAAGCTACGAGGATGACACAAATAAAAGGCGCACACGAAGAAAAGTCAATGAAAAATCGTTTTTCCGAAAAACCCTTGTCAAGAACTTTTTCGCTTATCACGTCGACATGCACTTGCAAATTTTGCAAACCTCTCAAGGTTTCTTGTTTTACAGAAAATGCAATAAATTTTAATGTTTAAACATTTAAAGAAAAAAATCGTTGAGAATTCACTTACGATTATTTTATTGGCAAGGCACGAGTCTCTTGGACCCAAATAGCAGCGAAATTATCGCAAAACGCGTGTGTTTAAATAAATATTTAATAATCGTCTTAACGCTGCAGAGAAAATGTTATCGTAATTAATTCAGAACTCAAATCTGGATGGCAAATGCGGAAAAAGTTACATAAAAAACTATTTTCCTTTAATTTATTCCATTTATTTGGATTGTTCCAAAATGAAACTTTTTTTCTTCTCAACGAGTGAACCAAGAAGCAGTGCGTGTTAATAAGTTAGTATTCATTTTCTGTTTTGATGGTAAAATTAATAATTTATTTGGTAGGACATGCATTGACCAACTGTCGTACTTACTACAGTTTTTTTTTTGCGTATTTAAGTAATAGGCAAGGGTAAAAAGGTTATCATGTTGTTGGGGAAATGTAAAAATAGCACGAATGCATTAATTTGTGATAAAGAAAAAAATGTTGCGGTAGTAGATTGGATTCAATGAGAGGCAATTTGAGGAACATTAAAGAGAGATTTGTCATCGATTACTGGGCAAGTCGATTTTTTTTTCGTAAGACACTTGTTGAAAATTTTGTTATTTGTTACTTAGATTCATCCAATTGGATGATATTGATTCTCCTTGTCTCACGCGGTTTTTTTGAAATTCACATAGTTCACGTCGATATTGAATCCGTAACGCATCATGTCATTCAACAAATTTACTCCTTTGTAAAATAAACAATTCTGTGCGAATGCTGATCTCATTAAGGGCAACCTCAGTTCGTTTTCGCTTCTCAGTAAGGCCGCTCCAAATGAAAATCAAAAATAAACTCCAAATTTTTTTAAAATAAAATGGGGGGGCGTTAAATAATATTTTTGATTTTTTTTACTATTTACTTTGAAATTTGCTTATTTAAAATAGATTTCAGAATATTTCATATTAAAAATTAAAGAAAAAAAAAATTTCATAAAAAATAACTGTCAAAAAATTAAAAAAAAAAATTAATAATTTTATGAAAAATATTTTTAGAGAAGAAAATTTATGATAAAATTGAAAATTTTTTGGAAATTTTCTTGAAAAATTATGAAAATACACCCAAAAACGGTCATTTTTGATTAAATTTTTAACTTTTTTTTTTATTTTGCCCCCATTTAAATTTAAAAAATTCTGGACTTTTTTTTTGATTTTCATTTGGACCGACCTAAATACGGTTGAAAGTCTTTCACATATTTCAGGTTTATTGACAGATAATTCGGCAACATTTGATTCTTCATTTTGGTGACAAAGTCCTTGTGCTTCTGTAGTTTGTCGTTTTAATAGTTTTAGACTGTTTTCGATAAATTACGATTTGATGTTCTTTTGGTTTCTTCCTTTTAACTTTTATTCTTACCTTTTTGGATTAAATTTGTTGAATTTCTGAAATAAAAAAAATTATCAAAAAATGAAAGTTCAAACAAAAATTTTTACCTGATTAACGATTATTTCCTATCCCCCAAAGTCTCATTATCTTTCGTTAAAAGGGCTTCCGTTCATCATATTCTTGCCTTTTTCCAGCCTTTTCTTCGTTTTACAACCACTAAATGTTACTTTATTGGCATTTAATGCCTTTATTAGAGCAAAACATTCGACTTCCCCTGTTTCGAAACAACAGCAGCTGCAGATCTATCCATTAAAAGGGTATTTTATAAACATTCATACATAAATAATAATAGCGCTGTGTACATATTTGCTGTGTTGTATTGGTAGCTGCCTCTTTTTTGGTAGCTTTGAGGAGATAATTCTCTCTCGCAGGATAACGAAACTATTTTCTCTTGTCCCAACAACTACTCTTGTTTCTCTTTTTCATTGTACATGAATTATATGAGAGAGCATTTTTTGCACCTCCAACGTTTTTTTTGCATAGATAGTGCGTTATCGTAGCTGTTTTAGCATAAATAAAGGCATCAACAAATATTTGTCCGCTTTTTTATTATTATTATTATGAGCTGTTTGTTTATTTGTTTTTCTGCTCGACATCAGTTAGGCGGTCAATAATCATTACAACCGTATTTGTGCCCGTAAAAACTTTGTGATCAACTGTTAATAAACTTTCGAGATTAGTTTTTTTTGTCAAGGACAAAAAATGGCGCCGCCCGGCATTTTCTAAGAATTTTTGATTAATCACATCTGCCAAAAAACAAATAAACACAAAAATTGTTAAAAAAAAAAAAATAGAAAATTATCTGCTAATTGACGAAAATCGAAAAAAAAACTCATTTGTTTCCACGGAGCAAAACAAAAAAAAAAGATTGAAATCAGTCATCTGTTTATTTTATTCACTTTCTGGCACGCCACATAATCACAGAAAAACGACATTTAATTATAACGCCGCCGCGCGCGATGATGCTGATGAACAACATTGTACGTGGCGAGCATGGCAAAACAACAAGTACCGGGCGCGAGATTTTCTCTCTTTCTCTCGCCCTAACAAACAACAAAAAAAAGTTTATAAATAAGTAACGACACTAATTACATTTTATTTATTTTTTAAAAATACTTTTCATTTAAATGTTATGTCGATGGTATTTTTAAAATATTTTTACACAAAGTATATTAATAATATTTTTAAAATTTTTAAGTTTTTTTTTTGATGTTGTCACGTTGATGTCGTTCTTTGATTATTTTTAAAAATAGTTAAGATTAAAAAAAAAGTTTGAGGTTGTTGGAATATTTGAGCGCATTTCGATTTTTATATTTTCAAGAAAATTTTTTGACTTATGACTTAAGCTTAAGTTTGACTTAAGTCAAATTAATTGATTTAATTTACGATTTATTTTTTAAAAATTAAAAAAAATCTTTAAATTTGGTTGAAAATCCAAAAAATATTTTAATTTATTAAACTTAAGCTTAAGTCAAACATCAATTGAGTCAAAATATTTTTAAAAATTTTAAGTCAAAAGTTGAAGCTTAGTTTCATGATCTTGCAAAAAGTGCAAAATTTTATGGCTTAAACTTAAGCTTACAAAATTTTAACTTAAGCTATAACTTAAGAATATATTTCTTTAAAAGGCTTATGACTTAATCTAAATTTTAGAAAAAATTAAAAATAGGCAAAAATTATATTTTTTTGAATTTTCAAAAAAAATTTTAAATATTTAAAAAAATCGTAAATAAAATATTTTTTTTTGACTTGACTTAACTTAACTAACTTAAGAAAATTTTAACTTTAAGTCATAAATTTTTGAAAAAAAAATATATTGAGAATTTTAAATCTTACCTTAAAAAAATATCCTCTACTCCTCTTTGTGAATTCTTCTTCATTATTTTATATTTTTAATCACTGAAAGACAAAAAAACCGTCCAAAATAGCACTTTAACTACAAAACTCGAAACGCCTTTCAAATTAACTGAAAAGAACAGTTGATTGATCAAAAAAACTGATTAATTCAAAAAATGAAAAATTTAAAGCACGTGTCAATTTTTTTTGCAATTTTCACCGTCATCGAATTCCGTTAACCTATTAATAGTCCGCCTACGTGATGAAATTTTAATTTAACTAAACAAAACTTTTTCCCGTTGCCACGTCATTCGGATTCCCAAAAACTATCCTAAAAATAGCACTTGAGGGTGTGTGTTTATTAATAAGCAATCTCAAATAAATCATTCGGAAAAATAAATTTCCCTTTCTGACATTTTTATTGAACACTTTTTACACACGCTACTGAACAAAAAATTACGTCACACCTTGAAACGAAACAGAAAAAGTAAAGTTCATTTCCCTTGAGTAAAAATATTTTTCTGGTTTTTCCATGTGTCGCGTTGTATGTGACAAAAATCAATTTTCACGCGATTTTCGCACCCAGCTTTGTAATTTAGTTGCATTCTCTGCCGATCAAAAACATCTCAAGTAATTAATTTGAGCAATCGTACGAAACAAGCAGTATTAAATGCATAATTTATTTCGACCCGAAACACGTTTCAATTTATTAATAAATTTTATTTGCCCATAGACGTTACGACTTTATACCTGAAAACAGTAAATTTTGATTATTTTTCGTAATAATAATAAATAATTACATCAAAACTCATTAAAATAATTTTAGCACATTAAAGTATTAATTGCCAGACACTTGTTGGTGCTTTTTTCTGCATTTGTGTGGGATATTTTTAGCAAAATTATCTTGTATCTTGTACAACATGAATTTTCAATGTTTCGACATTAGCAGCGAAGAAAATTAAGTTTTTAAGGGTTTTCAATAATTTTGTCCTTGTCATAAATTAAATATCTTCGAATGATCAAGTTAAAGGTGAATTGAATGTGGATCAAGAGACGGGGATTGAGGCTAATCCCAATTTGTTTATTTATTTACTTTAATTGTCATCAGGGGGAAAAAAGTGAGTGTCAATGTGTGTGGCCTCGAAAATGAATCGATCAAGTCATGTTTTAGGTTTGTTTTGCGCTATTGTTGTTGATTTGTTTTGTTTTTTTGGCAAAATTTTATTTTAATTTGTGAAAATTTTTTTATTAAAAATTATTGACTTTTAAAATTTTTAGATAATTTAAGATAATTAATAATAATTAATTATCTGATAATTAATTAATAATTTATTTTATTTTAATTTAATTTAATAATAAAAGTTATTTAAATTAATTATTTTATAAATAATAAATTAATTAAATTTTATTTTTATTTAATTTATGAAATTTTATTTTTTTTTAAATTTATGATATTTAAAATATCAATTAAATTTAAATTAATTGTTACACAATTTTAAATTAAATAAATTTGAGAAAATAACTTTTTTATTAAAAATTTAATTCACAGAAAAATTTTTTTTTCAAACAGAAATATTTATTAAATAATTTTTTTACAAATTTAATGAATATTTCTGTTAAAAAAAAAATATTTTTTTCTGTGAATTTAATTTAAATAAAATATTTTTTTTTATTGAATTATTATTTTTATATATGAATTAAAATTTTATTAAAAAATAATTTTCTTAAATTTATTTAATTATTTTTTTTTAATTAACACCATGTGAAAATTAATTTAAATTTAATATTTTTAACATCATAAATTAAATAAATTAAAAATTTTTTTTAAAATTTATTTAATAAAATTTTCTTAAAAAATTTGTTATTCTTACCTCAAATTATTTATTTACGGAAAAATTGTCAAAATCGCAAAAACTACCAATTACGTCATTAAATCGCAGTAAACAACCGCCGATCGAATCAAATCAACTAATTTTTTCCGTCTGTCCTCCTCCTCAACATTTTTCTACCAATTTATTTTTCGTTTATATTTTCGCAGTTATTTTGTTGGAACTCTCATCTACGATTTTTTTTATGTTAAAAAAAAAGCAAAATCATGCAACACACGGCTTCGTCGTCGCTTATAGTTTGTCGGCACAAAATGAAAACGATTTTAATCTTGTTTAAAGTGTGACTGACTATAATTATATTTATTTCTTACATTTCCACATTCCTTTGAAGAAAATTTTTTCTGAACACCTAAATGTACTTAAAAGGGGTGAACGATTAATTTATGGAGTGAAAATGTAGAAAAAAAAGAAGGATTTAGGTTGATAAGAAGTTATTTCCTGCTGTGAAACATAAATTAGTTAACCGCATTCTAATTAGATGTTATTTTTAAATTTTATCATGATTTTTACATTTTTTCTTGAATTTTTAGATTTTCATGGTTTTCAATAATTTTCTTAAAATTTAATTTAAAAAAATAATAAAATAATTTATTAAAATGAATAATTATTTATTTAACAATATTTTTTTAGTTAAATAAGAAAAATTATTTAGTATTAAAATATTTAAAAAAATTAAATTAAATAAAAAAATAAAATAAATAAATGTTTTAATAATTAAAAATAATATTAAATTAATATATTTTTAATTTAATAATTTAATTTAATAAATTTTTAATTTAATTTATTTTTTTAATTTAATTAATTAAAATACATTATCGTTAATTCAATAAATATTTTAAATTAAATTTTAAAAATAACCCAAAACAAATTTTTAATTTAATTGAATTTAATTAATTAAAACAAATTATTTTATATAAATTAAAAAATTAAATTAAATAATTTTTTTATTCTTAATTTAATTAATTAAAATAAATTATTTTAATTAAAATTAAAAAAAAAATATTTAAAAAATAAAATATTAAAAAATAAAAAAAATATTATTTTATGAAAAAAATAAAAAAAAAATCTAAAAAATTCAAGTCATCGAAAAAAAAACCCCAAGACAGGTGCAATAGTTGACTTGACATCACAAGGACAAGCCCCATAACAAATGGTGTCTTAATCGATAAAAAACATCGTTCCAATCAATTTTCAATTCAATTAGTCTGTTGCTCTTCAACGTTCACTTCAACTCAAAACAAACAAAGTTGTGATAAATTACTTTTGGCACTCACTTCACACGGGTAATTTTTTCATTATTTAACAGTTGAGCATTTCTCTCTGTGTTTGGTCAAGTCATGCGGAAAGCACGAAGCTGATGAAATCAGGTCAAAACATCAAAAATTTTACATGAACTGTAATGACACATCTGCTTCGAAAGAAGAAATTCATCCATTTTTTAACTTTTTTTTTTACGGAAAAGATGTTTACTACAAAAATTGTCATTGAGCAACCGAGACCTGATATAAATATATATTGACACATGTTCAACATTCCTTCGTTCTTTGTACCTTTTATTATTTTTTGTTTTATTTTTTTTGTTCTGTAACTGAGCGCTCGCTGAGACCGAGAGAAAATAATAAAAACATTTTATCATTGTAGTTGAAACGCATGCGCCTCACACGGATCGTCAAATTAATGCGAAAGATAGGGAAAAAATATGAAAAATCTTCTCTTTTGTTTTATTTTATTTTTTTTTCTGCACATTTCCGACTGAATTTTATGACATTTACGTTCATTTGTTTTTAATTAAAATTCTGTTACGTTGTGTAAACTTTAAATGAGACGCCCGGTGGTTTGTAAATATTTGTGATATCTCTATCAGCGTCGAAAAAAGAAAAACAGGAAGCACGTTCTCATGTTAAAGTGTTTGAGAAGAAATTATTCATATTTGAATATTCAGCAGGGGACTTGAAAAAGTAACTCTCTTGCGATTTTCTTTACATTTTTCTCAAACGCACGCCTGATTATTCCACGAAATCTATTCAATTATTCTCTTTTTTTCAGCTATTTTATTCGTTTGAAGTTTTGTTCGTTCACGTAACTGCAATATTTCGATTTTATTACCTCATTGAAATTCCAAGTCAGATGGAAATGCTTATTTAATAGTGAGTTTTTCCAATTTTCGCAGTAGTTCATCAAAAAAAGATTTATGAAAATGACAAAGTTTTAATCCGTTTATTCAGGCATGCTCATAATTTTCACCTTTCGAGAAAAAAAAACGAATGAAGATAGTAAAGGAGTGTAAAAATTGTTACTCTTGAGCGCATTTTTGATGTTCGAATTGTTTGTAATTTGAAAATTATTTAAAAAAAAAAAATCTACGATAAACATTTAAAAAAATAAATAAATAAATTAATTAATTTTAAAATTTAATTCTAATTTATTTGTTTTTCAATTTTAAAATATATTATTTTTTTTATTTCAGTTAAATTTTATTTTTTAAAAATTATTTTTTTTTATTATCTTTACATAATTTAATTTTGTTTTAAATTAAATTATTTTTTTATTTAATTTTTTTGTTTTAAATTCTTTTTATTTTAAACCGAAATTTTATTTTTTAAATTTATTTATTTTTTTTTTTTTTGATTAATTTTTAGCTTGAATTTAAATTATTTTTATTTTAAATTATATTTTTTATTTAATTAAAATTAAATTTATTATTTTTTCTAATTTATTATTTTTTTTTTAAATTTAATTAATTACAAGCTTTAATTTTAATTCAATTTAATTTTTTTTTAATTTTTTTTTTCGATAAAATTTTATTTTAAATTCAATGTCAAAATTTAAAAAATACTTCTGACAGACAGACTGACTGAAAAAAAAAGATGATACATTGAAAACTTACCTATAAAACTGCTCAAAGCGCTATTTACAACTCCCTTATCTGACCTAATTATATAATTGCGACCAATTCTCCTTCTTCTTTGCTTCTTTTGCCATGTCGTTGTTACACCCAAAAAAAATTTCCAAAAAAGCAATATCGGTTTGATGGGTTGCGGTTCGCACCAATTCACACGAAACAAGTTCCAAGAGAGACGAACGAAAATGGACAGACACGCACCATTTTTAATAACAATGAAGAAAAGAAGAAGGATACCGTCAAACTTTTTTCTTTTTTCTTCGTTGTTGTAAAATGTATTGATCAAGTTGCAGCAGAAGTTCGTGTTGTTCTTTCATTTTTTGTTATTATTGTTCTTGGAGGTTCTTTAACTTTCGGAATAATAAAAAAAAATAAATTATAACAACTCTTTGTAACCTGCGTTCCTCATGTATAATAAATTCGTGATTGAGCCTTCTGTTCACTGGCTAATGAATAATAAAATGGTGCAATGTGTCGTGTTTTTATGAGTAGAAGCAGTTTGTATCGTTTAATTTAGCATCAAAAAGCCAAGTTGAAGTTATTTATTAGACGCATGGGAATTTCTTGGGGTATTTAAACAACCTACAAGTCTAACAAATATTTTTTTTCGTTTAAAAAATGTAAAAAATGGAGACGTCTGGTTGATTGTTTTTTTTTACCGCATTTCGAAGAAAAAATGCGGTAATAAGCTCGATTTGTTTTAATTATTAAAAAAAATGCTAATGAACTTTTATTTTCTTTTTTATCTTTAAAGGTCGTCCTCGTCTTTATACTTAGTATAGCATCCTTAATTATATATTTCATTGATGCATCTAATGAAGAGGTTGAAAGATGTCAAAAATGGAATCACAATATAACACAACAAATTGATCTAGCGTTCAATATATTTTTTATGGTCTACTATTTTATACGAGTAAGTACTTTTCATTTTATTTTTAAAAATAATTTTTAACCCGTTAATTATTTTTTTATTAAAAAATTTAAATTTAAAAAAAATTGAATAAATCAAAATTATTTTAAATTAAATATTAAATTCTTAATATATATTGGCGAAAAAAATATTTAATTTAAAATAATTTTTTAAATATCAAAATTAAAAAAAAAATAATTATTTGTTTAAAAAAAAATTATTTAAATTTATTTAAATAATTATTTTTTTAAATTTTGATATTTAAAAAATTATTTGAAATTAAATATTTTTTTTCGCCAATTGAGATATAAAATTAAATTAAATTTAATAATTTATTAAATTAAAATATTTAAAAAAAAATTAAACTATTAATTTAATAAAAAATTGTAATTATAAAATTTAATTTTTAATTAAATAAGTTTAAAATTTAAATAAGTTTTAAAATTAATTTTTGAAAAAATACGAAATGTCTTTAATTTAAAAAAAAATATAAATAATTTTATAAATGATTAAATAATTTCGATAAATTAATTAAATTTTATTAAATACAAAATTATTAAATAATTTTTATTTTTTTCAAAACTTTTACTAAAAATTAATAAAATATATCAACATTTTTTGAATTTTTTTTTATTAAAATAAAAAAATAAGATGATTGAACGGCCTAAAATTCTTTTTATAAATTATGATTTAATAAAAATATTAAAGGTCAAACATCTATTGTCCCACATAATATCCAAAAATTTTCATTACCCAAAAAAAAAACTTTAAATTAGATTGTCACTTTGAAAATTTATGTAATTCAATTAAGTACGTTCCTCAGCTAAAAAGATACCAAAAGCCAAAAATAAAGACAGAGGTGTGAAAAAGATGAAAATCTTAAATTTTATCTTCAAAAACATCTCTGACACAAAACACACGAAAAATGCCATCGACGGAGGAAGTGTAATCATTTTGTCATAAAATCAGTGAAGCGAATTTTCCTCGAACATTTTTTGGTCTCATTCAGTGTATAGATCAAAGTCTTTTAAAATTAATTTAACGTACTTTGTGTCTCTTGTGTATTTTTATGGAAATTGTTTCGGGATATTGGCAAAAAAAAAATGTTGGCGTCTTTCGTCGTTTGACCTTTAAAAGAATCATAAAACGTTCGATAACTTACTGTCTTTCTTCTTGTTCCATCTTTTTTCTTTCACAGTTTATAGCGGCGTCAGATAAACTTTGGTTTATGTTAGAAATGTACAGTTTTGTAGATTATTTTACGATACCCCCGTCCTTCGTATCCATATACTTAGATCGTACATGGATCGGTAAGTGTTATTTTTTGCTTCTTGCTTTTCTTTTGAGAAATGTGATGATTTGTCACGTTTCGAGATAAAATAATAATATTTACGTTTTTTTAACAGATTTTAAAGAAAAAAAAATTCAAAATGTGAACTGGGGCAAATTTTTAAAAAGTGCCTTGGGATTAAAAAAATAATTTGGATTGAGTTAAAATTCTTTAAAAAGAAAATTGCGACCCAAAAGAAATTTAAAAATGCTAACTGGGTCAAAATTTTTAAATTTTTTACTCAAAATATTTTAAAATGTCAACTGGGGTAAAATTTGAAAATACATTTTGGGATTGTTTATAAGTATTCAGACTGAGAAAAATATATTCAAATAGAAAATTTTGACCCAAAACAATTTTTTTAAATTATCGCCCAATGCAAATTTTTACTTTAAACATTTAAAAATGCTAACTGGGGCAAAATTTTTAATTTTTTAGTTTTTGGGATAATTAAAGTACTTAAAATGATAAAAAAAAATTAAAATTTCGTACTAATTTTCATATTTTAGAAAGTTTTTATCCCAATGGAAAATTATCGCCTAATGCACATTTTATAAATTTTTGCCCAATGCACATTTTTTTGAATTTTTCATTCAAAACATTTAAAAATGTCAACTGGGGCAAAAATTTTAAATGATTTACCCTTATGATGAAAAGAGACCCTTATGGGAAATTTTGACCTAATGCAAATTTTTTAAAATTTTGACCCAATGTACATTTTGAAAATTTTTGGCCTATGCAAATTTTAAATTTAAAAACTTTAAAAATGCGTTAAAAATTAAAATTTAAGAAAATAAAAACTAATCATTGATCTTTTACCCTTCAGGTCTACGTTTCCTTCGTGCATTACGTCTTATGACAGTTCCCGATATCTTGCAATATCTCAATATCCTCAAGACATCCAGTTCGATTCGACTGGCGCAACTTGTCTCCATCTTCATATCGGTGTGGTTGACAGCTGCCGGCATCATTCACCTGCTGGAAAACTCGGGCGATCCGCTGGAGTTTAACAATCCGCAACAATTATCGTACTGGACATGTGTCTACTTCTTAATCGTAACAATGTCAACGGTAGGCTATGGCGATGTCTATTGCGAAACAGTCTTGGGTCGCACATTTCTCGTGTTCTTCTTACTTGTCGGCTTGGTAAGTGTCACTTTCCCTCTTTTACAATTTTTTTTCTTACTGAAAACTAATAAAAATGTTTATGGCGCGCGCAAACGTTCATTTCGTGATTAATCATCGTCAAGCGAATTTGTGTGACAAATCGCGAAAAATGTAAATATATATATGAGAAAATAGTGAAAATCGAAAAAAAAAATTTTTTTTTTTTGTAAATAAGATGAGATGTCAGCATCTTGTCGTATGGTGTCACGCGTCTCAGCAGTCAACTAAATAAAATGACAAATAATAATGGAATAATATTTCTTATTTCGAAATCTATAGCATTTCGTATATATGATGAAATATATGGAAAAAATTGTTATTGTAATTTTTTTTTTTAAATATTTTTTTATTATGCTGAATATTTTTTATTTTTAATTATATTGATTATTATTGCGCTTTTGCAATATTATATTATATATATTCGCTTCTCTTGTCATTTTTATTAATTTTTAATTTATTTATTTTAAAAATATATATTTCCTATATATGTTATCAATCTTGGCTAATGAATGATTCGAAAATTATTAAAATTATAAAAAAAAAATAAAAAAATTTTTTTTTAGAAAAAAAAAATAATTTAATTAAAAAAAGAGAAGAAAATAATTATTTTTAATTTTTTTTTTAATTAAAAAAAATATATATTAAAAAAAAGTATAAAAAGCTTATTCTTATTAGTTGTATGAATTGTGTCTTGCGCCATCATCTGTTTTTGATCACTGCATTCACACACGAATTGTTAATTAATTAATAATTATATTTATTTATGCACCGAAACTACTAACCGAAAGTTTTTAGATTATTATTATTATAAAAAAAACTCCTTGTCAGCTGATAAAAAAAATAAAAGTTTCGCGTATCATCATCAATATCACAAAAAATAAAACTTTTATAAGAAAAATTTCGAGAGGAGAAAAGAAAAACTTATTTCAGCTTTTTTTTTCTTATTTATTATTTCAAGTGGAAATCGTTTTCATTTCCCTCAAGCACGATTTGATTTAAATTTATATATGTTTGCTCGTTCTCCGTAATAAAAAAAAAAGTTTCGAAAAAGTCATTAAATTTTTTTTAAAACTTTTTTTTTTGCGAGACGATCGATCATTTTTTTTCTTATTTTGATCAATTTGTTCATATTTTTATTTATAATTTATAGCATCATGCATGGTATATTTATTTTTGATTTTTACTCGTCTTCCCTTCTTCCATGAAAAAATAAAATATATGTTTTAACTCACAGCTAATAGATTATTTATTTATAATTAAAAATTAATTAATTAGAGAGTTTGTAGACTCAATTTATTATTTTATATATGATAAAATATAGATTAGCTATATTATTATTTTTTAATTAATTAAATAATTAATTTAATAGCTAAAAGTCTCTATGAAGCTTTTAATGAATATACATTAATTATACGAAAAATGTTTGATGTTGTACGCTTTTTATAAGAAAAAAAAAATACGAAAAGACAAAAAAAATATTTTTGTTGTACAAATTGATGTTTGTCACGTTTCAACAATCAATAAGTAAAATATATATTTATACAGTGTACAATTTCTGCTTCTTCGATTACCAAACACAGAAAAAAAATCGTAAACCTCCTTTTTTAATCTTATTAAGAATCCTGTAAAAATTCCGCCTAAATAAACAATAAAATATACAAAAAAGTACATTCCCAAGTAAGCATATATAACATATATAATTTATAGGCAATGTTTGCTAGCAGTATACCCGAAATTATTGAACTTGTTGGTAGTGGTTCAAAATACGGCGGTGAATTGAAACGAGAACACGGAAAAAGGTTAGCAAAAGTTATGAAAGTGTTACAAGGAAAAAAATACAAATTATACAAAAAATACAAATTTTTACAAAAAATTATTTTTTTTAATATATAATTATTTTTTTTATACAAATTAATATTAAAAATATAAAAAAATATTTTTTCACATTTTTTTTAATTTTAAATATTTAAAAAATATTTTTAATGGGTTTTGATGCAAAATATACACACAAACACATTACATAATACACACATCATACATACATACATTTTAAATAAAAATAACACAAATACGTGAAAATACTGAAAAATTAAAATTAACACTTTTTCTGATGTTCTTTGGATGAAGGGGTTTTATGCAACAAAAGTTTTTAGTAAATTCAGTAGAAACCTTAATTTTTTTATTTATTTTGTTCGTTTTTAAATTTTAAATGTTAGTGTTTATCTTTTTTATTATTACTACATAAATTATATTATATGATAGTATGTTGCATTTTCAATCGGTGTTGATAATAAATGAATAATTAATAAATAAATTAGTTATTATATATCATATATGAGCAAAAATCAAAGAGAAACGAGAATTGCTAAGAGTTGTTTCATTTCATGAAATATGCATCCTGCTATTTATTTATAAACATATATATTGAATTGGTAGTAGTTAATGGTGTTGCTATTATTATTATCTTATCATTATAAAGAAAACATTTTTTTTTATTTTAATGAAAAAAAAAATAAATAAAAAATTGTTTTCTTTTAATTTCATCTTAAAAAATTGGATTTTCATTAAATTTTTTAAAATATATATTTTTAATTATAATTTTGCTATTTTTAGAATTTTTTATATTTTTTTGTTAAAATAACATTGAACAACGTAAGAAATATATAGTTATTAACTAATAATTTATAAACATTATTTTTAAAGGAAAATTATTATCATGACACATAAATGGTTAATAGTTTATGATAATAAATAAAAAAAATATAAAGGAAACAATAACAAGCACATATGTTATACAATTGTAGGTATAGTGGCACAAATATAATATTTATGTTTATGATATAACATCGAGTGTTCTCTCAAAAAAAAAAAAATCATCCAGGAAAAAGAAAATCGTGACAAAATTAGTGTGAATGCTACTAACGTTAAAAATTATAATAAAATTTTTAATTATTATTAATAATATAAACAAAATTTATTATTTTAATTTTTTTTATAATATTAACTTTTTTTTTATTATTATATAATATTATTATTATTATTGACAATCATGCACTAAAAATATTATTTGAATTATTTTTAATTTTTTAATAAATCTCTGACATATATATTTAACATTTTTATAACTTTTTTTAAAAAAAATAATATATTAAAAAATAATTATTAATAACAAATGAAAAGAAACAGCTCTAAAAATTTTTAAATATATATTTTTAAAAATTTGTTAGGTTTTTTTATAAAAGTTACAAAACCTAACAAATATATTTTTTTATTTTTTATTGTACCGTACAACACACATACACAAGTTATTTCCTTTTCCAAAAAAAAAGTTAAAAAAAAATAATATTAAAATATATATTTATTAAAAAAAAGACAAAATTGTAGTTAATATACATATATCTCTTACGTTGTTTGTACATTTTTAGCTTATTATATAAATGTAGAATGACATGACTTTTGTTTCTTTATTATTAAAAAATATATCAAGTAATTTTTTTAAATTATATTTTTTTTATGTCTTTCGTCTAATTTCTTAGTTAAAATGTCCCCCAACCGCAGATAAAATTTTTCTCGTGAGTGTCCCTCGTTGTCTGGTCACAATTAATCATCAAAAAATATATGATTTTATTTTTAACCATCAAAATTCCCATTTTAAATTATGGTTTGCATTTTACCTTAAATATCATTTATTTATTTATTTTTTCTTGTCTTATGTTATGAAAAAAAAAATATTATTTATTTTTAAACATAATTATGACAAGGATTATAAAAAAAGAAAAGTACAGAAAATTTATGGCAATGTATGTGCAAGAAGAAAAGGGTTTAATGTGTAAAGAAAGTGACATAAATAAAAAAAAAATAAATGCAGAAATCGGAAGACGAAGAAGAATGGTGTTAGCAAGTGTGGCTAAATATTTAAAAAAAAATAATAATAAAAAAAAAGAAAATGTTGATTATTATACATAAATATATTTTTTTACACCCCAAAAAAAATATTAGTTGCAAACTGTATATTGTTTATTATTAATTGTATATGATACATAGGCGGTGTTTGCCAGTTGGATACCAGAAATTACTGAACTAGCTGCCCAGAGGAATAAATATGGCGGAAAATACAATAAGGATCTTAGAAAAAGGTACACAGAATGTACCATATAAATAATATACAAGAGCTATAATTTTTAATTTTCTTCCTTTTTAATATTTAATTTATAATTTTTTTTTATTATTAATTACCAAAACATTAATAAATTAATAATAATATTAAACTATATATTTAAATTAAAAAAAATAATAAACAAGCAAAATACTACCCTCTATTTATTTATAATATTAATTTTATTATACATACAAAAACACACACATTAGATTTTAACTTTTTTTATTATTAATTATAATAATATTATTACATACATTAGAAGTGCATAAAATAACAAAAAATTAAAAAACAACAAAAAAATCTACGCATTCGAAAAATATTTTCTTTTTCCTGTTTGATTTTTGTATATATATATAAAACATATATTTAAAATATATTGTACGCTACAAGATGCTGCGAGCGACTGCAAGTTATTGTTTTACATTTTTTCATACATTTATATATAAATTTATACAAATCAAATAAATTTTTATAATGCTTACACAAAATTTTTAATATTAATAAAAATTTGCTAAAATTTATAAATAAATATTTTTTATACAAAGTATAGAATTAGAATAGCGCATTACTTTACATGCTTTAAAACGCGCGAATAAAAATTATAGTTTTCATAAAAAAAAAACATCACGCAAAAATATATGTTGTTGCATGATGACACTAATGAGGCAAACACATGAGTAACATATAGACGAGAAATGTCTTAAATATAATTTCTGATTTTGTGCCAATTTTCCGCTGCTCTATAATTATACAATACAAATCCATATATCTAAACGGAAAATTTCATGCCAAAAACAAAAAACATTGTAAAAAAAATTACCGATCGAGTGTCGACCACTTTTTACATTGTATACGCGTTATAAATGCACTAATGCAAAAACAAGCAAAAAAAAAACTGAATAATTATAAATTTAAGCGGTCTCATGTGAATGGAAGAAGCGCAATTTAAAATTATATCTATAAAGTGTCATATTGTTAGAAAAAAAGCGGCACATCTAAAACTGCACCAACATTAACAGCAGCAACAACAACAACTATAGAGCAAACCAAAAACTGTCGAAATGTTGTTTTGCATAATCAATATCAGTATCAATATTTTATGTGGTTGAACACGCCAATCAGTTGAATATCATAGACAAATTTTCGCTCTCTCTATCGCTCTCGAAACGACGTCGCGACGCGCGCGTAAAAAAAACGTTCATTCAATATTATAAATTAAATTTGTTCCTTTTTCATTATATAGCTGATGATGATGATGACCTAGATATATTTTATTATAATTTTCGTACTATAAGAAAGCTTAGAATAAAAATTTATTTGATTTGTCAAATTATAAAATACAAAAAAAAAATTATAGAAATTTTATAAAATATGTCAATTAATAAGAAAATTTTAAAAAATAATTTTAAAAAAATATTAAAGAAAAGAGAAAATATATTTTCTTACGTTTTTCAATGCTTTTTATACAAAATGCTTATTTTTTCATTAAACTTAGTAGATTTTTTAACATAAATACTAAAATGTTAAAAAATCAATAAAACATCATGAGTTAAAAAATAATAGACAATTAATTAATTAAGAGTTTGGTATTTTGCAAAATATATATAAATTATTATGTATAATAATAGTTAGTAAATTAGCCAGTTCAAGCACAGTTGAGTTCATTAAATTCACGTAGAAGAGTTTATAATTGTCAGGTAGTTTGCTTTGTTCATTTATTTAGAAAGTTTGGAATTTTTAATGCTTATCCACACTCCCCCAGCCTCATGTTTGCCCGCCCATGCCTTAAAATTTTAATTATTAATCATTTCATTTATTTTTTTAATAATTAACAATTTATTTTTTTGCACATTTCATGATTTCCATTCATTCATTCATTTTATGAAAGTTTATGATAATGAAAAATAAAAAAAAAAGTTCAAGACACTATTTTAAAAAAATATATTAATCTCGCACGTGTTTCATGCACTTGTTAACAAAATTTGTATACGATTTGGGAGATTTTCAAAAAAATATAAAAAAAATATTAAAATCAGGAAATGAAAAGTGTATTCAACTCATAAATCTAACCGCACACCGTTTATATGGTTTCACACAAGTTTTTTTTCGTACGGAACGTGATGTGTGTTTCAAAAGTTTAGAATGTTTAGCGTTGTTTTTGGATATGTGAATGTGACTAACCTCACAAGCAAAATGAAAGTAAACGATGGCGTAGACATGATAATTTTAAGATAATATAGTTAAGGTTTATTGATGATGCGAAAGTGAGGTCCTCTTAGATGATTAAAAAGAAGTTCAAACGTGCAGCTTTGTACTATTAACTTGAGGATGACTTATGGATGGATTTTCGAAGTAAAGTTTTAAAATACGAAATTTTGGATCTTTTAAGGGATTTTAAACTAAAGCCGTGAAGATCAAAGGACTTATAATAACGATCCTGATATAAGACGCCCAAGTAAAAATCGAGGTCGTTCGTGAAGACTTAAAACTGATTTATGAACGATATACCTTTGAACAAACTTGACACAGCCCATATTGAAAAAGAAGACGATGTAGAATATAAAAGACTAATGGAAACATAATAACGAAACCTTGCATCCTACCTGGATGCAAAACTAAGAAACCAATTAAGATTTCCATATGGACAACTTTTTTTGAATATATGAATTGTTCTTATAGAGAACTCCTCTATCTTATTCATAGCAGTCGAACACACTTTTTGATCGATCAACTTCTGTTTGGATTTCCGTTTAACTATAAAGGGTTCAATTAAATTCCTTTCTTACCATTTCAGCTCTTCGTTAAAAATAAGAACAATGAGGTCAGAGGCTTCCAACCAAAAAACATTCGTATAACGGTTTTCGGTTTTGTCTCTGAACCGTCTATTTAAAAGTAAAAGAAAGCTGAAGTACAAGAATTTAATACCAAGGCTCGGATGGCTGAATTTTATTGACTCAATAGAATTAAACTAACTAGATTTTTTGATATAAAGAGCTAAAAAATTTTTTTAGAAATTATCAGAAGAAAATTTACAGCTTGGTTGATAAAATCTCAAATGAGAAACCAAATTTTCTGAAGAGAAATCTTTCGTTCATGTTTACGTCAAATACTTAAGATGTAAGTTACAACCCTCAACTTAACAGTACAGAGCTACACGTTTGACCTGTAAACCAAAATAAATACCTGTCGTCGATATTTCGATGTAATGCAAATAATGTACGTTTATTTATTTTGCATTAGATCAAATATCGAAGAAAAAAATTAATATTAACGAAACCAATTTTACAAGTGATTTATTTATATTAATGATTGTTTTCTCTATTTTTCCTTTCTTAATTATTTTTACAAAAAAAAATATATGAAAAATAATTTCTAACACACTTGTCATCATCACTACTACTACTACCTTGGAATGAAATGAAAAACATGGTTTGCTCCCCGATTTGTTGATTCCCCGACATGTTTATAAAAAAATATATATTATAAATAAAACACAAACCAAAAATATATATAAAAAACACACACGATAAAATTAGGCGATATTTGCTAGTTGCATACCAGAGATAATAGACTTGATTGGAACACGACCTAAATACGGGGGTACACTGAAAAATGAAAGGGGTCGAAGGTGAGAATTGATATATAATAAAAATAAGATTAAATAAAAAAAATATACAACATACATAAGTTTAATTAATATAACAAATTAAAAGTTACACCTGCTCATCTAAAACTATATCTCTTTGTACTACTTCTACTAAAACTAATAATTAATTCTTTCATTTTCCAAATGATATTTAATTTTTTTCTTTTTTGTATTAACATATAACATATAAAAATAATAATTTTATATATAATAATAAAATATATATATATTATCTGTTTGTATTCCTGTCTTTCTGTCTTGTTGTACATTCTGTCAACTAACTATACATTCTCTTATTATATTAACCAAGACAATAAATAAATAATATAGTCGACCAAAAAAAATATACATTACAAAAACACAACATTTTTTAATACTATACATTTCATTTATTATACATAACTACATTAATGTTGTAAATTTTATGTTTCATATATATTTATTTGTATGTTTTATATATATTTGATGTTTCTTTTTTTTATCGTATTGTATTCTTATATTTTTTTGTATACTTATTACATTATTATTATATATTTTGTGTGGTCAATGTCATTGTCCTGTATAAATTTTTGAAATACACAAACAAACGACAATCACAACCAAATATAATAATTTATGAATATAGGTATAGAAATGTATAAACATTAAAACATAGTCCATTAAAGTTATAATAATAATATATAGGATAGTAAAAAAAAACTATCTCTATCTCTCTGACGTTTTTTAGCCCCTGTGTAACTTTGTAACGTTTCTGTATGTAGAAAAATTGTAAATCTTTAATGTTGTGAAGTAAAATGTAACAATCCAATAAAATCATGGATTTTCTTCATCATATACTATATTATATATGATACATATAGTCAACCTACATATAGTTAGATGAACCTTTTTTCCAATTTCTACATACATGTTCATTAACTATATAATAAATATATAGAAAAAAATCGTTTATTATAGAATAGAACATATCGCTATTCAATGACATTTTATTATATTATATTATAGAAATAAAAAAAAAAACATCTAAATAGTATAGAAAACAGTTTAAAATATTTTATAAACATTCACATTTCTTTAAAAGTTTATTTTCTTTTCCTTTCTCCTTATTTTATGACAAAAAATTTTTCGTCCAAAAAATACAACATACTTGACCTACTTTAAACTTTCTCTTCCAGTCGATGTTTTTATACTACTTACTTCTCTTCTGTAACAGTCAGTAACAGTACGGATGCTTTTGTACAATGCAAAATTGCAGAGCTTTAAAAAAAGTGACAAACTGTATTTTAATTCATTTCTCATTAAAAAAATAAATAAATAAAAGGATTTGAATTTTAAATACAGAAAAATAATAAATGTTAATCTAGCTATCTAACTAACTAACTATATACATATATTATATATCATATACATATTCTCTCTCTCTACTAGAATGTTTGTGTAATCTGAATGTAAGGTTGTTGTCTCATCATTGTTGTTGTGTATGCTATCGTAAACTCGTAACGTCGATGGTTAATAAATATTTAGCTAAAAAAAAATAAAACTTAAATAAAACTAAGAAAAAAAAATAAACAAGTGTACCATATTTCAGTAGTGAGTGCCATAAAAGTGTTTAAAAAAAATGTAAATTCTTACGTTTGTTCAATGCAAATTAAACAAAAAAAAAATTGGTAAATAAAAAAAATTCTTCAAAAATCTCCTGAATCGCTTTATATAAAAAATATTAATTTAAAATTATTTTTATAAAATTTATTTAATAAAAAATTAGAAAAAATTTTAATTAAAAGCACTTACTTAGATTTTCTTAGAAAATAGATTTTTTGTGTTCATAGAACATTTGTGCACGTTTTAGTTAAAAAAAATAAAAATATATATGAATAAATAAATATAGAGGGTAGCATGTTTTCTTAACATTATGAAAAAATTTTTCTCGAAGACAAATTAAAAATATTAATAGCTCATTATAATAATTAATTAGATCATCACTTAGCAATCATATATATTTAATGACATTCCCTTCTTTTCACCCAATCAACCTCGTTTGTTAGTGTTTTTTTATAACTCACGTTCATCTCCTACCCACCCCAAAGTTACTCGTCCATCAACATCTACTTAATATACTTCTATTTAGTTCAAATTAATAATGAAATATTAATCATATATAAAACTATTAGAGTTTGGTTGTGTGTATTTTTTTGCATCAAACATAGGTAGAGTTAGCATTTTGAGTAGTAAGTTTGATTGGTTTGAACTTTTTTAATTAATATTGAATGTATTTTTTATATTTTGATTTATTTTTGGTAATGATTTTTAATATTTTATTGAAACATAATTATAATAAATTATCATGAATAATATTAAAAATTATTGCTCGATAATATTACATAATTTTATTTTTATATCACGATAAGCTCCAAAGGGATGTATAACATATATTTTGTACAAGTTTTGAATAAATCAATAATTTGTGGTAAAATTTATCCCTATGGAGTAATTCGAAATGTTTTTGATTTATTTTGCTATGAAGTTTTTAATATTAGTTTTTATTACGCTTTTTATTATTTTATGAAAATTTAAAAAAAAAGTTGTTTTATTAATAATATTAATAATAATTATTTATTATCATAATAAAATTATAATTATTAAAAAATTTAAAATATATAATAAATAAATTATTAAAAAATAAAATAAATTATTTATTATCATAATAAAATTATAATTATTAAAAAATTTAAAATATATAATAAATAAATTATTAAAAAATAAAATAAATTATTTAGTATTATAATAAAATAATAATTATTAATAAATTTAAAAATATTAATTATTAGCTTAATAATAATAAATAAAAAATAATAAAACATCTTTTTTATTGCAAAATTTTTAATTATTAAAAAAAATGCTTCTTAATTTAATTTTTATATATCTTATAAAATAAATAAAAAAATAAGAGAATTAATGATTTTTCAATCAAATTTGAATTTTTTGATGTTTAAACAAATAAAAGTATTAATCATTAATTCTCTTATAAATATATAATAATAATGAACAACAGACAAAAGTTTGCAAACGATGAAAAATTGTTATTCTTACAACAAAAGAAAGCAAAATAATAATTGTTACAATTTTTCATCGTTTTATTTATATTATTAATACACAAACATTACACACATACACATACACAATTTTTTTTTTAATTTGTACTTTTAAAATAAAATTTCCTTTGAAATTTGTTGAAAAATTTACATTCAAATAAATATTGATGTTTATCGTTTATTTTACACACAAAAGCGATTAATAATAACAGACAATTAAATTTTTCAACAAATACTTAGGGTTATGCTTTATTATGTTTATAGTAATAATTTATAAATATAAACAAATTTTTTGTATACATTACTAATTCAATTTTTTTTCTTCTTCGATAATTTTTTTTCGGAAAACTTTAGACATATTGTCGTGTGTGGGCATATCACGTACGAATCAGTATCACATTTCCTGAAGGACTTCTTGCACGAGGATCGAGAAGATGTCGACGTTGAAGTGGTATTTTTACATCGGTACGTATCTTTCTATGAGATTTTTTTCAGATTTCTGTTGTTTTTGAATTAAAGAAAATTTTTAAAAATAAAAAAAAAATAAATAAAAAATTTTCTTTAATTCAGAAAAAAATATAAAAATTAACCCACAAGACTTTGAACGAAAGACGGACCAAATTTACAAGAAAATAAAATAAAATTACACGCCACATTTTACCAAAATATTTATAAATATTATACATAAACAAGCAACAACAATTACAACAAACAACAACAAAAAAAATGATTATTATATAATTATTGAATAAAAACTTTTCATATACACGTATATTTTATATATATTAAAAAAATCACAGAAAGGAGCCTGATCTGGAATTAGAAGGTTTATTGAAACGTCACTATACAACAGTGGCGTTTTTTCAGGGAACTATGATGAACGCTGTTGATTTGGAACGCGTAAAGGTACTTATTGCAGTCATTATCAAAACAAAACAAAAAAATATAAAAAAAAAATAATGCAATATGTAACAATTTTATAAAAAAAAATTTTTTCGCTGAGGAAATCCTCCTCAGAAAATATATAATTATTTTGTTTCGTTTGTTTTTTATTTTTATAAAAATTTTAAGTATTCCTTATTATTTTTTTATTAATTAAAAAATTAATTAAAAATTATATTATATATTAAAAAAAAAATAATTAATAGAGAAACAAAGAGAAATATGTTGTGAGAGTTATTCCCTATTTAATTTTATTTTTATTTAATTTTATTATTTTATACAAAACAACTTTTTGCTGCCATCATAACTTTATTATTTAAAAAAATCATCTTCTTTATTTTTCGTATTTTACACAAGACACAAGTTAACATTTTTTATTTTTTTTAGTTGATTTATCTTAGAATATAAAAACAGAGCGAATGCTTTTAAAAAATTATTATTTAAAGTTTTTATTTTATTTTTCAAAATTTAAAGTAAAAAAAAGTACAAAAACAGAGAATGTTACATTATTATTATAATTGTGCATTGTGCGTTCATTAATTTTGTTTCAAAATGTTTTTTGCATTTTTTGAAACTTTTATTTTTATTATTTAACTGCACCTTTTAATTCAAAAGAATTTAATAAAAAATTAAAGCGAAAAACAAAAATATTATTAATTATTAAAAATATTTTTGTATTTTTGCTGAAAAACGTTCCACATTGCATCACACAATTTGCTTCATTAGATTTAAAGAAAAAATCGTTGAAAATATTTAAAGTACAGAAACTTACTTCGTCCTTCCTAAAAGAAAAAAAAACGAAATTTTATAAGAAAATGTATTATTAATACATTATTTATTTATTATTTTATGAATTTCTGTATCCGTCCTTTCTTCCAGTTACTCTGTGGATTGAAAAGAGATGAAGTTATCCCTTTAAGTTACGAAATGTTTTAAGTGTTAAAACAAACAAAAAGGATTAAAATAATGTTCAAAGATGTTAAATTAACTTTTAAAGGAATTATTTTCGAACTGCTAAAGCGACATCTTTAGGGATTAAATTAAACTAAATTTTTTAAAACTGTTTAATTTAATCCATAAAGATGTCGCTTTAGTAGTTCGAAAATAATTCCTTAAGAAGGTTAATTTAACATCTTTGAACATGATTTTAATCCCTTTTGATTGTTTTGAACCCTTCGTATTTAACCTCATAAGGGCTGAAATTTTATAGACCCTTATAAGGTTTAAAAAAGAAGGATTCAAAAGGATCAAAAGGGATTAATTTGAACTTTCAAAGGGTTAGTTTTACCTCCTAAAGTTTCTTATGGGCGAAAAATGGATCAGATTGATCCCTTAAGGGATTAGGTTGACCCCTCAGAAGTCAAATTGATCTCATAAGGGAATTTTTTGATCCCTTAGGGGTCCAATCTGATCTCTTAAGGGGTCAACCTGATCCCCTATCGAGTTGTTCATCCGTAGACCCAAAAAGTTTAGTCCTTCAATAAATCATTTTGATCCCTTAAGAGATCAATATTAACCCTTAAGAGGTGAATTTGATCCCTTCAAGAGGTCAATTTCATCTCTTCAAAGGGTTAACTTTGACCTCTTAAGGGATCAAAATGATCTCTTAAAGCTTTGGGTCTGCGGATGACCAGTTAGTTTAACCTCCTAAAAATATTTATCTTAAAAGAGTTTTTAACTTCAAAGGAGATTGAATTAACCCCTTAATGCAGATTGAGTTAACCCTTTAAGAAACATGAATAATTTTTTCTAAAGAAATATGGCATTATTAAAGTTTCTTAAAGGGTTAATTAAATCTCCATTAAGGGGTTAAAATAACCTCTTTTCAATCCACAGAGTACGTTTATTTATTTTTTGATGCAATCATGCTAAATTTTCTAGCCTTATGATTTCCTATTATATTTATTAATATTGTTTGTTTATATTTATGTTTAGGATAGACATTTATTTATTTATATTGAGTTTTCTTGTGTTTTTCTTCGTACATCTTCCATATCATTTAAATCGTGCGTGCAAAGCAGCAAAACTAATTTGTTCAAAGAAAGGGTTTATTTGTCAATATTTGAACAAATTACTTTTCCATGCGATGCAATGTCTTTATTATTATCATTATTTTTATATATAACTGTACACACGTGATAGTAAGGAATAGATGAAGAGAAGAAGAGTGGTCTAGAATAAATGAAAAATAATTTACAAAACGGGAAAAAAATGTTATGTTCAAAAAAAAGAGACGTAAAATATTTATTGTTGTTGTATATGGAAGTTTCGATAGACTGGGCTTCTTATGCTGTATAATGTGATATGATTTAATAATAATATATAAATCATGATCATCCTTTCTTTCTTCAAACACCAAACCAAAAAAAAAAATGAAAGGAAGAAGGGGAAATTTTAATGAAAATAATAATGCATCCCTTTCAAAAGTTCCACAATTCAATTCCGACCCAGAAATTACTTTGAGGCGAACTTTTGAGACGGTTATTTATTGCATTATTTTACACCAATCCAATTTTATATCAATTTATATCAATATTAGTATATTTATATATTATATATAACTTTTAAAATATATCAATATTATTAAAAGTAACCTTTACCAAACTTTTAATAAAATTTATTTTTTTTTTTCTTATTTTATTTTTTTTTCTTGGAAATGTATGTGTATTTATCATCGTAAATATATATGATAAATATTAAAACATTTTTTTTATTTATTTATTTATTTTGTATCAATATTAACGCTTTTCATTAAGAATTTTATTTTTTAATTTTTTTTTCAAATTTTATAAAAATTACAAAAACATAAAAAAAGTAGTTTTTTAATTTTAAATAAATACACAAACTTTTTTATATATAATTAATGGTGAGTACTGCAATAGCATAGTTTGGCCGTTTATTATTTATTTATACAATTATATACATTTATACAGCAACAAAATGCAACTCACTCGCGAAATGCTATTTTGCAATAAAAATAATTAAAAAAACAAACAAAAAACACCTTGAAACAAGCTTTGAAATTAATTTTTATTATTATAACTTAATTTATATATGATTCTTTGAACTTTCTTAGTGAAAAGCGTTAATATTAGGATTATGCATGCACAATAAATTTTTACTCAGCAATCGGGTTTTGGGCAAATGTGCAGCTTTTGCACCAATTTTTATAACGCAAAGTCAAAAAAAAGAAAGAACATAACTCTCAGAGCCTCAAAACAATAAAAAAAATATTTAAAGAAAATTAATAGACTGCTCTTCATAATCAATTTATTGATAAAAAAAATATTATAATTATTTATTATATATTAGATAATGTATGCGATCAATTTTATACCATTTTGCATGTGAATTATATAGTGCATCAACAATAGAGATTTTTTGATTCATTTTCAGTCCCCCTCTTTTATATACGATTTTTTTGTATGGAATTTTTTACTTTTTCAAATAAAAAGCTTTATTTAGATGACAAAAGTGCAGATTTTGCTTTTTTGTTATTATTATATATTCACTCGCTAAAAATATTTAATAATTATATTTATAATATATTATTAATATATATTATAATATTATATTATATATATTATTATATATATTATATTATTATATATTATTAATAATTATATTTATTATAAACAATATTTAAACATACAAAAAAAAATTAAATACAAAAAATGCACATTTTTAAAAAAATATACAACATATAGTTTAGAAATTTTTAAAGCAAAATAAAAATACAATCAACAGCAAGTTTATTATAAATACACAAAAATGCGCTAAAAAAATAATTTGGACACGACTCACTTTTACCTGATACTCAATAATAATTTTTAAAAAAATGATAAAAAAAATATTTTTTAGTCAACAAAAAACTTTTAATATTAACTGACGCTCCTTCTTACTAAAACTTATACCTCGCTTTTTTTAACCAATCTTTGTAAAAAAAAACCGTCAATACCTTTATAAAAATTATCCGAAAAATTCATGAATATAATAAAAAATGCAGCAAGCCGCCAGACCTGGAGTTGGAGGGTTTATTCAAGCGTCACTTTACAACGGTGGAGTTCTTCCAAGGGACAATAATGAACCCCATCGATCTGCAACGGGTCAAGGTAATGCAAAAAATAAGAAACGAAAAAAGAACGAAACTAACTTTTTTGAGTCAAAACGTGATAAAAAAAAATTTGCTGATGAGCAAAAAATTAAAAAAAATTAAACATTACACTAACACACAAAAAATAACATTTAATTTTTTATTATTTTATTTTTTTTTTATTTTTAATACAAAAAAAATTAAATTTATTATGAAAAATAAATACAAATCAAAAAATATCAATCAATGAATGTTTTGGTTGCTATTTATGTTTTGTGTAAAAAAAATATTTTGTGTTGTTGGCTAAAAAAGTAAAATTTATTATTTTTAATTATTTTTTTTTTTTAAAAAAATTAATTAATTAACGAAAATACTGCTAGAAAGCCATTTATCATCAATTTTTTTATTTTAATTTTTTTTTAATTTTTATTTTTAATTAAAAAAAAAATTAATGATAGCAAAATTATGGAAAAAAATTAGGAAATCGCCTTGTAAATATATCTATGTTTTTTGTAACCTTTTTCCATAATATCTGCCTTCATTTTATATTTTCTTCATTATTTTTTCACCGACTCAAGTTTTCAATGATGATCAATGTTGTAATTAATAAAAAAAATATTTTTAAAAAATGTGAAGCAAAATACTGGCTTGTAAAATAATTTAAGAAAAAAATATTTCGGCCTAAAAAATTAAAAAAGACATAGCAGTAGCCGAAGGTAATCGATGTTCGTGTATTCCTTCTGTTTCTTAAAATTATAATTTTTAATTTATTATATTTTTTTTTAAATTTTTAATGCAAAATTCCTCAATTCCGTTACCTCCTTGTCTTTCTCTCTCTCTTTTTCTGTCTGTATATTGTTTTTTGAGCCCTTTAAAAAAAATTAAAATTAAAAAAAAATCAGGAATTTTTTACATATAATTTAATTTGATGTTGTTAATGTTCTCATATTTCAACATAAAAAATATTGTTTAGAAAATTAATATTAAAAAAATACATTAATATACACACGAGACATTGTACACAAAGTGAAGCACAAATCGCGTTTTCCCCTTTTTCTTCTGAAAAAAATAAAAATATAAAAATAATAGAAAATCCAAGTTATAGAAAAAAACTATAGTTTATAGTTAAATAGAAAGGATATATTAAAAAATAGTCCGAGTCGTCCCTTAAATAATAATAATATATAATTTTTAATAAATATATTTTTTTCCGAATAAATTTTAAATAACTAAAAAATAGACGAGTATCGGGTAAGTCCTGAAAAAAATTTTTAATAATGATTATTATTATCATTATTTTTTAAATAATGAGCTTATGTTCACATAAGTTTCAAAAATTTAGAACCTACACATTTTTTCCAATAAAATATTTAAAATTATTTTTAAAAAATAATAAAATATTAGTTTTTACCTTTAAAAAAAATATTTAAAATATACAAAAAAAAATATAATTTTTATAGGATTTTATTTATAATTATTATAAATAAATATTTTTTATATAAATATATTTATATAGCTTACACAAAAATATTATTATACAATTATTTTTATTATTATATACAATTGTAAATATTAAGATGCACAAATTTTGATTATTATTTTTTTCACATTTTTTGTCTTGTTGCACGTTTTAAATGTAATTCATAAAGTTAATAAAGTTATATTAGTTGCATGAAAGCTTTTACGTATATTTCCTCATAACCAAGAATGATATTCGAGGACGAATGTTTTTCTTGTAGTAGTTTCTTAGATGTTTATAGAAGAACGTAGATGGCTGACAAAAACATGCTTCACTAAGTTAAGGCTTTTACACACAATTTTGACTCTCTTCTTTATTAATCATATACATACGTAAAATATTTTTAAAATTTTTGGATGCTGCTGATATCCAAAAATAAATTTTATTTTTTATAATTTTTTAACACAACTCTAAAAATAATAAATAATTTTTTTATGATTTATTTTTGGTCATTTTTAATTTTTTTTTAATTTTATAAAATATAAAAAAAGAATTAGCTTAAATAAAAAATGCGCTTTATTGTAGAATTTCATTCAATCAAAAATATAAAGAAAAATATTTGTTTATATTTTTGATGGGTGAATGATCATTACATGCATAGAAATGAGTTAGTAACACATTGCTTTTCTCCATCAACTATCGTTTGTAAAGGTACACGAAGCTGACGCCTGTTTAGTATTAGCCAATAAATATTGTCAAGATCCCGATGCGGAAGATGCAGCAAATATTATGCGAGTTATTTCCATAAAAAATTACAGTGACGATATTAGAGTAATTATTCAATTAATGCAATATCACAATAAGGTAAGTTTTTAAATTTTTACTTGTAGTTTTGTATTTTTAAATTTTCGCCAATTGTACATTTTTTTAAATTTTTCAATTTTTTTAAAATATTTATTTTATAATTTTTAAAATTTTATTTTATAAAGTAACAAAAATATTTTTTTTTAAATTTTTAAGAAAATTCAAAATGTGCATTGGGACAAAAAAATTAATTGGGCAATAGGGTTTAAGAAATACTTTTGGATAAAATTAATTTGGTTTAATTTATTTTCGTGCCTATTTCGTAAAGTTAAAATCGCATTAAAAAACTTTTTTTAATTTTTGACCCAATGCACATTTTTTTTATTTTTTCAAATTTAAAAAAACTTTAATTTGCTATTAAATTTATTTTATAAAGTCCCGAAATTTATTTTATAGAAAAAAATAAAATTTTATAATAATTTCTGAAATAGTTGAAAACTCAAAATGTGCATTGGGACAAAAAATTAAATGTGCATTGGGACAAAAAAATTAAATGGGCAATAGGGCAAAAGTAATTACGAAAATTGATCTGATTCATTTTCGTGCCAATTTTGTATAATGGAGATGTACTTAGAACTTTTCGTTAGTCATCAAAATGTGCATTGGGATAATATATTTTCTTAAAAAAATCCCCAAATATTTCCATTAAATTAATTTGACACGAAAATGTTTCGAATTAAATTTTAATTTTGCTGAAATTTGTTTAAAAATACTTTTATTATAATTTTTTTGAAATTTTGACCCAATGCAAATTTTAAATTACTTGTCAATTTTTTTTATGAATTTAAAAGTACAAAACTATATATTTGAACCTTCAAAAAAATATTTTAAAAATTATAAAAAAAAAATAAATATAATTTTAGGCCTATTTGTTAAATATTCCATCATGGGATTGGAAACAAGGGGACGACGTTATTTGTTTAGCCGAATTAAAATTAGGTTTTATAGCTCAAAGTTGCCTAGCACCCGGCTTCTCAACTATGATGGCCAATTTATTCGCTATGAGATCTTTCAAAACGGTAAGTTCTCACTTTTACGACGACCCAAAAAGAAAAATTTCTTTCTCACTCTTTAAAATATAAATGTTTAATAACAATAACAATTCAAAGAAAAAAAAGTGTGAAAAGCTGTAATTTTTCAAATCCATCTATTTATTGTGTATTACGCCCCCTGCAAAAAAAAAATACGTTTCGGTTAATGAGAAAAAAATCAACGCGCCCAAGACGAAGAAGAAAAAGTCAACTACAAAACTTTTAAACTTTTTAATTAATAACTTTTCTATATAATTATTATATATAATATAACTTTTATGTTCAAATCTCATAAATATATATGTTATATGTTGTATATTAGTCACCGGATATGCAAGTATGGACAAATGATTATTTACGAGGTACCGGTATGGAAATGTATACGGAAACATTGAGTCCGTCGTTCATTGGCATGCCATTTGCGCAAGCCACCGAGTAAGTTAAAAAATCAAATTAAACAAAAAACAGTTAATAAATTCACATTTCTTCCCAAAAAAATACAAAAATACTGAAAATTAAGAAAAAGCAAAGCAAATCCGTTAATTCTTTATTTTTTTAAATTTATTATTTTTTAAAAGTAAAAATTTTTCGACAGTGACAGGCTTTTGTTGTCTCTCTATTGGGATTTAATAATTATTTTATTTTATATTTATAACAATATATTAAATATAAAATCTTTAAAAGCACCTTCTATCGATCCCAATGGATTTTTTTCATATTTGTCTATTATTTTTTAATTATATAAAAATTTATGTTTTAATTTATATATCATATATAAAAGTTATTATTATTAATTAATTTTAATATAATATATATAATAACTTTTGTATATGATTATTTTTAATTATTATTAAAAATTGATGTATAGTTGATATTGTTGTTGTATCGTAATTTTAACAGTTTAATTTTTTCGTTCAAATCCTTTAAATATAAAAATATTTTTTTTTATATTAAATGTTCGTTTGCTCCAAGTAACTCAATATAATATTATATTTTTTTAAATCGAATATTATTAAATTTTAAGAAAAGTAAAAAAAAAAATAAACAAAAGTATTTTAAATATACGAAGAACACGAAAAAATACGACTTACTCTTAAAAATAAATACTTAGACATCCAGCTAAACAAAGCTTTATATTTAATATATTATAAAATATATATTTAATACAGGGTTGCCAAAAAAATTTTTTTTTCATATTTTCTTACAAATTTGAGTGTTTTTTGATTGTTTTTAATTTAAAATGAGATATTTTCATTTTATATCAAAAATAATTTAAAAAATCTCTCAAATATGGTTAGTTATAGAAAAAAAAATTTTTTTGGGCAACCCTGTATCATAATATATCGTATGTCAGTGTCACTGCTCTTACATGAAAAAATTGGCGCTTTAGTGATGCATCGCTATATTTATTATTTTGTGTGATAAACATATATATTAAACATTAAACATGTTGAGAAATGTTATGGTGTAAGTTAATTTAGTCGCCGATACATAATAAATACGAAAAAAAGTACAAAAAATACAAAAAATGTCCAATACGAGACATTTTCCGCCCCCCAGAAGTTGTCCCCGTATCGCTACAAGGTGAAGGGTGTAAAGTAGAGAAAAAACCTCCAATCTAGTTTGTATTTGTATAACATAACAATATATTTCCGCACACACCATCATCATCCGTTCCCGTCGTGCTATATAAAACAGTAGAGCTACAATTATTGATCGAACATGCTTAATTACCCGTAATTTGATGAATTTTGCGAAACGAGCGACGACATGCTGATAAATAATGTTGATTAAAAAATTACAGCTAATTTAAATGCAAAAAAGTAGAATAGTCCTCAGGTAAAACAAAAAGAACATTGGCACAATTTTCTTTTGTTTTCTCATCAACAACCAAAAAAAAAAATACAAATCAATACGTTGACATACATATATTTGTCTTGTTTTACCTTCATTATTTTTACAGTCGCCAGATACACAAGCCTGGCAAAATGATTATCTTCAGGGTACCGGATGCGAGATGTATACTGAAACCCTGTCACCCTCTTTTACCGGCATGACTTTTCCACAAGCTAGCGAGTAAGGAACCAATTTGAAAAAAAAAAACAAACAAATCAACAAAATATATACTATTGCAAATAACTAACAATCGATTTTACTTTAGAATAGAAACTCAAAATATATATTTAATATTATATACACAAATTATTTAATCCAGTTTGCAAAAATCGTGTTATTTTTATACATATTTATACATTTTTTCATCTTCGTAAAAAAAACTAAAAAAAATTTTTTTTATGAAATGTATCATAAAAAAGGAATGAAATAATTTTTTGACTAAAAAAAACTCTGATTGGTTGAATTTTTTTTATGAAATGTATCATAAAAAAGGAATGAAATAATTTTTTGACAGACATTCTAATATAAATAATTTTTTAGTATATGAATTTTTATTTATTTTTTTGTATATGAAATTTTTAAAATATACAATTTTTTAACACGAAACTCTAATGCTTTTAGAATAGAAAATGACTGCAAACATGATAACACTACAGAAAAAAAACTTACATTTTTAAACATATAGTTTATAGATTTTAGTATAAAATATATATTAAACATATATTAACATAATGAAATTATTTCAAAAAATAGATATTATGTTAATATTTAATATTAAAAAAAATAAAATTAAATAATAAATTTTAGAAAATAGTAACACTGACACTTTTCACACAAGAAAAATAGATGAACACGAGTTACTTATTTTTTTTATATATAATATATATATATATTTTTTTTGTATATATTTTTGCTTTTGCATCTCCTTGCATGATTGTACTGTAGAAAAGTAGAAAATGCACATTTATTTTGATTAAATTAACAAAAACTTGTATTAATAACGAGTTGCTTTGCATATAATATAACTCTTTCTCACTACTTCACTCCCCATAAAATATAAAAAAAAATAATTAGAAAGTAATATAAAATAATCCACAAAATATAGATTTTATACAAAAATATATATAAAATTTAAATTTGCTTTTATTTAAAGTTTTTAAAATAGAAAAAAATGTAAAATTTCTCCAAAAAAACAATACCTTGCCTTTTTAATAAAAAAAATTATTAGAACCTTTTAATACCTAATAAAAAAATAATAATTAGTCTGAAGTAGAAATAATTAAAAAAAAAATAAAATTCTATTAGATCTCCTAATAACCTAATGTACATTCATGTCCATTTTTTATAAAAATTTATTAACAAAAAAAAAATAATAATAATGAAAAGTTAATGAAACATAAATTAATATTTAAATAATTTTTCAGATTATGCTTTACAAAATTAAAACTTCTACTGTTAGCGATAGAAATAAAGGGTATAGATGATAATGACAGCAAAATATCAATCAATCCACGTGGTGCAAAAATTCTTGCCAATACGCAAGGATTCTTCATTGCTCAAAGTGCTGACGAAGTAAAAAGGTAATTTTTCAATTTAATTAAAATCATTAATAATAATATTGTTTTAAATAAAATTGAAAAAAAATAAAAATTAAAAGTAAATTTTAATAAAATTATTAAAAAATTTTAAAATAATTTTAAACTAAAAATTTTAACTATTTAATATTAATTCAATTATAAATTTAGATAAAATTATTAATTTTTTTAAAAATAAATAATAATTAAATTAAAATTGAAATAAAAATTATAAAATTAAACTTAAATTAATTTTTTAAATTTTATTTAATTCAAATAAGTAGAAAAATAATTATTTTATTAATTTTTCATTTTTTTCATTAACAATTATTATAAAATTATTTTTTTTACATTAATATTTTAGAAATTGATTTCTGAATCTTATGAAGATGGTGAATCTACGGACGAGCTTTAGCTCAACTCAATATTGTTTTTTTACATTTTGATGATTGGAGAAAATAAATTTTATAATAATAATAATAATAATTTAATTAAATTTTTATTTAAATTAAAAATAAATAAATTTATTAAAATCAAAAAAAATATTTAAAAAAAAATTTAAAATCCTAAATTAAACTTATTAAACTCATATTATTTTATTTACCGAACATAAATTGTTTTAAAATTTTTTATATATTTATTTTTTTTAAATATAATATTTTTTTAAATAAATTAATAATTATTTTTTAACATTAGACTTAATTACTAAAATATTTTTTTAATTTTTTTTCAGAGCTTGGTTCTATTGTAAGGCCTGTCACGACGACATCCGTGACGAAACACTGATCAAAAAGTGCAAATGCAAAAACTGTGAGTTACTTTTTCCTATTTTTTTTTCTTACATGATAACTTAAAATAATAATAATTAACATCCTTTAACAACTCCCTTGTTCATTTTGAGTTTATACCTTTGTCTCTCTCTCTTCTCACTCTGATATAATATGATGAAAATCTTCGTATCTATCATCTTTTTTGTCAGTCTGAAGCCGCGAGTATCAATCAGCGTAAAAAAAAAGTTTAACAAAAAAATAATAACAAAAAAGGAAGAGGTTCTTGTATGAAACAAAAAAAAAACATTAAACGATGAATGATTTTTTTTAATAATATTTATTTTTTTGTAACAATTAAAATTAAAAATCGCACATATTAATACCGTTTGAAAATTAAAAACAATATTAAACGGTAAAATTTTATATTTTTTTAAATATTTTTTTATTAAAAATCGATCACGTGTGTGGAAAACTTACAAACTATATATAGTACAACATATAGATTTTAGAATTCAACGAAAAATCTTCACTATGCATGATTCTAATAAAAAAGCAGTTACGACTGAAATTTAACAAAAAAAAAATATTTCTCAGCTTCTTCTATAACAAAATTTTCATTCAAAATCTTCTAAAACTTCATAAATTAACATAACATTATTTTTTTAACTCTTTGGCTTTAAAATTTCAAAAATCAAATTTAAACAAATTTCCGTATATTTTTCTTAAATATTTCCAAAATATCCAGTGACCGCACAATCAAGGATTAAATATGGTGACTTAGGTAAAAATAATAGAATAAAATGTTTGAAACAAAAAATATATATTAATAAACAACAAACAAACAAATTATAGTGCATATATATATTTTTTTAGTACAGAACAAGTTTTTTAACGCAATTTTTTTGATATAATATGTTAATAATCAACTTTTGAATATAATAATGAATATACATAATGTAATAATAATTAATAATAACATTAACTACAATTCATATATACTTTTAAAAATATATAACAATATCTTAGACGCATTATAATTTTTATTTTAAATTTTTTTAAAAAAATACTAAAATAACGTTTTTTGCAACTATATGTTCAATTTTTTCGTCTCTTTCAATATTTCTATACGAATTTTTATTATTTGCATTTTTTGTGCAACTTTTATTTTTTTTGTATATTTATATAATTTAAAAAATTATTTAGAAATGTTTCCTTGTCCCCCACACTATTTCCCCGTTTGTTTCAAAAAAATGTGTGTGAGTGTGAGAATTCCTTGCTTGAAATTTTTGTGTGATGGTTCCCTGTCCCTTAAAAAAAAATAAAATAATTTGTGCTTCACTTCCTTTAGCAAAACATTTGTTCGTTCCCCTTTCCTATTAAAATTAAAAATTTTATTTTAATATTTTTTTTATAATTTTTTAACACAAAAAAAAATTATTTCATGTAAATTGAATAAAGTGTTGCATCCAGAGGTGCCGACCAAGATGCATGTTGTTCAAAAAAAAAACTTTATTGAATTTTCATTGAATTTGCTTTTTTTATTAATTAATAAATTTGTAATGAAAATTGGATTTTTATTAACTTAAACATTAAATTCTTATTTTTGGTACAAAATTTTGATCAAAATTCTTGCACATTCTGCGTTTTGAGCTATTCTGATAATATATAATATATGAGAATGATATTTATTATATATATATTAATATTCTGCACAACACCTTTATTTATGTAAACAAACATCATAATAATTAATAATATAATTTATGATTTGATACAAAATAATATTAATTTTTCCTCTCTTGCATGATTTTTTTTTATTATAATAATTATTACAACAATTCGTCATTAAATACAATATTTTTTGTTATATTATAATTTTTATTTATTATTATGATATATATTGATTATAAATACTAACTAATGAATATTATACACACACATTTTTATTCGAGTGACTTTGAAATAACAATTGCTTTGAAACACGTGAGTTTTAAGCACAAAATATTATGTTACAATTGGCCTCTTCCTGAAAAAATGACTATAAACTATACATATATAATAAATTAATTGTACTTGCGGCTATAATATACAAATACATGCGAAATATCAACGAATGTTGCTGATACCCTGGGAAAAAGTTTAAATCATCAGTAAATATACACAGAAAAAAAGTTTGAGTGGCTTACAAGTGTTTAATTTTTTATTTTATTTTATGAGAACCGAGTGGTAGAACAACATTTCAGACGTTTAGTTAAATAGCTGCGTAGATTTGTAGAGCGCTGATAGATTTCATCATCCATGAAACAAATTAACTCGAGATTTACATTTAAACATATAGTTGAAATGTAATAGAATCCTTTAGAGTTGTTAACATCCAGAAAATAATAATAAATGTCCTTCATGCGCCTATTAATTTACGCAAGCCCAATGCACACAAAATCTTCCTTCAGACAAAGAACATGCACCCTACACTTTTTTAACACAGGTCATCATTGCTCTTTCCCGAAACATGATCCATAAAGTTGTCAAAATGCGTTTAAATTTGATTCAAGACTCATTAAAATGTGCATTGGGATTCTTGATCTCCAACATAGTTTTCTACACAGGGTCATTTTGAATTTTGTCTTCATACATTTCTGAACTGATCCGGTATCAAAAATATATGTAAGACAAAATTCAAAATGACCCTGTGTAAAATTTGAAGTTAAGTCCCATTGCAAATTTTGATGGTTTACGAATCAAAGTCAACAAATTTGATTTGTTAACCATCAAAATGTGCATTGGGCAAAAATATTTTTCTACAGGGTCATTTCGAATATACAGAACTGATTTTGGTATCAAAATTGTACGAAAATAAGATTCAAAATGACCCTGTGTAAAATTTGAAATAAAGTCCCAATGCACATTTTGATGATTTACGAATCAAAATGAAAAACATTGATTCGTAAATCATCAAAATGTGCATTGGGTAAAAAATATTTTTGTACAGGGTCCTTTCGAATTTCGTCTCCATATATTTTTGATTTTTAATATTAATTCTTATTAAAAATCAAAAAAAAATATGAAAACAAGATTCAAAATGACCCTGAACTATTTGACAAAATCCCAATGCACATTTTGATGTTTGATGTCAAATTAAAAGTAATTCGTTCGGCTTTCGAAAAAAATCTTAACAATCTACGTTTTTAATGCAAATTTTTGTATTTTTACCCTATTTTGTAATTAAGTATAACAATTTTTCTTAATAATAAATTAAACATTAAAATAAAATATAAAACAATTTTGGGCCTTTCACAGATGTTGGCATGATTATGATGCAGACCGGAATGGTAAAGCAGGGTCTGAATTCAGCCTGTCATACATATATTGATGGTACGAATAGCTAAAAAAATACAAAAAAAAGTTTACAATTGCCAAAAGATAATGACAAAAATTTTAATTTTTCCCCTTTTCCTAATTTTTCTTATAACTTTTTGTTTTAAATTTCGTTGTCTATCGAATCTGCCCCTTTCTTAATTTTTTTCCTTTCTTCTTTTTTAATTGTTAATTTAACAAATTTTCTTTCCTTCTCCTCTTTTTCTTATCCAGTGAAGTTAAACATTGATGCTAATCGTCTTCACATATCTTTCTCTCTATTTCTCTCTGTCTCTGTTAATAATTATGTATTCTCTGTCTATCATTTATTGGTTTTAAAATGTTTGTACCACAGCTATTTTGTATGGCTAACATATATAATATATAATTAATAAAAGCTAATTAATATTTTTATTTTTAAGAATTAAAGCCAGAAAAACAAAGTTCTTGGCTAACGTACTGAAAGTGCTTCTTCGCTGTAATAATAACAATTATCATCACATAAAAATATTTATTTTGTTCTGTGCAACGTAAAAAATATTGCTTTGTTAAAAATATTTTAAGGATTAAAATATGCAACTTATCTGCCAGCATCGCTTATTCGGCCAAGTCAATCAATCAATCATCATTACACAAATATTATTTTATTATTCACATGCATATATGATTGAAACATATTATTATACATTTGTGACACTTGCTTCATTGTTTTGTTCGTAAAAATAACAAATTTTTGGGGTTTTGTTTTCTTTGCTGCTCGATCAAATGTTTTGTCCAAAAATCATCATTACAAGCTTTATATTAAAAAAAATATATTTTATATAATAATTAATTTTATTATTTATTTTAAATAATTTATTAAAAATATAAATAAAAATTAATAAATTAAATAAAAATTAAATAATTTTTAAAAAAATTATTATTTTTTTAAATATTTTTATTTTTAAAAATATTTTTGTAAAATAATTGTTTATAAAAAAATATATTTTTTAAAAAATAAAATATATTTTAAATACATATTATATTATTTAATATTTTAATTTGATAAATTTTTATTAAATTTAATTTAATTAATAAAAAAATATATAATTTTATAAAATAAGAATATATTTTTAATTTATTATATTTTATAAAAATAAAATTTAATAAAATTATAAAAAAAATTTTAAATTTTTTTATATATTTTTTTAAATGTTTAAATTTAAATTGAATGAAATGTTGAAAATTAAAATTTAATAAAAAATAATTTAAAAAAAAAATTGTATTATTTGTAAATATTTTATAAAAAAATTATATACTTTTTTAAAATATTTATATTTTGATTAAAAAATATATATAAAAAATTAAAATTATTTTAAAAAAATTTATAATAATTGATAAATTAATTTTATAAAAAATAATTTAAATTAAAAATTAATTATTTATTTATAAAAATTAATAATTTTTTTTAATATTTAATTAAATTTTTAAATATTTTTTTTTATTAAAAAAATATTTAATTAAAATATATATTTTAAAAAAAATAATAAAAAAATTAATAATTATATAAAATATATTAAAATAGCTCAAAATGATGATAAATATATAACATAACATTAGTATGGCTTTAGAAAAATAAACAAATCGCTTCTCAATAGTAATAAAGCTGAATGTTTATCTGACTCATTAAACATTCATCTAAATGTCATCCATATATTTAACCATCACAAACAAAGTTATATCATATATATATAAATACTTAGTTACTCTCGACGACGACATTAATTAAAGATATAATTAATTATTGATTACCACAAGACCGTAAATAAAATAGTCAATCTTAGATAGTAATTGGCATGCGATGCCACGTGTGATGTTCATAACATATATATAATAATCTCACGTACCAACTGTGACAGAAAAGCCCAGGGTATTCAGTGCATATATATTATTTTCTTGTCTTGCGACAAAATTTTCCTTTATTTTTTTTAATATTAATTTAATGTACATACAATGATGTTTAGATGATGATGGAGAACGTATATATTTAGTGTACAATGTACATTATTTAACAGAAAACTAGAAAAAAAAAACAAAAAAAACGCTTGATGAATGGTAAAATACTCACAAATTGTAAAAACTTATCATTTTGTCGTCCCCTGGATCCACTTGTTGTAAATGTGAAACGTTGTCGATCCCTCATCCCTGTTTTAGGATTTTTAATATCATATATATATTAAAAAAATTAATATTAAGTTACTAACAAACATCGTTAATTAACTTTTTTTACTTATTTTTATTCTTTTCTTTCCGTTTTTTTAATCAATCATTCAATCAACCAACATCTAAAAAAATATAATAAAAAATTATTAACGATAATCATTAAAAAATGGTGTGCAAACTCTACTCTACAAAAAAAAACAAATAAACAATAAATATTAACAATTAAAAACGCATAAAATATATTAAAGTGGCAGCATTTAGGAAAGGTGTACGCGCCGTTCAAATGGTCGGACGTGCAAGTACGTAACGAAAAACCGCAAGTAGTTTAACAAAACATATATAATTTATTATCATAAACGTAAAGCTGTTCGTAATTCGTAATTTATTATATTTATACAAATATTCAATATATATATAATATAACATATATATTTTTATTAATATTATATATATATTATATATTAAATATATTAAACATATGTATAACAAAAAAAAATTAAATTACAAAAAAAAATGTTTAATATTGAAAATTAAAAAAAAACGAACAAAAAAAAAAGTTGTATAATTAATAATAATTTATTAATTAATTAATTGATGATTGTCTCGTTTTTGTATGTAAGTGTTGTTGTTTTATACGAGAAATAAAGAGTACGGAATATATAATTTTTTTTATTACAAAATTAATTACATAAAAAAGTAATAAAAAAATATATTCCTGTTCTTTATTTAAAAAAAAAAAGTTTGAATGTCGTATAATCGAGCGTTGTTTACAATTTTCTTTTATTTTTAAATCGATAAAATTTCAGTTTTGTATATTTATTGTATGACTGTCGTTTGAATGACAAAAAAAAAATAATAAATTTGTCTCATCGTTGTCAATAGTTCGCTTTTAATGTTTAGTCAAAGGCAAGCCTTTATATTTATTTATTATTATTTATTTATTTTTCGATCGATTGGATTCTCTCCCGAAGAAGTCAATAATTTTTTTTTGATGGAAAAAAATATTAAATATTTACAATAAATGTTGTTTAAATTGTTTTTCTTTTATGAAGTAAAAAAAAATTACAATAGAACAGAATTTTTAATGTTTTATTATAATATATACAATAAAAAATAATAATGATGAAAAATAAAAAAAATATATGATGATGATGTTCTAGATTAATATTAATATTTTTTTAATGTTGTGAAATTTTTTAAATTTTTATAATATTTTTTTTAATACAAATCATAGTAAACAATAAAACAACAAGAACAATAAAAAACAAAAAATCTCGATTATTATTATTTTTACAAAATTCTTACGTTTTAATATAATTTGTTCGTTCAATGTTTATTTTGGCTTTAAATGTTTTCCAATTTAGGTACACATATTCAAGAGCAGGCCAGAGGATTTATTTAAAAAATTGACATAATTGATTGATTGCCTGTTGAATGTTTGTTCGTATGTGTGTTTGAACAAAAAAAAAATAATAAACAAAAAAAAATAGGACGGCGAAAATTTAAAGAATTATTAAAAAATAATTGGCTATTTTATTGACGACGATTCAACGACATTTGAAAGTTGAGCTTTTATAGGGAACACACAAACATTAATATTAATTGCACACAAACACAAATAAACGTAAACACAAGTAAACAATTAAAAACTACCAGGCACATACACTTTACACAGGAAAATGGTTAAAAGTTATTTAAAAAGTTATTTTTTAAAGGTGAAAGATATATAAAATAATTATTATTAATAATTAAAAAATATTTTTTTTATTAAAGTTTATGCGAAATGCGAAAAAAATATCAAAGATGACGTAAGAATTTGCACTCCTTTTAAATTTTAGTAAATTAAAAAAAAAATCACACAAAAATCAGTCATTTATTAATTTTTATTAATTTGCACATAATAACATATAACATTAATATTTTTAATTTTTTTTAATTAAAATTAATTTTTTACATTTTTTTTAAATTTTAATTTATAAAAAAAATTAATTTAAATTAAATTAAATAATTATTTATTAAAAAAAAAATTTTAATTATAATTTTAATTTAATATTTAATTTATTTTAAATTTAAAATTTTTTAATAATTAATTAAAATAAATTAAAAAAATTAAATTTAAATTAAATTAAAAAAATTAAAATTTAAATCAAATTAAAAAATTTAAAATTTAAATTAAATTAAAAAATTTAAATAAAATTAAATAAAATTTTAAAAATTTAAATTAAATTAAAAATATTAAATTTAAATTTTAAAAAATTAAATTAAATTTATTAAATTAAAAATGTATATTTTAAAAATTATTTTTTTAATATTTTTTTTTCAAAATGTCTATTTAAAAAAAACATGTTTAAAAACATAAAATAGACAAATTATAATTTTGTAAATTTTTTTTAATTAAATAAATAAATAAAAATGCACTGACAATTCACACTAAATTCTTTCTAATCAATGAGAAAAAATTAACAAAAAAAAAACTTTTAGAGTTACAGCACAATTTTTTAAAAATAATTTTAATTTTTTTTTAATTAATAATTTTTCGAATAATATTTAAGTTTGTGACAGAAAAATGGGTGTTTGGCATGAATCCTCTAACTAGATGTGGCATGATCTGATAAATATGATTGGCATGTAAATATTAGAAAGTAGCCTGGGCAACGCACCTCTCACTTAAAAAAAATAGATGTTGTCGTAGTTAGTTGCTTTTAGTGTTTTAATTGGCAAAAGAGACATTATTTTTTGATATGGTAGTTCTCTTACAAAAATCTGTCTGTTTTTCACTTTTTTCCAAAATTAAAAAAAAAAAAAAAAAATATATATGAATATAGATTTTATATAAAAACAAGCTTTTAGATGAAAATAAAAAAACACATATCTGTAAAAAATTACACTTTATGAGCTAAAAATTAGCAAATTTTTAATTAGATTGAAAAAAAAATTAATTAATAATATTTAGAGAAAAATTACACAAAAATACACTTAACTCTATATAATTAATTAATAAAAACGTTACAAGAGCCAGAGTTTTAGAAATTATTTAACATTTTACAGATGATCATCCGGCACCCACGTTCACTCCCCCAGAACTACCAAAAAGGGTGCACGTGCGTGGACTATCAAGTGGTAATCATTTCTATCTTTTTAACCTTCATTTTTCCTTTTTTTCCTACGTTACAACCTTCTGTTGTAAATAAAATAACAAAAAATCCTTAATTTTAATTTTTTTCGTTGTTAATTTTATCATTTTCGACACTCATAGTTCATAATTTTCATGAATTGCGCCTAAATTGCTCACTGTATTTTACTGCCATACACACCGTGTTTGTCCGCATCCGCATCATTGCATCCGCAGTCTCGTAATAATCTAAAACAATAGCGACGAAATTATTACTGGACTACAGAACACGCAAAAAACACACATTTAGAGCTTAAAATTAATTAAAATAAAATTAAAAAAAAAAACAGAAAATGCTAAGCGAAAGTGCCATATCAAATTATTGGTTTCGAATTGTTCTCTTTTATAATTTGCATGCTTCGGCTTTCTTCTTGCCTCTATCTCTTTCGCTCTTTTTCTCTCGTAGCTTGCCTTTCGCTTGTATAGAGTAAGACGTTCGTTTGTCTAATCTTCCCATCTAAAAAAAAAAATAATAAAAAAAAGAATTAATTCTTTTATAAAGCATCATCATCATTATAATCCATTAACATGCACTTTTTTATGATTCGACAAGAAGAACGTTTAATTTTATTTATTTTTTTGAGGTTGGTGCAATAAAGAAAAATGTTTTGTATTTTATTATTAAAAAAATAATAATAATATTTTTAAAAATAAATATTAAATTTAAATAAAAATATTTTTAAAAAATTTAAAAAATTCTTAATTTTTATTAGTTTCAAACAATTTTTAATAAAAAAAATAATAATTATAATTTTAAATATAAATTTAATTTTAATTTAAGATTATAACTAATTTTAATTAATTTTTTTTAATATGAATAAATTTAAAAATATTTTTTAAAAAAAAATAAATAATTAAATAATCAATTAAAATTTAAATAAATAATTAATAATAACAATTATTTTAATAATTCAAATTAACTTATTTTTTTTTAATAAAAAAATCATAAATATCATTGAATTTATTAAAAAAAAACTAATAAAATTTTAAAAAAAATATATTAAATTAAATAAATTTTTTTTATTAATATTTTTTTTACATAAAAAATAAAATAAATTTAATTAAAAATAATTATTAAAAATTAAATATTTATGTTTTAATTAATTAAATTAAAATTCATAATTTCAATTAAATAAAATTTTGAAATAAAATAATATTTATTAAATTTAAAAATTAAAAAAATTTAAATTAAATAAAAATTTAATTTAAAAATATTTTTTTTTAAAGTTAATTAATTTAAATTTTAAATATCGTTTAAAATTTTAAAATAAATTTTCTCATAAATTTATTGAAAATTAAAGGAAAATATTTTTTTAAAAATTAAAAAAAAAGTATATGAAACATTTTAAAATATTGCTCCAACCTTACTTTATATTTTTTTTTTTTGTAGAATTTTTTTTAAATAAGTGTCTATTCAACATATATATTACCTTAATAATAATAACCTTTTTTTTTAATTAGTAATAATCCGATAAAAATTCTTTAGATGCCCATATACAATGTTTAAGATGTTTCTTTTTTTCTATATTTTCCTGTAATAATTTCTCGATGTGATTCAACAATGGTTTGTTGTCGATGTAAAAATAAAATAAAATAAAAATAGGCGAAATTACTCGTGATCGTGAGGATATTAATTGTAAGTGGTTGTTTGTTTGTATATTAAAAATATATTTAAAAAAATATTAAAAATAACTAATTAAAAAAAAAATTCTCATTAAAAAAATAAAAATTAATTAAAAATAAAAAAAAATTTCTTTGCAGTGATCAATCGAGCGAATCGCGTCGCACGCAACAGTACAGCCATGCCAGCAAACGGTCCAGCCAATCAACTGCAACATAATTCCACAAAGCAAGTTAACAAAGTTAAACCAAATGTAAATAGACAACCACCGGATAGTGTCGTATCGCCATCATCTTACAATAGGTAAGACCAAATGTGCAGACCAACAAATGATGGCGAATACCTACTATCCATCAAAAATATCGAAAAAAAATCTATCGGCGATACAAATTTTCTTCTTTTTTCTCACGTTTTATTTGAAAAAAGTGATTTTAAGAAGAAAAATTTGTAGCAAAAAAATATTTCTGAAATGATCGACGAAAAAACATCAACACTTGTCTATTTTTTTTGGTTTACCTTCTACTTTTTAATTATTATTATTATTATATTATTAGTTTTTAAAAGTTAACAAGTATAACATTCACAGTTTTTAGTTTGTGGTGACTGGTAAAAGTAATTTAATTTACAAACACGAGTTTTTTCACTAACACAATTACAGTTTTAAAGCCACTTTTGGAAAAATTTAAGTTTAATTTTATTAAAATTAATTTTAAAATTTTTAATTATGAAAAAAATGATTAAAATTTTAAAATATTTTTTTCTAAATAATTAATTTAATTAAATAAAAATAAATTAATTAAATTATTTAAATAATAATTTTTTTTATTTTTTATTTTTTTTTTTAAAATATATATTAAAAAATTCAATCATTATTAAAAATTAAAAAAAAATTTAATTAACATAAAAAAATAATATTAAAATATTTAAAAAATTGGTAAATTAATATGTTTACAATATATTTTGTAATTTTTCATTATTTTTTAAATTAAATTATTTTTTTTAATTTGCTAAAATTTTTTTTTATAAAAAATTTAAAAAAATACAATTTAATAATTTTTATTCGAATAATATGAAATATTTCGATGTTAAAAAAATAAAACGATTTTAATAAATTATTTTTATTTATTTTTAAAAATTATTTTTTAAATATTAATGAAAATATGTTATCATAATTTATAATTAAAAATTAAATTAGAAAAGAAAATAATAAAATTATCAAAATATTATTATTTTTTATGAAAATTTATTATTTTGAAATTTTGTTAAAATTTTATATAAACTTGAAAAAGTTTTGATCAGTTTTAAGTAAAAAAAAATCTTATAACTTGATTTTAATTTTGAAAAATTCTTCAATTTCTTAATAAAAGTTAAAATAAATCTTCAAAAATAACAAATTTTTAAACTTTAAATAACAAAAAAAAATAATAATAATAATAAAATTTAAAAATATTTTATAAAATTAATTTTGATAAATTTTAAACTTAAAAAAATTTCCAAAAGTGGCCCATTATTTGTTATTAATTTAAACTTTAGTTTATAGAAAAAAGGCACGATTATGATTTTTATGTTGCAATTTTATGTGCGATGCATAAGCTATCACTGTCTTTCTCACTTCATCGATTTTCATTTCTTTTTCGCACACTCTTTTTTCAATATTCTTCACCTGTAACGTTTTTTTTTCTGTATCACAATTTTACGTTCTCATATTCTATATTTATATTATACACAAAAATGACACTTTTTTGGTCCTTATTGTATCAAAAATCGAAAAAAAAAGTAATTTACACACAGATTGAATACAAATATTGGTATTATATTTCGTATATTGTATTGTTCCTCAGCAACGTAAACTGTATATCTAAGTCTATATATCTAAAACGAATCAATTTTGTCAATATATTCCACAGGGCTCCAGATACAGAACAAAGTCCATATGCGGGCTATCAACTAGCTTACGAAGTGAAAAAGCTGATGTATGCGCTATTTTAACATTTCTAACGTTTTTTTTCCTTCTTCTTCTTACAATTTTCTTTCGTTTCCTGTTGTTTTCCTTTTTTTCCCTTCTTTCCTGTTCAAAAAAAAAAAAAAAAAAAAAAATTTAATAATAAGATTTTTCCATCTCTCCATGTCTTTTTTTGTTGTTTCCATTACTACCTACCTAACAAGGCGTCTGCTTTTGTATCTTTGGAATTATTTTTTTTTGTATTTTGCCTTTGCATGAACGTTTTTTACTCATTAGACTCTCTTTTATTCCCATTTTGAGCGATTTTTAAAGTGAAACGGGTGCTAATTGATGTTGATTGTTTCGCAGGCCGACAAGTCGTGGAGGCGGATCTGGCACGCAGAATCAGAATGGCGGAGTGCAGTTGCAAGCGGGCATCGCTGACGATCAATCGAAAGACTTTGACTTTGAAAAGACCGAAATGAAGTACGATTCGACGGGGATGTTCCATTGGAGTCCCGCGCGCAGTTTGGAAGATTGTATTTTGGTAAGTTTTATTATTTTTTACTTTATAAATTAAGAAAAAAAAATAATTATTTAAAAAAAAATTAAATTATATTTTTAATTTGTATTAATTTAAAATGTCATGTTATTAAAATTTTTTAAATTAATTTTAAAATTGCAATTTATAAAAAATAATTTAATTTTTTTTTTGAACAAAAACTTTTAATTTTTTAAATAATTTTTTTTTTAATTAAAATTTTTTATTAAAAAAAAATAAAATTATTTTTGATACATTTGAGTTTATTTTAATTAAAAAAAATATTCAAATATTAATATTTAAAAAAAATATTTTTTTTTCAATTATTAATTTTATTCATTTTTTACAAAAATTTTTAAAATTTGATTTTTTTTATCAAAATATTTTAATTTTTATTATAATTTATTTTTCGAATTATTTATTTATTTATTTAATTATTTTATTGTTTGTTTTAATAAACGTAAATAAATAATTTGAAAAATAAATTTTAATGAAAATTAAAATATTTTGATGAATAAAATCTTATAAAAATAATTTTAAAAAAATATTATTAAAAAATTATTTTTTTTAATATTAATATTTGAATATTTAAATTATAAAACATAATAAAATTTTCAATGTTTTAATATAATTAATTAAATTAAATTAAACAAAATATTTAATTTTTATAAAAATAATTGAATAAAAAAAATATAGAAATAAATTTAAAAATTTGTTAAAAAAAATTTAAAAAAATAATTATCCAATATTTGAATTAATTTATTTAATTTAAAAAAAATACATAAAATTAATATAATAAATTTAAAAAAATAAAAAAAAATTAAATTTAACAAAATAAATAATATTTATGAAATAAATCTAATAAAAAATAGATAATAATTTAAAAATTTATTAAAATTTTGTTTGAAATTTTGAAAAAATTTAAATATAAAAGTTTTATTTTAATATAATTTGAATATTAAAAAAAAAATAATTTTAAATTAAATAAAAAAATTACCTTTTTTTCTCTTGCAGGATCGAAATCAAGCGGCAATGACTGTGCTAAATGGTCACGTCGTTGTATGTTTATTCGCGGATCCCGATTCGCCGCTGATAGGTTTAAGGAATTTAGTTATGCCACTGAGAGCGTCCAACTTTCATTATCACGAATTAAAGCACGTAGTTATCGTTGGCTCCGTAGACTACATTAGGCGTGAATGGAAAATGTTGCAAAATTTACCGAAAATTTCAGTACTGAATGTAAGTTTTTTTTTACAAAAATTTTTCATAAAAAAAATTTTAACTCAATTTTTCACAGGGATCACCCCTCAGTCGTGCCGATTTACGTGCTGTAAATGTAAATTTATGTGATATGTGTTGTATTTTGTCCGCCAAAGTTCCTAGCAATGACGATCCAACGCTCGCTGACAAGGAAGCGATTTTGGCTTCGTTGAACATCAAGGCCATGACGTTCGACGACACGATTGGCGTGCTGAGTCAACGTGGCAATGAGCAGGAAAACTTGACGCCTGTCGGTAGTCCGATTGTGTTACAGCGACGTGGATCTGTTTATGGTGCAAATGTTCCAATGATTACAGGTAAATTTAATTATTTTCTAAAAAAAAATTTTTTTTTGATAAAATTTTTGATTTTTTTAGAACTCGTGAATGACAGTAACGTACAGTTTTTGGATCAAGATGACGACGACGATCCAGATACTGAATTATATTTAACACAACCATTTGCCTGCGGAACAGCCTTTGCTGTCAGTGTATTAGATTCATTAATGTCAACGGTAATTTTTGGTTTTTTTTAATTTTTAGGAGATTTGTAATAAAATTTGTGATTTTTTTAGACATACTTTAATCAAAACGCCTTAACATTAATTCGTTCATTAATTACCGGGGGTGCCACACCTGAATTGGAATTGATTTTGGCGGAAGGTGCTGGATTGCGAGGAGGTTACAGTACACAAGAGAGTTTAAGTAATCGAGATCGGTGAGTTTTTTTCAATGATTTTCATACAATTTTTCGAAAATTTGTGATTTTTTGTTGAAAATTTGATAATTTTTGAACTATTCGTTGAAAAAATTAAATTTTTGGATTGTTTGTTGAATAAACGATCAATTTTTGGAGTGTTCGTTCAACAAATTATCAATTTTTGGATTGTTCGTTGAAGAAAAGATTAATTTTTGGATTGTTTGTTGAAGAAAAGATCAATTTTTGGAGTGTTTGTTGAAGAAATTTTAAATCTTTGGATTGTTCGTTGAAGAAAAGATCAATTTTTGGATTGTTTGTTGAATAAACGATTAATTTTTGGAGTGTTCGTTCAACAAATTATCAATTTTTGGATTGTTCGTTGAAGAAAAGATTAATTTTTGGATTGTTTGTTGAATAAACGATCAATTTTTGGAGTGTTCGTTCAACAAATTATCAATTTTTGGATTGTTCGTTGAAGAAAAGATCAATTTTTGGATTGTTCGTTGAAGAAAAGATCAATTTTTGGAGTGTTCGTTGAAGAAATTATCAATTTTTGGAGTGTTCGTTGAATAAATTATCAATTTTTGGATTGTTCGTTGAAGAAAAGATCAATTTTTGGATTGTTCGTTGAATAAATAATAAATTTTTGGAGAAAATTTTAATCAATTTTGAAAATTTTTTATTTTTTTTAATAAAAAATTTAAAATTATAACGAAATTTACCTCTTTTCAGATGTCGCGTCGGTCAAATATCATTGTATGACGGTCCATTAGCACAATTCGGCGAAACCGGAAAGTACGGCGATCTATTTGTGGCTGCACTCAAATCATACGGCATGTTGTGTATAGGTTTATATCGTTTTCGTGATACTAGTTCTAGTTGTGATGCAAGTAGTAAAAGATATGTTATAACTAATCCACCCGATGATTTTTCATTACTGCCGACAGATCAGGTAAGCTATCGATCTTTCTTCAAAAAAAAAAAAAAAATCTAACCTCAAAAAAAAATTTTTTTAAGGTATTTGTGCTAATGCAATTCGATCCTGGCTTAGAGTACAAACCCAAAGTACACGGACCGAGTAACGCACGTAATCAAAATCAACAAGCAGCTGGTGTAGGAGGCGGCGGATCAAATAAGGACGACAACTCCTGACTGTTGCTGTGTAGCGCCTTAACTGATGGTCCCTACTCATACATTTGAACAAAAGGAAACGTTTTTATATACAATATAGCGCTACGCATCAAAGATTTATTCGAAAAAATGTTTTATTATATTTTTAACATCCAACAGAATAAATTACCGCCGCCTGTATCGTTATAAACAAACATAACCTCAAAAAAAAAAAATAGAAAAATAGATCATAAGTTCAAAAAGAAAAAAACTGTTTGTAATTGATGCATGGTGCTATATTGTATATAAAGTGAAAATATTATTAAATCAAATTTCACGAGACCAAAATTTTCAAGAAATCTGAGATCTGCTGTTTCTGTGGCGCCCTCTAGTGAGAGCGTCCTAGAAATACACTTGTGAACGCAACAAAATTAGGGCCTAAATTTGATTAATAATATTTTCATTTGATTCCTTGCTACTTATTCAAATGTGTGTTCAAAATTTTGCTACCCACGTCGTTTTAAATAAAGAAAAATTTTGTTACTGTTTTTTTTTGTTTTTTAAAAATAATTAATTATTTAGTTGTGTGAGTTTTTTTTTGTTTTTTTTTTAGAAAAATATTTAAATAAATAAATGAGTTTTATCCATTCCGTTGTAACCTTAAAAAAAAATATTTTTTTTTGAATAAGAATTTTTCGCAGGTTCGTTATTTTTTTATTATTTAATTTTTAATTTAATTATTTTTTGTGTGGGAAAATTTAGCAGAATTCTTTGAAGAGGGAACCATGATAATTTGATGAATTTCTAAAACGAAAAAGATCTTTACGGATATCTCATAAAACAGATATTTCGGTAAAATTCATCAGTTAGGGCTGCTACACGTAACCAGTTATGACTAACAAAACGTTATAATTAAAAACTAAAATAAAATAAAAAAATTAACTTAAACTTTATGATAAGACTTAAAATGAAAACATGAAATCAAGTAAGTAAGAACAGAATTAGACCGAGCAAAAAATCCTTAAATTAATTTGTAAAAATTTAAAAAAAAATATTAAAAAAGAGATCAAAGCTTGTTCCAAGCAAATTTTGTGAACAATCAGTGCTGTGTAACAGTGTTAATTAATTAAATAATTTTTAAAATATTTTTTTTAATTTCTGAATCTCGTTCTCTTGGTTAAAAAAATAAAAAAATAATACAGGAAAATTTTTATTTCTCAAACTAATAAAGAAAAAAAAAAGAGTTATAATAAATAATAAACTTTCAATATATAATAAACTAAAACAATCATTAACATTTAAAAAAAAATGAGAATTTTTAAGAGACAAACAGCATCCTAAAAAAATAGAAAATAAAATAAAAAAATAACAAAACCATGGTTGTTTCTTTTTCTATTCAATAAAAAATTACTAACTAAAAGTTAATATTAAAAAAAATGAATTATTAAAAAAAAAGAGAAATGAGAGCGAACATGTTGCTACAATAAAACTTACGTAAATTATTAACTTTATAGATGAAACAGATTAAAAAACAGCAATTAAAAAAAAATAGTTAAATATATAGAAAGGCTAAGGTTGCAATTATTTATCACCTTCTTAATTTTTAATTAATTTTTTTTTCACATTTTTGCTAAAAAAAAATCGGTCTTGAGCCAATCCTGCCCACAGAATAATAATAAAAATAATTAATAAAAAAAATACTAAATAAATTTTAAAAAAATAAAAACGCGATCATATCATCTCTGTTTCAAAAAATTATACAACAACAACAACACAGAACAAGAAAAAAACTTAACTAGCATACTTTTTTGTACATTGCTTTAAAAAAATAACAACCACTAAAGTTAGATCCTTTTGTGTATTCATAGAGTGATAAAATTCCGTCGTAGATAACAAAAAAAAATATTTCTGCTGTAAATTCTTTCTACAACTAACAAAAAAAATCTATAACTAGAATGCTGTCTAAATCTGTGTAAAGTAGATAGAAGGTGTACAAAAGAGTAAGAAAAAAAAATAAACAGGAAGTTGGTAGAATATTAGCCTGAAGCTGTTATTGCTGCTTACAACTCTTTACAAATAATTAAATACAAAAAAAAAATCTCTGGCTTAAATTGTCATAAAATCTTGTATAGATAAGAAAACAGTGATATATTTAAATAAAATAAATTAAAAAAAAATACAAGAAGAAAATAGGACGCACATTCCTGTAATTCATAAATGTTAATGATAAATTTATTTCAACGAGATTTTTGATTTTTTTTCCATCTACCTAAATTTTATAAAAAAGAGGTTAAATGTGTATTTTTGAATTATTAAATTCAAAAAATTTGTAAAAATATTTTAAATTTTGCATTGGGATTTTTTTAAAATATTATTCAAAAATAAATCCCAATGCACATTTTAAAAATTTTTTTATTAAATTTTAAATAATTTTTTTAAAATGTGCATTGGGATTTATAAATTTGTGCATTTTTCATCAAAAACTTAATGAATTAAAAAATCCCAATGCACATTTTAAATATTGATTAATTATTTTTAAAAAAATTTCAAAATTTCTATTAGGATTTTCTTAATTTTTCTTCACAAAATTAGTGAATTATCAAATCCCAATGCAAATTTAGATTTTTTTTTAATAAACAAAAAAAATCTAAAATGTGAACTGGGAATTTTTTAATTTATTAATTTTTCGATCGAAAATTAACAAATCCCGATGCATATTTTGAAAATTTTATTCAAAAATAATTTATAATTTTGTAATTGTGCATTGGGATTTTTAAATTATTTTTAAAAATTTGTGAGTCCTATAGCACATTTTCAATTTTTTTTTTATTAAATTAAATATTAACTTTTAAAAATATGCATTGGGATCTGTTAATTTTTTAATTTTTTCAAAAAGATAAATTAAAAAATTATTTTGTAATATTTAAAATAATTTTTTTTTTTTTTGAAAAAAAAATTTAGTGAATTGGGATTTTAAAATTTGTGCACTTTAAAAATTAATTAAAAAAAAATTCAAATTGTGCATTAGGATTTTAAATTTTGCAAATTTAAAAAAACAAAAAAAATCTAAAATGAATATTTTAAAAGTTTAAAAAATTTTTAAATAAAATTTTAAAATGTACATTGGGAAATTTAAAAATCTAATTTTTAAAGCTTGAAAAAAATTAATAAAAATATAATTGTGCATTAGGATTTTTAAAATTTTATTAAAAAATTTAAAAAATCCCAATGCACATTTTGGAATTTTTCTAAATTTTTAAAACAATAATTTAAAAATATACATTTATCCTCTAAAAAAAGAAGAAAATAATGCAAAAGAAATATTGTGCCTGGTCCTTTGGTTCGCTATCATTAGAAACTACAAAATAAGGTTAAAAAATATATGTTGTTGACACTCATCACAAGCTGCTAGGTAGACCTTTATTTAAAATTTAAAAAAATTAAAAATATTGCCAAGAACTGAATATTACAAAAAATTTATCAATCCTACCTGGACACAAATCAAATCAATTTTCTAATCTTTTTTGCAATATTTAGGAAAAATCACATCACCCCTTTATTCTCCAACTCTCTATCTCTCTCTTGTAAAGTTGTATGTAAAGATAAGACTAAAAATGCTCGGACAGAAAATAGAGAGAATCGTTTCTGCTAAAAAAAAATTATCTTTAAAACTCACATCTAGTCATCATTAATGATAATTAAAAAAAAAATAAAAAAAAAGTTATATAGTAGCAAAAAAAAAATGTGACGACTATATAAAACTTTATTGTTATAAAAATAAAAGACGATATAGCATTAAAGTACGTGTATAATAAATAATTATTAATAAAAAAAAATAAAAAACAATTTTTAATAATAATTAAAATAAATAATTATAGCAAATAATTATACAAAATAAAAAACTTGCTTTCTGAACGAGTCTCGGGGATGTTCGTTTAAATAACGGACATTGACTAAAACAGGAGCACGAGTCACAAAAAACACCAAATACATTTATAATAATAATAAATAACGTAAATTAATTGTTTAGCAACAAGAAAACAACAACAAAAAGTTAAAGTTTATATAGATTGAGCCACTCATAGTTTATAAAAAAAAATTAAATATAATAAAAAAAAATAAAATACAAAAAAAAATATTATATCATCAAGGATTCGAGATAAATATATTAATTATTATTATTAATAATAATTAAATTTATTAGTTACACTTTATTAATTAATTATTATTAAAAAAAAACACATTCAAAAGATTGATCAAAAATTAAAAAAATAATTATTATTAAAAAAACGGTAATTAACATTTAAAAAAAACTTACAATTATAAGTGTAGCTAAAAAAAGTTTTTTATACAAAAAAATAAATAAATAAAGTTTATTAAAAAAAATATAAAAAAATAATAAATAGTAAAAAAGGTGTTAATATTCACAAAAATTTACTTTTTTTTTGTGTTTTGTTGTTTATATATCATCAAAATTTTATCTTCTTCGTTATGTTATATATTTATAAAAAATTATATATAAAAATATATATAATACAAAAATAAATTTAAAATCTATATCTATTTAAAAAATCTAAAGAAAAAAATTATTTTACAGAAAAAATATATATTTACCTTGAAGAATCAGCAAAAAGAATCATTAGGAAGATAAAGAAAGAAAACTCTATAAAAGAACGAGATCCTTATAAAGAAAAGTCTCTATAAAAATGAATTACTATGTAAAAAAATTATTATTATCAATTATGATTATTATTGCAAAAAAAAATTTGTAAAAAGGCAGAAAAAAATAATAATTTAAAGACAAAAAAAAAACTAAACAATTTAAACCTATATTTATCAGTGTATACAATTGTTATTTAAATAATAAAAAGAAAAATGAAAAATCAAATAAAAGAATATTTGAAAAATTAATCCGTTTTTATTATTTTCCACTATTTACAAAGCATTTTTAACAAAGAAAAAGGAGGACAACAGCATTTAAAAATATAAATAATAAATAAAATCTAAAATTTAATAAATATGCAGACGAAAGATTTTCAAAATTATTTCTCTTTGGATTCCATTTGATGATTCGTTAACGTTGATGCGGTGCCTGTCGATGCGTTTTTCTTTGTGTCATCTGTTGCTGGAACGTCTTCTTCGTTTTCATATTCGTATTCGCCGTCGTAGTAGTTGTTGTCGAGACGATCGTCTGCGGAAATTTCTTCGATTTTTTGTTTTTGAATTTCAGTTTCTGACGCTGTTGGTTCGGGATCGATGTTTTCGTCGCTTTTTGATTGGGCCTGAAATTTAATTTTTAGTAAAATTAATTATTTTTAAAAAATTAAATTAAAATTTATTTAAAAAAATTCAAAATTTAAATCAAAAATTAATTTAAAAATTAATTAAAAATTTATTCAAAGATTAATTCAAAAATTAATTAAAAATTAATTTAAAAATTAATTAAAAATTTATTCAAAAATTAATTAAAAATTAATTCAAAAATTATTTAAAAATTGATTAAAAATTATTTAAAAATTTTATTTCATTTAAAAAAAATTATTCAAAAATTAATTAAAAATTATCTTAAAAATTGATTAAAAATTAAATTCAAAAATGAATTTTAAAATTATTTCAAAAATTAATTAAAAATTAAATTTAAAAATTAATTCAAAAATTAATTTAAAAATTAATTAAAAATTTATTTAAAAATTATTGAAAAATTGAATAAATTTTTTTTAAAATTGATTAAAAATTATTTAAAAATTTATTGAAAATTAATTTAAAAATTATTTAAAAATTAAATAAAAATTTATTTAAAAATTATTTTTTGAAAAAATTTAATGAAAAATTATTTTCTGAAAAAAATTAATTAAAAATTAATTAAAAAATTATTTAAAAATTAATTAAAAATTTATTTAAAATTTAATTAAAAAATTATTTAAAAATTAATTAAAAATTTATTTAAAAATTAAAAAAACTAATTAAAAAACTATTTGAAAATTAAAAATTATTAAAAATTTATTTAAAAATTAAATAAAAATTAATTAAAAAATTATTTTAAAATTTATTTAAAAATAAATCAAAAAAATTACGAAAAATTACCTCATCAGGCACATAAATCCTCAAAGAACCATGCGATGGATAATTTTGTCCTTGATGCGCATTACTTAATTGCGCGGCAAGTGCTTGTTGATGTTGCTCGAAGGCACTTTGGGGTGTCAGCGTCTCTTGTGGTTGAAGAATTTCCGTATTTCCGTGCGATGGTTGGAAGTTATCTTGCGTTTGTTGCGTATATTGATTGTAATAAGCCGTATTCGCGTAACTTCCATCGTTTAATTGTTCATTAGACTCCTCTGAACTTTGAGCTAACGTGCCATATTTGAAGATTGAAGCCAAATCCTTCGCCGAAAGAGGAGGTTGAGTACTTGTAGCGTACGGATTGTAGTCTTGGGCTTCAATTAATTGGGTATAGGCATGAGCATTTTGTGATTCTGCGACATTTTCATTGGTTGGATAATGAGGATTGTATGGAACAGCTTGCGTTTGATCCTGATATTGGAGTTGAGTTGCCGCTAAAATGAATTTTTTCAATTAAAATTGTTAAAAAATTATTTTTTAAGCAACTTACCTGCTTGTAACGCCTGAATTTGCTGAAGTTGCGCCGCAGCGACGTCATAAGCGTTGTACTGAGGTTGTTGTTGTTGTAATTTTGCGGCATACGGATTATAAGTCAACGAATTTTGCGCAAATTCTTGGATATAATTCGGTTCTTGTTGCTTGTACAAGTTCAGATTTTGCTGATGTTGGTTGAAAAGTTGATTGGATTGCGACACGAGATACGAGGGATTGTAAGGCGCCATTCCCTGAAGCATTGTGGGTTGATAATTCGCGGTATGGGTCGATGCTGCTTGTTGCATAGGCACGTAAGTGTAAGCGTACGAGTGATAATCGTAAGGAGTTTGACTTTGAACGTAAGCGTAAGGAGCAGCAGCGACGATGGATTGATGTTGGGCGGGACTTGCGATGTATTGTTGGGCCTGAAATTCGAAAAAAATTTAAAAATTTGTTAAAAAAGTAAAAATTTTAATTTTTACTTGAGCAAGTTGTGCTGAAACATCAGCTGGCAATGATTGATAATTGCTTGGGCGACTTAAAGGATCGTTACTTGGCTTCACGCGAGGTCCTGGCAGAGTTGGATCTGGATCAGGAGCCCACAAAGTGTGTTTTCCGGAATATGGATCTTTGAAAGTTACGTCGTTCGTTTGTTCTTCGACCTCATATTGTTGTACTTGAGCCTAAATTTTGAAAAAAATAAGAAAAAAAATTAAAAACATTTTTTTTAAAGGAAAAAAAAATAAAAATAAATTTTTTTAAAAAAAATTATTAAAAAAATTAAAAAAAAAAAAAATTTTTAAAAAAAAAAAAAAAAATAAAAAAAAAAAATAAAAATTTTTTTTTGAAAAAAAAAAAAATTTTAATTTTTTTTATGATTATTTTAAATAAAAATATTTTTGTATAAATATTTAATTAAAATATTTTTTTTTACATTTTCAATAAAAAACATTTTTTTTTCAACTTAATTTTTACAAAATAAAAAAAAATAAATTTAGGCTCATATTAAATTAAAATTTATTAAATTTTTTTGTAATAAATTGTTAAAAAAAATTAAATTAATTTAAAAATTAAAAAAATAAAAAAATTAAATTAATTAATTTAAAAATAAAATTTAAAAAATAAAAAAAAAAAAAAAAATTAAATTTTTATGAAAAAAAAAATTTATGAAAAATTAATTTTATTAAAAAAAAAATAAAAAAAATCTCTTACAACACTTACGGGCCTTTTAAAGGGAACTTTTGGCGTTTCCTTCTGATCCGAGAAAAATTGAATTTTATTATCCTGCACGGACAAATTTGGCGCTGGAATCGTTCGAATTGCTCCTGCATTTGCATCCACAGGCACTCTTAATTGCAATTTCGTCGTATGAACGTGTGGCTTTTCAAACGAATAATCCGACGTTGGTCTCACATGCTTCGATGGCGACTCATATTTCAGCGGTTTCACGATCAAAGTTGGAGCTGGCGACGATGGCAACGAATTTGGTTTCAAATATTTGAATTCTGGAGGCGCTTTGACGTATTGCGCCATACCTCGACTCGGGCTTCCGCGTAATTGAAGCATCAAAGTTCGCATGGGAAGTCCCGCAGTAGCGGCACGGAAACTATCACGCATCTTCATGCGACTCAGAGGGCCCGGAAATACCAAAGGCGCTGGTTCACGACGTTGAATGCCCAAAGGACCCGAACGGGAAATTGGTTTGAACATCGGCGGAGGCGGAGGAGGTGCTGCATTTCTCTGATAATTGCCGAATGGGAGGGAAAATGTTGCTGATGTGACGAGGAAAAGTGTTGACAGTGACAAAAGTTGGATTGAAATCATCTGGAAATATTTAAAAAAAAAAAAAGGTATTTAATTAGGTCAAAATTTCTATGACGCATGTTTTTGATTTTTTTTTAGATATGAAAGAACGCGTGTTGAATTTTAATGAAGGTAAGTAATTTTGGTAAGGCTGTTACAATTTTCAGTTTTGTTACATTACCTAATATTTAAATTATATTTTAGGCAAAAAAAAATAAAAATTAAATTGAAATAAATTAAACTTTAACTTTTATAAATAAAAAAAAAATATTTAAAAAATAAAAAAAAAGTAAAAAAAAAATTAAAAAAAAATAAATAAATTTAAATTTAAATAAATAAATATAAAAATAAATAATTTTTTTAAATTTAATTAATGCAATTATTTAATTTAATTTTTATAGACAAAAATAACAGAAAAAATGATAAAATGAAAATAAAGCTCAGATTGATCGTTTAAGGAAGTGAAATTCAAAATGGATAAACTCATACATATTCATCTTTAACAAGAGGACTTACAGAAATTTAATATTCGAGTTTTAAGAAAATCCAAGTATGTCCAAAATCCTTTGAATTATCTTTTCAACGCAAAAACGAAAAAAAGCCGGATTTCTTCAATCGTGTGACAGACGATGACCTAAGAAGTCTAAACATGTAGCACGTAATAAATAATTTTAAAGTGAGGAATTGACTAAATTTCTCGAACTCCAACAGGCGAAGTTCTTATTTTCTTCTAAATTGTGGTACAGTGAACAAGTTTTGGAAAAATTTGACCTCTTTGATATTTCATTGCAAATTGACGCCCGCTGAACAACAAAGTATGACTAAAATGGAAGAAGCGAGTTTGAGACTGAGACTAACTAAGATGGCACGACTTAGTTTCGGGTCTGTATTTTCAGCTCGAGAGCAGTTCTATACTTATTAAAAGGTTGAAAGCCGACATTTATGTCTTACCAAAAGATATCCTTTACACATTCTTCTTGTTGATCTTCTTTTCTTACAATTTCTTTGCATCTATATTATTCAATCTAACATAACATTCTTAAACTCTTATGTGAAGAACGACAAATTTAGATTTCAAAATTTTTATCGATTTTACTTTATATTTTTTATAAATAAAAAAAATTATTTTCTGAAAATTTATCTTAAGGAAAACATCCAAAACAATTTTTTATATAGTTAAGTATTTTTTGAAAAAATAAATTTTTATTAATTTTCTGTAAAACCAGAAACACTTTTGATAATTGTATCAACCTAACTAACTAAGTAACGGTCAAATCCTACGTAGGCCCTATATTTCAAATCGAAAGTCAGCAATAAGAAGGGCGCTTATGCCTATCACGTAACTCGTCTCGAGAGAGCAGTTTGTCTCATGCCAGTAATCAATAATTTTTCACAGACATTTTTTATATACAAATATTTTGTTAATAAAAAAAATTGAAATAATTTCACTTTGTCGTTCAATGAGACGTGATAAGAAATTTGTTCAAAACAAAAAAAAATTGCTCACATTCTTCAACGGATATCAATTTGTGACGATATTTCTCGCGTTTTGCGGCAGAAAATTAGCCATGCCATCAGCTTATAATTGAGACATCATTTATCAACCAACAACGATGGAATGTCTAATCACCTCTCACGAACGAAATGGAATGAACGAATGATCAATTAGTGTATTAGGCACTATTATTGAATGTCTGATCGCATTATCTTACAATGTAAACCAAAATTGTTTTTGACTCTTGTTCCTCTTTCCTCTGCCGAGTAAAAGTTAATTTGAAAAATTTTAAACTCTCATTGTCCAATCATGCTGGCTCATGTTACGAATATAAATTATTATCTCACCAAAGTAATAAAACTTGATAAATATTTGTTTAAGAGTGATTGCTGTCGATCAAACACGGATCAAAAGCTGTTTTTATTATGCATGCGCGACAATCAAATCTCTTGATTTATTTGCTCTTTAATGATCTGCGATAGTTATAAAAATAAAAAGTAACGACGGGTTATTGCTCACATGTTAATGTTATTACTTCTGAAATGTCTTTTTATTTAGAAGAGAAGTGAAGGTGAATTAATTTCACTTTCATCACTGCACATATTTTGTTACTGAAATGTGTCGCGTCGTCGTTGTAATTTGATCATTTTCTTCAATTGTTATTTAGATCGAGTGTCGCTCCGTTACTACTTGAATACCAATGAGACGATATTTTTTAAAATGACGTTCGACATAAAAGTGATTGATGACGAATTTCATACCCGGTGAAAAAATTCACGAAAAAAAAAAACTAAACATTCCTAAATCAATAATTTGCATTTAATTGGTGACACTTGACCATTAATTTCAGAAATTTATTTCTCTATTTATTTTTTTGTTTAATTCAACCGTTGCTCCGACTTCCGTTTTTATTAGTTTTTTGCATTGTTAAAATTTCTCTCCATTTAAAAAATTATAAAAAAAATAAATAAAATTAATTTTTATTTCACTGCCATTTATTTGCTATTTATCAAGGTATTTAGGACTTCATAAAAAATGTAAGTTTATCGAGCAATTTCGCTTAATTGAACTTTTGTATAAAAATTTTCACGGATAAACATCCAATTTGCGAAAAAAAAATTTATTGGCGTCTATCTTTCCTTCCATGATTGATGAAATTAAATAAATCAACGGCATGTGCCACAGCATTATTTTTCGCTGAGCTATAATTTGTGTGTTATTTATTTATTTATTTTTCTTGCATTAGATTCGCGCAACAAACTCATAACCTTGATAAAGAAAGAGACGCAGTGTAACTGTACGCGATGATCGACAATGTCGAAACAAGTTGTCTAACATTCACAACGAACGCATAAACGAATGAACGAACAACAAACAACAGGTAACACAGAAGAGTGAAGTAAAATAAAGTAAAGACTGTTATTATTTTATTAAATGCATACGCTATGCTTTCTTTCACAAGATAAATGTTTTTATGCAACATAGAAATTCAACATTTTTTTTTTATTTTTTTGTTAAAATTATATGCAGATTGGTTTGTAACTATTTATTTTCGCGTAATTTTTACGAGATGAAAAATGAGGAATGATAAAGTTAATGCAAGACAAATTTGCTGAATCTCATAAATTAGCGTTTAACGAGAGTATGGAGAGGATAAAGTGTGTTATTAACAATTTGTTTAAAATTGAAGACGTATGAGCTTGTGCTGATGATGAATTTGCCATGTGTTGTTATCGGTTACATGCATATGAATTATGGTCAACAGTACAGGGTGTTTTATTACAATTGGTACTAAAATTGTTTTCCTTATGGAAAATTATTAATTAATATAAATGAATTGATTTAAGGCAATCTTCAAAGAATTTAAAAAAAAAATTAAGTCTAAATTGAATAACTTTAGTTTTTAACTGAAAGTAATTTAATTTTTTTTTGTATCTTAGTTTGTTCTACTAAACTTTAAAGGGAATTAAAAAAATAAATTAAATTGAAATTCATTATGATAAGTTATATAAGTTAGATTCATTAAACTTAAGCTTTATGAAGACTATCATCAAATCCGAAGAAATTAATATTTACTTCTTTGAAGCAGAGGATCTATTTTTCTTGAGAAGATGGGTTTATTTCCTTATATAATATGTGATATGATCAATGGATTATGCAATAGGGTCAATAGACTACAAAATTAGAAAATACAATGAGATGATGTTGAATTATTTCTTTCCTGAGGAGCTTTAGCAGTATTCTATGTTTCGAAACAGGCAAAAAAAGAATAGATTTGTATGAATGATTTTTCTGCAGTAGACCACTGTATGGAAAAAGGCTCAGTCTTGAAGACTCAATCTTAATCTTGTTTAAAGCCTCTCCGGTTAATATAGTTTTGCTCGTCGTTTCGCTTTGGACCAAACGAAATTATTCTAATTGTAAATTTTTGAATTGTTGGTTTTTTTTATATTGGTTAAAAAGTTACATCTTTGGCATCAAACTCGAACTTCTGTAATCAATTGTATTTAGTAATTTTTTCCTCTTCCATATTTTTTGTTTTTTTTTTACTTTGATATTTAAAGTTAATCAACTTTAATTTCTAAAAAGAAACAAATCTGTATATAAAAATATGAAGCAAAAATAAGTTGAACGCCCTGTAGCTCATTGAACTATTTGTCAGACAAAAGTAGTTTGAAGCGTAAAAGAATAAAAATATTTTATCAAACTACATAACCTATGTTAATATTTAATATTTTATGGAACACATGACATACAAATATTACGATAAACTAAATAAATTCATATCTGTCTAAGAAACAGCACAAACTTCCAGTTTAAAGTTATTTTTTTCTTTTTTTCATAAAAGCAGAAAATAACGGAAACAGTATTCAATACAAAATGACATTACATTAAATAAACATTGTACTTATTTATAGTTTAGTTCTTCATTGACCAGAATTGTGCGTGCCTTTAACATAGTTTTTACCACACAATGTTTAATGGAATGTAATGAATGTAATTAATATTCGATTCGAGTAGTTCATAAATTCATTAAAGAAAATAAAAATTAAAAAGAAACAAAAATATTTGATATACTTTTACTATTGCGACACTCACTTTGATATAATATTATTAATAATATCATATTTAATATTTTAAATTATTTTTATTGATAATTATTTTTTATAAAATAATATAATTATTAAATAATTTAAAAAATGTAAAATAAATTAATTTAATAATTTAAAATTAAATAATTATAATTAAATTTTATTATTATCATTATTAAAAATATTTTAATAATTTTGTTAATTAATAAAAAAAAAATTTTATTTTTAAAAATTTTGTTTTAATTATAATTTTTAATTAATAAAATAATTGAAAATTAATAAATTGATAATTAAATTATTAATTAATAGTTATATTAAATTAATAATTTAATAATTGAATTATATAATTAATAATTTTTAATTATTTTATAAATTAAAAATATTTTTTTTTATTTTATTTTTTATTTTTTTATTAAAATAAAAAATAATTTCTATTATAAATAATTATTTTTATATTTTTTTAGTTTTTATCATTTTTTTTAAATTCTTAATTCTTACCTTTATTTTATTATATTTGTTGTAACACGAGATATTTTATTAATCCACAAAATTATCCAGATCGACAGATCGTTAATTAAGCGACTTATAGTTTATAATATATATAAAATTTCTTAATTGCCAAGTTTCTCTGGCATGAGTCCGGTAATGGTTTTCTCGTACGTGATTGTGTGTAATTTTCGCACTGATAACTCTTGGTTTGTTGCACTTTTCTTTTGTTACAATTTTTTTTTTCTTAATTAAAAATTTTAATTTTCACTTTTTTTCAGGGATTTCCTTTAAAAAATTTTAATCCCAAAATTTTTTAATAATTTTTTAAAAATAATTTTTTTTTCTTATTTAATTTTTGTCAAATTTCTCGCCTTATCATGTTTTCGGTCGACGCGCACTAATCAGACTGATTCAAAAAACAACCTGTTGCTTCAATCGAAGGCTCCAGTATAACATTGGCAATGTTTTGTTACAACCGTAATATTTTGTTATTTGCTTTTACAATGAGAAATGTGAGAGAATGTACACCGCGTACTTGTTTCAATGCGAAATCCGAGTATTTTTCGCGGTGAAAGTTGCGTTGAATGCGCTGTAGAGCAAGTTGTAGCAAGAAAACCTGCAGAAAGAAACACAAAAGAGAGGAGAGAGCAAAATAATTTCTTGTGCAATCGACTTATCAATGCATTTTATGACTATTTGCATCTCAAAAAACTATCACTTGCCAATTAAAATGATCATCAGACAACGGTTTTTGCTCCGAGATTCTATTTAATTGCGGAAAAACGACGATGATGCGTCGCAAAGGTCAATACGGATGTCTGTAATTAAGGCTAATTGTGAATTTTCCTTTCAGTTGATGGCTTAGTGACCATTTTTTGTTCCAATGACACAATTTTTACTTGATTTCACGAAGAAAGTGATGAAAATTTATCAAAATTTAAGTTTTGAGGTTAGAAAATGATATTTTCCCTCCAAAAATGCTCATTTAAGTCCGCCTCTGACAAAAACGGTTAAAAATTTGAATTTGCAAAACGGAAAATGAAACTTGAAAACGAAATAAAAGTGAAACGATCAAACTCATGGCGTCCATTTTTGTTCGTGCTCGCAATTTGTACTAATTTTCGACATAAATTCGTGATAAAAGTGACTTTATTTTGTAAAAACTCTTAAAAAGTGACACAAAGCATCAAATGGCACCGAAAATGGACGACAAATCCAACAAAAAGGATGACAAAGAAGCAAATTCCAAACCCGGCGAGGGACGCTACAACCTCCGACGCAGCTTGTCGCTCAAAAATTCGTTCTTGTCGAACGTTTTCAAGAAGCGCACTGATGTCAAGGAGCCCAAAAAGCCAGTTTCGGCCAAAAAGGAGAACAAAACTGACCCGCCAACACTTTCAAATGCCCAAAAAATCGCAATTGAGAAGATTCAGAAGCAGCAGGTTACTGCCGCAGCTCCCGGCAAAGTTGGTTTGAAGGAAAAATTGAAGAAATCCATGTCGATGTCGACTCCGAAGAAGCATCCAGAGGCTGGAACGTCGCTTAAAGGTAAAGAAAGTCCCAAATTGAGTCCAATTCCCTCTGTTTCGTCGACCAATGAAGCAGTTGAGGAGGTTAAGATGTATCCGGATCTCGTAAATATCGAAGATTCGAAGAAAAATGACACTTCGCCAACAAAGAAGATCAAAGCTTCGACCTCGGAAGCAGTTGAAATCTATCCAAGTGAGTTACATGACGAGTTACGACGCAAAATCGCGTCAATTCCGAAGCCCAGCACCGTCGAAGAGGAAAATACGCCATTCAAGATGCCAATTCGCCCGGCAATTTACAAGCACAATTACATCAACCAACCGCCGGAAATGCGCGAAATCATCAAAACGCGACTTCCCGTGCCTCTGCGTCGCACAGAAGTGCAAAAATTCATTCGCACTCCGCATGGCGTTCAAGTTGTGCCCTTGGTGCGTCCCTCGAAGCGAGTTGTCGAGTTGAATTCGACACTCCCCGACATCAGCGAGACTCTCAGCGACAGTTTGGAGCAGGAACAGGACTTTTGTGGCTTCGATGACGACGACATTCCCGACAACATTGAAGATTTGGAGGCAATTTTGTACGATCATCAGTGCGATACGCCCCCGAAATCGCCCCCAACGCTCGTTCCGCAGACCGCAAAAGTTCTTGTGCGTCGTCAAACAGTCGCCGCGGGACCAGTTCCCGTCGCTGCAGTTGCTGCTTCGAGCTCATCTTCGAACGCGGGAACACGCGGCGCTCCCAAATCGATCTCTTCGAATTTTCCGATTTTGCCGTCGTTGCCTTTGAAAGTCATTCATGAGAATGGACAAGCTTCTGTTGTGCCAAAAACTCCAACGCAAGATGACAAAAAGGTCAAGGAAACCCAAACTGAGACAAATATTCGTACAATTAATCCGATGTTTCTGTTGGAAGGCGAGCCGAAGGGAAGTTTTTTGGCTCATGGAAGCATGACGGCGATCTTTGATCCGCAAATCAATGGATTCAAGTACAGTTTGCAAGGAATCAACATGAGTGCCTTTACTGTAGCGCAACATCACATGGCGCAACTTCAATTGCGACATCAACTTATGAGCTGTAAGTAGATTTTGGAGTATTTTTAGAGTAGAATTTTTAAAAAATTATTCGAAATTTGGGAGAATTTGATGAAAAATAGGCGATTTTTGGTTGAAATTTGATAATTTTGGAAGAAATTTTTCATAAATAAATAAAAATTTGATGAAAAATGCTTCAAAGTTTCAAAATTTTTTAAAATTTTATTAAAAATTTGATTCTTTGTGAAATAATTTTTTCTATAAGATTTAAAATTTTGTAGAAAATTACAAAAAATCATTAAATTTTTATAAAAATTATTTTAAAAAATTCAAAAAAAAAATTTTTCGAATTTTAATTATTTTCTAAATTTTCCCAAAAATTCAAGAATGATCAAAATTTGATAAAATATCTTTGAAATAATTTTCTTATTAATTTTTAAAATCAATTTAATGAAAAATGTTCCAAATTTCACAAAATTTTCAGAAATTTTAAATTTTTTTTTCCAAATTTCGATTATTTTTAAAAAATTTTCTTTCAATGATGTAATTTTAAGTCAAAATTTAAGAAATTTTTTCTTTTGATCGAAGTTTTGTTTAAAAGAAAAACTAAAAATTTATTATAAAATTTTATAATTTTTTAATTAGGTATTTTTTCAAATTCTCTAAATTTTCTCAAAAATCTTACAGTTTTTGTTAGAATTTTTTTGAAAATCACAAATTTGATTGAAAAATTTTTCGTAATTTTACAATATTTTTAAAGTTTTTTCTAAAATATGATTTTTTGAGAAAGATTATTTCAATAAAACTCTGAATTTGATAATTTTTTGTTCAAAATTTAGTAAAATTAGTTCCGAAGAGATCAAAATTTTAAACAAAAGATTTAAAAATCTCTCAAATTGTTCTAAGTTTATAAAGTTTTTGAAAATTTATGCAACATTTTGATCAAAAAGACTAAAAATTCAACTTTAAAAGTTTTAAAAATCAATCTTAAGATCAAAAATCGATCAAATTCAAAATAAATTCCCTCAAAGCAAAAATCTAATAAGAATTTTTATTAAATTTCAGATCAAATCTTCAACGATCCCAAACCTGGAGACTACTTCCCCGTTACCATTGTCGTAAATCCGATTCCCGAGTCGTCGCCCATGAAGTACAATCCACAAGCAACTCAAGAACGCGCAGTTCCTTTCTCCGATTTTTAATGACTCAACAAGCAACTTTACAAAAATTAACAATATTTCTCAAAATATTTCCATAATTTAACGACAACTTGATGAAAAATTTATTTATGTGACTTAAAACTTGTCGAAAAATAGACAAGAAACCCAACTTTGATGAATCCTCATGTCTCCGATGAGAGACCCCTTATTACTTTATGTACTACTTGAATACTTGCGAAAAATGTTAATTCGATAAATAAAATTCCTGAAACTACTAAACGGAAAATTAGATGACGGAATTTTTGGTAATTTATTAGATCATCTGCCGAAAAGTGAATTGCTGTTACGTCAAAAAATCGTCGATTACGGAACGCGTGCAGATTTTTGTGACAGACAAAACGTTTCAAGCCTATTATTAAGACACACAATTCACTTTCTAAGTTTGTTGTCTTCTTTTTTTCTGCTGTTGTCGATACCTTTCTTTATCACAACAACAGAGACTCGACTCGGCGAACGCGTAAAAGTGAATATGTGTGTCTTTTCTCGGTTCCGTAGTTTTTTTCCATTGCGATTTTTTTACTTTTTTCTTTCTTCTTGACATGATTATACATTTTTGAATCACTGAACGGGCGGAGAAATGTGAAGAGGAACGTCGTTGAGATGCGGGATTGATGAGATAAAAGCGGATTTTGAGTTTTTGAGGAAGATTTTTTGTTAAGATGTCAAAAATTTCTTTAAAAACTTGTTTTTGAAAATTTTTCCTGAGGAAATAAAATTTTTTTTCAAAAAAATTAAAATTAAAATTAAAATTAAAATTAAAATTAAAATTAAAATTAAAATTAAAATTAAAATTTTAAAATTAAAATTAAAATTAAAATTAAAATTAAAATTAAAATTATTTAAATAAAAATTAAAATTAAAATTAAATTAAAAATAAACTTAAAATTAAAATTAAAATTAAAATTAAAATTAAAATTAAAATTAAAATTAAAATTAAAATTAAAATTAAAATTAAAATTAAAATTAAAATTAAAATTAAAATTAAAATTAAAATTAAAATTAAAATTAAAATTAAAATTAAAATTAAAATTAAAATTAAAATTAAAATTAAAATTAAAATTAAAATTAAAATTAAAATTAAAATTAAAATTAAAATTAAAATTAAAATTAAAATTAAAATTAAAATTAAAATTAAAATTAAAATTAAAATTAAAATTAAAATTAAAATTAAAATTAAAATTAAAATTCACAAAAAGACATCAAAACTTATAAAATCGCAAAAAATGCCTCGAAAACAAAAACATCATCTCAAAAACTTGCAATTCTGTTGTTCTCCTAACAAATTTCTGTCTCAAATTACATGATTTCTTACTCCAATTATCACAATTTTGTCACTTTGCACATTACGTGAGCCCATTTTCGTCAAAAAATAATAAAAATAGAAAAAATTGATTATCATTGTTTCAGGAAATGTGGTAGCGCGCAACTTAAATTGCCGTCAATTTGATGATTTATGAAGGTAATAATGGAATATAGGAAAGAAATGCGAGTCACTAAAGGTTGCAACTTAATTCAAAAAATTTAATGCGAAATTACAAAAAGAAATAAAGAGATTAGGGAAAGTTTTCTTTGTCTCCGATAAAGACGGAAGCCGCTTAAGACTTTTTCAATAAAAATTATTTTTTTGGAGTTCATTGAACTTTTTTTCAGAACTAAGCTTTGACGGAAAAATTAAATTTGCGTAACTTTCACTTGCGAAATTCCTCAATGAACAGGAAAAAGCGCAAGTAATCGTCAAAATTCAAAAAATAAAAAAAAATTTGAACTTTTAGTCGCGCTCTATATGCAAACAAAGGCAAAGTGTATCTCTCGCAATGCATCAGAATAACTTAACTTTTTGCATAAAATTGTTCAAATGCAATGTCGAGTGCATCATGTGGAGAGAGAAGTAGCGAAATAAAACATAAAAGACAATAATTGCTTGCGGTTTGAGATTTGCAAAAACAACAACAATTGAAATGGACAAAAATGTGCTTGACGAGCGATTGCCCTTAATGATGACAGCTGGAATGACTGCGAGATGCAGGAAAAGTTGTGACTTTCGTTTTATGCAAATTTATTTATTTCAAGGAGTAAAAGTGATTAATTGTCTAATTGGGCATTTCGACACATTATTTTTTGGTTTTTGAGAAAATTATCGTGAAATTATGGGTTTTGTGAGTAATTTGGTGATAATTTGCATTTTAAATTGAGAAATTATGGTTTTGGACAAGAATTTTATGTAAGTATTTAGCAAAAATATTTAAAAATAATTTAAATGAAAATTAAAAAAAAAAATAAATTAAAAAAATAAAAAATTAATTATTTGATAAAAATCATTAGTTTGCTTTAATTTTTAAAAATTAATTAAAAAAAAAAATTAAAAAAACAATGATAAAAATTAAAAATGAAAAAATAATTTATTCATAATAAAATTTAATTGTTTAAATAATTTCTAAATATTAATAAAATTAAATATTTAATAAATTAATAAAATTGATTGTTTCAAAAAATATTAAAAATATTTAAAAAAAAATTAATTAAAAATTAAAATTGAAAAATTTTTTCATGAAAAAAAGTTAAATTCATATTAAATAAAAAAAATTAATTTATTTAAAATATTATTTTGAAAAAAAATAATTTATTAAAAATAAAAAATTAATTAATACAATTAATTTTGGGGGAATTAGTTGATTAAATTAATAAAAAAATTAAGACCTTTTCTTGTGAAAAAAATTATTTATTTAAATTAAATTTAAAAATAAAAAAATAAAAAAATAAACCTCTAATAAATATCAATTTTGACAGCATTTATTGAAAAATTAAATTAAAAATATATAAATTAATTTAAATTAATATAATTAATTATAATTAAATAATTTTTTTAAATAAAATTTAAATTAAAAAATAATTTTTTATAATTAAATTTATTGCTTGTTCAATGTTAATATTAAATTTAACGCATATAACATAATTTTTTTTCAAATCGATGAGACGAATAAAAATAATAAACGCCAAACAGAATGACGTAATTCCAGCTTATGAATAAATAAAAACAAAAACAAACAAGAAACCTCGAAAATTACGAAAAAATGAGCTCTATTCCGCCAAAGAACATCAAAAAACCAACTTCACGGATCAAACGAAGTGAATTGAATCCCGTAAGTAATTTTACAATTTTATTTTTTCAAATCAAATTCGATTAAAACCAAAAAATCTTTAATTACGCAGATTTTTCATGCCAAAGAAAAAAGGGAGGATTCCAAAGTCATCACAAAAACTTTCGTACAAAATGCTTTAAAAACGGGTGTCATCGATTTATCAAGGAAGACTCTTGACGACAGTAATTAAAATTTTAATTTTATCCATTAAATTTTTAATTTTCATGAATTTTTTTGCAGTTCCAAACGAAATCTTCAATTTAGAAGAACTTTTGAAACGGAGAAGCGGAATTTTCATTCCTGATTTTGATAAATGTCCTGATGACGATGAGTATCAATGGTGGGATCGAAAGCCAATAACTTCATTGAATGTCAGTTCAAACAGCATACACCAAATATCGCCCGAGATTCAACAACTAGTCGATTTAACTTTTTTAAATGTGAGATTTTTTTTAATAATTTTCGATTTTTTGTGAAATTTTTCTAATTTTTTAGGCGAGCACCAATGTTTTAAGTACAATGCCCAAAGAAATTCGGTACCTAACGAAGCTGGTACACATTGATTTGTCACATAATGCAATTACGGAGTTACCTGATGAGTTTTTTGAATTCCCAAATTTGAAATATTTGAATTTGAGTCATAATGAGATGGAAAATTTGCATCCGAGTGTGTCGGATCTCAATATGTTGGAGTATTTGGTGAGAATTTTTGTGTGTTTTTAATGAAATTTGTGGAAAGTTGATGATTTGAACACAAAATTAGGTTCAAAAGATGAAAAATAGAAGAAATATTGAAGATTATGTTCAAAAAAATTAATTTTTTTAAAATAAAATTTAAAATATTAATTAATTTGACGAATTTTTAACTAAATTTTATCGAAAAAATAATATTTTGTCAAAAAATTTGAGAATTTTGGTCTCTTAGACTTCTAAAAAGATAATTTTTAAATCAAAAGTCAATTTTAAAAATTATTTTGCATCTACAAAAATCATTAAAATTAACTTTGGAATAATATTTAAAATAAAATATCATAAAATTTGAACTTTTCTTCGTCGATTTTATAAAAAATTAGCCAAAGTTTAAATAAAAATTTTTTCAAATTATTTTTGAGTAAAATTTTTCGAATAAAATAATTAATTTCGAGATATTTTTTATAAATTTTAATTAAATAAATTTGAAATTAATTTAAATTTAAAGTAATAAAAAAAAACAAATTTGAAAAAATAAATAAAAATATTATTTAAAAAAATAATTAAAAAAAAATATTTTTTTTTAAAATAAATAAAAAAAAAAAACTTATTTAAAAAATAATTCAAATTAAATTGACTTTAAAAAATTCTAAAAATTAAAAAAAAATTTCGTATAGTAATTTTTTCGAAACAACAACTTTTCACATTGCATGCTTTGTAAATATCGCCAAATTAATTTGTAATTAACTCCTTTTGCATCACTAATCCGCATCTAAAGGACGTATCTTTCAACAAACTGAAAGATATCCCAAACGGAATCGGTTTTATGGTACATCTAAAAGAAATAATTGCATCTAACAATGCCTTGCAAACTATTCCTGACGACATAACAATGCTCCGAAGTAATATTTAATTGCTTGAATCCTCAAAAAAAACTTAAAAATTAATTAATTACTAATTTTTTGCCTCGTAGATTTACAAGTACTAAACATTAGCAATAACCAAGTTGCAGTTTTGCCATCTTTAGCGAACCTCAAAAAGTTGCAGACTTTTCATGGACAACAAAATAATCTTACAGAAATTCCGGATTTTACGGGTTGTGACAAAATTGAGAATATTTATTTGTCGCATAATGCGATAACGGAGATGACGAATTTTCTGAGCGAGCCATATCCGCAACTGAAAATACTGGATTTGAAGAATAATAAAATCGAAAGTTGCCCGGAAGAGATACAGCAGTTGACGACATTGGTACAACTGGAATTAGCTAATAATGACATCAGAGAGATACCGATAAGTCTTTGTCGGATGAGAAATTTGGTGAGTTTTAAAAAAAATTATTAAAATAATTTAATTTATTTTTTTTAAATTTTTTTTTAATAAAATTAAATTTTTAAATTTTAATTAAATTAAATTTAATTAAATTTTTAAATTGAATTAAATTTCTAAAAAAAAATTTAAAAATTAAAAATTATTTTCTTAAATTAATTAAATTAAATAATTTAACTATATTAAATAATTTTTTAATTTTTAAAAATAATTAAATTAAATTAATTAATTTAAATTAAATTTACTGAAAAAAAAATTAATTTCATTCAAAAATTAATAAATTTAAATTTAAATAAAAAATTAATTCAAAATATTTTTTTTTAATTTTTAGAACGTCTTTAACATCGTTGGAAATCCAATCCGCAACATTCGTTCTGACATTTTAAACGGAGGCTCTCGTCGCATTTTACGTTTTCTCAAAGACAAAGAACAGGACAACTTGAAAAGGGAGGAATTCGAAAAAAGTCTCGAAAACACTTCAATTCCTGACAAATACAAAATGCGAAAAACGAGCAGTTTGAACGTTTCAAACATGAAATTAAGCGAATTGCCACAAGAAACTTTAAAAGAAGCTGAAACCGAAAAAGTTCACATTTTAAATTTGAGTAAAAACAAGTTTGAATGTTTCCCCGAAAATCTCGAAATTTTATCAGAATCACTTGAACAGATGAATTTAGCGGAAAATCAAATATCTTTAGTTCCGACAACGATTGAGATGTTCCAAAGACTTCTTTTTATTAATTTATCGAGAAATGGTTTGACATCGTTACCAGATGAATTTGCAAAATTGACGCATTTGAAGGAACTTGATTTGTCATTTAATAAGTAAGATTTTGATTTTTTTTTAAATAGAGTTTTTTAAAAATAATTTTAATTTTTTTTTTTAGTTTTACAAAAATCCCAAATTGTATTTATGAGTTGATAAGATTGGAAATTCTGAGTTTTCGTAATAATAAATTGGAAGAAATTCAAGTTACGGAAGAAACTTTGAAAAAATTGACTCGATTGGCAAGTTTGGATTTGGCTAATAATAATATTGGTTTTGTACCGCCAGAAATTGGGACAATGAAGCAAATTACGTAAGTTTTAAAAATTTCTTTAAAATTATTTTTTTTTAATATTTTTTTTTTAAATTTTTTTAGATATTTGGATCTTACAGGGAACACATTTAGGTAAAAAAAAATAATTTTTATAATTTTTTTTAGATTATGAAAAAATTATGAAAATTTTATGAAAAAAAAAAAAATTAAAAATTTTATTTAAAAAAAAAATCATATAAAAAGTTTTTTTTTAATTTTTTAGAAATCCACGACATGCGATTTTAGAAAAGGGAACACAATTTGTCATGGCATATCTAAGAGATAGACTCCCTGAGGAAAAGTGAATGTCATAAAAAATGCTGACGAATTTATTTTGATGTAGTGCAATATTAAATTTACAACATTTTGCAGAACAAATCCTATAAAAAATGGATTTAAAAAAAATAATCTCACAAAAAAATTTGAATTATTTATCTTAAATTTTCAAAATTTTTCAAAAAATTATATACTGTAGCGATTTGGATTGATATTTATTGTAAAAATGTTCCTTTATCAATGTACCTAATAAATTATTTCTTTAATTTTTGTGTGAAAATTTCGATTTTTAATTTTTTTTTAATTTTTTGAAATCAGATAAGTATTTTATTAATTATTTAAAATTTTTATAAACTATTTATTTTTTTAAAAAATTTAGGTATGATTTAAAAATTCAATATTTTTCTAATTTTTAAGCAAAAAATGATTTTTTAACATTTTTAATCGATAAATGTAAAAAAGAAATTTAAAAAAAAATCATAAAAAATAAAATTAAATTTTAGAAACTTTTTATCTTATAGAGCCAAATTTAAAAGAAAAATATTAAAAATTCTAAAAAAAAAATTAGAAAAATTTTTTTTTATTTATTTTTAAAAAAATTTATTAAATTAAAAAAAATATTAATTAAATTTAAAAAAAAAATAAATAATTAAGTAAGTTAAATAAATAAAATTAAATAATTAAATAAATTAAAAAAATAAAAATTATTTAAATATTTAATTTAAATAAATAAATAATAATTTTTAAAAATAAAAAATTGTAAAATTCCAAGAGATGTCGCTTCTCACCAAAACATTGAATCAACATCAAGGCAAATTGCTATTTTTTATTAATTAAGGCTCGCGAGAATCCCGATAAAAAGGCTGAAAATGGCAGATATCATGAAGCACTCGTGTGAAACTCAAGGATGTACGAAGCCAGCGGCTCTTCAATGTCCCAATTGCATCAAATTGGGCATGAATTCGTAAGTTTTTCACGCAAAATCCCCCAAATTAAACCCGGCTCATTGAGTTTTTGTCACATTTTCAGCTACTTTTGCTCACAAGACTGTTTCAAGGGATCCTGGAAAAGTCACAAAATAATTCACACCTTAGCGAGTGAGTAAAATTCCGTTTTTTGCTGAAGAATTTTTCGCATCGCATGTTTTTTCGCATTTTTTCCTTTTATGGAAGTAATTCTAAAAAATGTTTTTTTCTCCGAAAATGCATTTTCAGAAGCAGCGGAGAACAACAAGCAAGACGAGGGCTACAATCCATGGCCCGGATACACATTCACCGGCGCCCTTCGTCCCTTCCCAAAGTCGGAAAAGCGTCCCGTGCCCGATACCATCAAGCGACCCGATTATGCGGATCATCCGCGTGGCAAGAGTTTGTCGGAAGAGCAGCTGCGCGGCAATACGACAATCAAAGTGCTGGATGACGAGGAAATTGAAGGCATGAAAGTCGCAACGCGTCTCGGGCGCGAAGTTTTGGATGAGGCAGCGCGCGTTTGCGATGTCGGCGTTACCACAGACGAAATTGACCGAATCGTGCATGAGGCATGTATCGAACGCGAATGTTATCCGAGTCCCTTGAACTACTATAATTTCCCGAAAAGTTGTTGCACGTCGGTAAATGAGGTAATTTGTCACGGAATTCCCGATTTGAGACCCTTGCAAGACGGAGATTTGTGTAATGTTGACGTTACGGTGTACCATCGAGGGTTTCATGGCGACTTGAATGAGACGTTTTTCGTGGGAAATGTCAAGGAGCAACACAAAAAACTCGTTCAAGTGACTTACGAGTCGCTAATGAAGGCAATTGATATCGTCAAGCCGGGAGAAAGGTATCGCGAAATCGGAAATGTTATCGAGAAACATGTTCGCAGTCATGGTTTCAGCGTTGTTCGAAGCTATTGTGGGCATGGCATTCATCGGTTGTTCCATACAGCTCCAAATGTGCCACATTATGCGAGTAAGTCTCATTTTTTAACAATATTATTTAAATAAAATTTCATAAAAATCTGAAAACATGAAAAAAAGTTAAAAATTATTGATGAATTAATTAATTTTTTAATTTAAAAAAAAAAATAAAATTAATTAAAATTTTTTTTAATTATATTAAAAATTTTTAATTAATAAGGCTTGAATTTAAAATATTAAATTTTTTAATAATAATTTAATTTTTTTTACATTTATTTACAATTTATTAGTTTAATTAATTAATTATTTAGGAAACTAAATTTAATTTTTTTTTAATTTATATTAAAAAATTGCAACTCGAAAAAAATTAAAAAAAAAATTTTCTTAAATTTTCACTCAATTTTAAATAATATTTTTTTCCTAAATAATTTTTAAATAATTGAAATTGAATGAAAAATTAAAAAAAAATTGAGTAAAATTTAAAGCAATTTTTTTAAAAAAATTTCACTCAATTTTAAATAATATTTTTTTTTTCCTAAAAATTAAAAAAAATTATTTACAACAAAAAATAATTTATTAAAATTAAATAAAAAATTAGAAAAATTAATTTTAAAATTTTATACTAAAAAAAAAAAATAATTTTAAAATTTTTTATTAAAAAAAAAATAATTTTAAAAATTTTAAAGAATTCCAAATAGTAATAATTATTTTGTTAAATTGAATTAAAATTATTTGAATTAATTAAATTATAAAATTATTTTAATTCGCCAGAAATTAAAAATAAATTTTTTCTCGTAGAAAACAACGCCGTCGGTGTCATGAAAGCGGGACATTGCTTCACAATTGAGCCGATGATCAGCGAAGGTACGTGGCGCGATTGCCAATGGCCTGATGATTGGACTGCCGTTACGCAAGACGGCAAATTCTCGGCGCAATTCGAACAGACACTCCTCGTCACGGAAACTGGCTGTGAAATTTTAACCAAAAGACGCAATGGAACGGGACTGCCTCACTTTATGGATAAAATGTAGACTCTCTCTTTAAAATTTTTTTCTTAGTCAGAACTTTTAATATCACACATAATCAGGTTTTTGTTGAACATTTTTATATGAAAATATTATCGAAAATGGAAAAAACAAGAAATAAATTGTTTGCAAAGCAAAATAATCGTTTTTTTTATATTTTTCATTTAAAAATTTAAAGTTTGTTAATTTTTCGATGAATTTTTTTTTAAATAATTTTTTTAAAAATCTAAAATTTTTAAATAAATAAATTATTTATTTAAATTATTTAATTAATTAAAATCAATTATTTAATTTATTTAATTAAATAAAATTAATTTTAAAAATTTTTAATTATTTAAAAATTAATTTTAAAAATAAAAATTAATTTAAATTTATTACCTAAAAATTAATAAATAGTTCAATTAAATTTAATTTGATTTTTTTCAGGTTTAAATAAAAATTTACGACTCCATTTCCATGAGAATCATCAAATAAGAGTAAATACGTTTATAAAGCTCAACAAATGTATCAAGCGACAACGGATATCTCCCTCCGATACTCAATCGATCGACTTTTTGTGCATTCGCGAGCAAAAAACAAAAACTTGACTTGTTTTTCGAATCCAGTAAATACCACGGAACATTCCAAACTTCATTGAGGAGCTTCTCCAACTTGACCAGAATGATCGTTCCGACAAAATCAACTGTAAAAAGCATAAAAGTCCCAATAAAAATGACAGCAATGCCCAAATACCACGAATGTTTCATCAACGAGTACAGCGAGAGACAAATTTGAGCAGCAACGACTCCATGATCCGTCAAATGTTGCATCGAGAAGAGTTCCTCGCACATATCGATGTATTTCAGCAACTCTTGATGCTCGACAATGATCTCGTGAAGTGATTTTCGTGAATTTTCTTCGTTTTGTTCATCGACTTTTTGACTCAGAATCAGCATGCGGGCACACAAGATGTCAATTCGCGCGCAAATCATCACAAAATTGCTAAAAACGACTCCCACGAGAGGCGTCAAGGCATCGATGAAGAACACAATGGCGTACATGTGCAAGAAAACGTGCAATTCGAAGCCAGGATGCGTCGTAAAGTCAACATGAGGCACATACATCGGATAAACGAGTTGCATTCGACCTCCGGTAACGACAAAAATCAATATTGGAGCGAACGAAAGCACAATCGCAATAGCGAAAAATGTCACCATGCCCGAAATTACGACAATTTTGATCAAATTGAAGTACCAAACGAGAATCTGATACCCTTCCGATCGTTTTTCCCATTTTTCCGTGAAATCACGCACATTATTGCAAAGAATTAGTGCAAAATCTCGAGAAAAAAGAAACTTTTGGAAACGCTGAATGCCCAAAAGATCGAAAAGCAAGGCGACGATGCTGAGAAACATCTGATTCGGATTGTGACGCAACGAAATGGAATTCCACGTGTACAACGTCAAGGTCCAAGCAATGAGAAGCGTCAAGTGAGCAACTCGAAAATTCTTCAAGGACCAATTTCGATGGTAAAGATCTCCGACGAGCGGCATTGCACACAATTTGTAACATTTCATGAGGAAAATGTGAGTTTTTAAAGGCTCGCGGGCATTTTTCGGCACCAATAAGGAAAATTCTTCAGGTTTTTTAGCTTGAGACATGATCAGGCAAGTGTAAAATGCAAAAAATTACTGAACTGAAAGTGAATTTTTGCATTGTACGATCGATAAATGTCGCAAATTGGTTCGAAGAAGAAAGCTTTTAGAGAGAATCAAGCATTTAAAGTCGTAAAAATATAATGAGGATAATATTTTTTTTTATTAAGAAAATTGATTATTTGTTTTTTTTTGTGAATTATTTAGTTAGAGAAAATACTTCGAGCTATTGTTATTTTCTCTTTTTATTAAAAAAGTAAAAAATTCCAAATGAAAAAATTTATCAGGGGGCTCTAATTTATCATTTTTAATCATTTTCTAACTCAAAACTGCCAAAAATAAAAACTAAATCAAGAGCAAAAAAACCGTAAAAAAAAATTTAAAAATTTTTAAGAATAAAAGAAATTTAAAAAAATTATAAAATGAGAAGAAAAATAATCAAAAAATTCATAAATTAAAAAAAAAATAATAATAAATCCAAATGGATAAAAATTTGTCAGAGGGCTCAAATTTATCATTTTTAATCATTTTATAACTTAAAACTGCCAAAAAATTGAAACTGAAAAAATTTTTTTTTCTTTGACACAGTTTTGATTTGAAAACTAAATCAAGAAAAAAACTGTGTCAAAAACTATGTCAAAAACTGTGTCAAAGCAATTTTTGTCAAATGCTCTAAATGGATAAAAATTTGTCAGAGGGCTCTAATTTATCATTTTTAATCATTTTATAACTCAAAACTGCCAAAAAATTGAAACTGAAAAAAATTTTTTTTCTTTGACACAGTTTTGATTTGAAAACTAAATCAAGAAAAAAACTGTGTCAAAAACTATGTCAAAAACTGTGTCAAAGCAATTTTTGTCAAATCTTGCTCTAAATGGATAAAAATTTGTCAGAGGGCTCAAATTTATCATTTTTAATCATTTTATAACTCAAAACTGCCAAAAAATTTAAACTGAAAAAATTTTTTTTCTTTGACACAGTTTTGATTTGAAAACTAAATCAAGAACAAAACTGTGTCAAAAACTATGTCAAAAACTGTGTCAAAGCAATTTTTGTCAAATTTTGCTCCAAATGGATAAAAATTTGTCAGAGGGCTCTAATTTATCATTTTTAATCATTTTATAACTCAAAACTGCCAAAAAATTGAAACTGAAAAAAATTTTTTTTTCTTTGACACAGTTTTGATTTGAAAACTAAATCAAGAACAAAACTGTGTCAAAAACTATGTCAAAAACTGTGTCAAAGCAATTTTTGTCAAATCTTGCTCTAAATGGATAAAAATTTGTCAGAGGGCTCTAATTTATCATATTTAATCATTTTATAACTCAAAACTGCCAAAAAATTGAAACTGAAAAAAATTTTTTTCTTTGACACAGTTTTGATTTGAAAACTAAATCAAGAACAAAACTGTGTCAAAAACTATGTCAAAAACTGTGTCAAAGCAATTTTTGTCAAATCTTGCTCTAAATGGATAAAAATTTGTCAGAGGGCTCTAATTTATCATTTTTAATCATTTTATAACTCAAAACTGCCAAAAAATTGAAACTGAAAAAAAATTTTTTTCTTTGACACAGTTTTGATTTGAAAACTAAATCAAGAACAAAACTGTGTCAAAAACTATGTCAAAAACTGTGTCAAAGCAATTTTTGTCAAATCTTGCTCTAAATGGATAAAAATTTGTCAGAGGGCTCTAATTTATCATTTTTAATCATTTTATAACTCCAAACTGCAAAAAAATTAAAACCGAAAAAAAATTTTTTTCTTTGACACAGTTTTGATTTGAAAACTAAATCAAGAAAAAAACTGTGTCAAAAACTATGTCAAAAACTGTGTCAAAGCAATTTTTGTCAAATTTTGCTCCAAATGGATAAAAATTTGTCAGAGGGCTCTAATTTATCATTTTTAATCATTTTATAACTCAAAACTGCCAAAAAATTGAAACTGAAAAAAAATTTTTTTTTCTTTGACACAGTTTTGATTTGAAAACTAAATCAAGAACAAAACTGTGTCAAAAACTATGTCAAAAACTGTGTCAAAGCAATTTTTGTCAAATCTTGCTCCAAATGGATAAAAATTTGTCAGAGGGCTCAAATTTATCATTTTTAATCATTTTATAACTCAAAACTGCCAAAAAATTGAAACTGAAAAAATTTTTTTTCTTTGACACAGTTTTGATTTGAAAACTAAATCAAGAACAAAACTGTGTCAAAAACTGTGTCAAAAACTGTGTCAAAGCAATTTTTGTCAAATCTTGCTCCAAATGGATAAAAATTTGTCAGAGGGCTCAAAAACTTATGTGTCAAAGCAAATTTTGTTAAAAATAGTTTTGCTTATTAATGGATAAAAATTTGTCAGAGGGCTCTAATTTATCATTTTTAATCATTTTATAACTCAAAACTGCCAAAAAATTGAAACTGAAAAAATTTTTTTTCTTTGACACAGTTTTGATTTGAAAACTAAATCAAGAACAAAAAAACTGTGTCAAAAACTGTGTCAAAGCAATTTTTGTCAAATTTTGCTCCAAATGGATAAAAATTTGTCAGAAAATTTAATTTTTAATTTTTATTCAAAAAAAAAATTGAAACTGAAAAAAATTTTTTTCTTTGACACAGTTTTGTTTTGAAAATTTAAAAATTTTTTTAAAATTTTAAAAAAATAATTGAAATTAACAAATTTTGGATTAAAAATATTTTTTTTGTTTATAAAAAAATTATTAAAAATAATTTAATAATAATTTATTTTTTTTGTTAATTTAAAAAATATTAAAAATTAATTTTTGTTTTTGCTCCATTAAAAATTTAGACTCAAATTTATCATTTTTGACAAAATTTTCTTTCAAGCCTTTTTAAATTAAAAAAATATGATTTTCAAAATACTTTTTTAATAGAGTATCTGAGTCAAAATATTAAAATCTGAGATCATAATGGATTATAATGGATAAAAATTGGTCTAAAAAAATTAAATTATTTATTTTTTGAAATTAATTTTATCATTTTTGTCTCAAAAAAATTGGGATAAAATTATTCTTTTAATTAAAATTAATTATTTTTTTCAAATTTTTATTTTATTATTTATTTAATACAAAATTTTTGTTTAAAAAAAAATAAAAATTAAGATTCAAAATAAAATTAAAAAAATATTTTAAGACCAAAAAAATAAATTAAAAATAATAATTAAAATAAATTAAAATTTTTAAATAAATTAATTTATTAAATTTTAAAAATTTTGACTAAAAAAAAAATAATTTTCTAAGTTGAAATTCAAGTGACTTTAGACAAAATTTTAAGGGAAAAATAAAAAACTTTTTTTTTCCTTAACCTAAATTTAATACTTTATTTTGACTTAGCGGTGGTTACAAACAAAATGTACAAGTTCAGCTAAATATTTACAAAAATGTACAATTTTTATGGTAATTCGGCTTTAGGAACAAAAAAAATCTAAAAAACAATTGAGAATTCACAGGATATTTGTCTTAAAAAATTAAAATTTACAATTAATCAACAACTTAATCTACTTCTTCGACAGTCGGTCCCGATCTTCCGCCAAATCCGCCCGCTTGTTGTCCACAATTAGCTTGAGGACCTCCGCCATGCATCTTTGTCATCAAGGGCGTGCAAACATTCTGCAACTCTCGCATTTTGTGATCAAATTCGTCCTTTTTTGCCAAGGTGTTTGCATCCAACCAGCGGAGCGTCTCCTCGAATTTATCTTTAACAGTCTGTTTCTCCCCTTCGCTCAACTTATCATCCGCTTGTTCAACTGCTTGTTTCACACTGTCAAGCGCATTGCGAGCGGCGACCTTTTCACGTTGCTTATCGTCTTCATCTTTGTATCTTTCAGCTTCGGCAAGCATTCTATCGATTTCCGCTTGTGACAATCGTCCCTTATCGTTCTTGATTTGGATATTTTTGGCATTTCCGGTGCTCATTTCCTTCGCCGAAACGTTCAAAATGCCATTTGCATCCAAGTCGAAGGTGACTTCGATTTGTGGGACGCCTCTCGGAGCCGGCGGAATACCCGAAAGATCGAAATTACCGAGCATATTGTTGTCTTTCGTCATCGCTCGTTCACCCTCAAACACTTGAATCGACACTCCCGGTTGATTATCGGCATAAGTTGAGAAAGTTTTCGTTTGTTTGCACGGAATTCGGGTATTTCGCTCGATTAACTTCGTCATAACACCTCCTGCGGTCTCAATTCCGAGAGATAATGGCGCGACATCGACCAACAAGACGTCCTGGATCTTCGAATCTGTCTCTCCTGACAAAATTGCCGCTTGAACTGCAGCTCCGTAGGCGACAGCTTCATCCGGATTGATGGTTTTGTTCAAATCTTTGCCATTGAAGAAGTCTTGTAGCAGTTTTTGGACCTTCGGGATGCGA